>NC_029775.3:38560333-38561012 GCF_000817695.3 Arachis duranensis
TTCAAGAGGAGCACAGCATCTCCATACGCCTATCTGAAATTTTCACTATTGATTTACATAAGTATTTCCATCCCTTTTATTTTCTATTAATTTTCGAACTCATCATAAACCAATTCAATCTGCCTAACTGAGATTTACAAGGTGACCATAGCTTGCTTCATACCAACAATCTCTGTGGGATCGACCCTTACTCACGTAAGGTATTACTTGGATGACCCAGTACACTTGCTGGTTAAGTTGAACGGAGTTGTGAGCTTCTCTAACAGTGCCTGGAACTCTTTGATCACAATTTCGTCCACCAAGTTTTTGGCGCCGTTGCCGGGGATTGTTCGAGTATGGACAACTGACGGTTCACCTTGTTGCTCAGATTAGGTAATTTTCTTTTCAAAAACTTTTTCAAAATTTTTCTTTTTCGTTTTTCCAAAATTTTTTCGAAAAAAATTAATAAAAATCCAAAAAAATTAATAAAATCATAAAATTCAAAAATATTTTGTGTTTCTTGTTTGAGTCTTGAGTCAAATTTTAAGTTTGGTGTCAATTGCATACATGTTTTAAAAATTTTACATGCATTTTTCGAAAATTCCATGCATTCATAGTGTTTTTCATGATCTTCAAGTTGTTCTTGACAAGTCTTCTTGTTTGATCTTGATGAATTCTTGTTTTGTGTCTTTTGTTGTTT
>NC_029775.3:38561091-38563771 GCF_000817695.3 Arachis duranensis
ATTTCTAAGTTTGGTGTCTTGCATGTTTTCTTTGCATCAAAAATTTTTTTTCAAAAATATGTTCTTGATGTTCATCATGATTTTCAAAGTGTTCTTGGTGTTCATCTTGACATTCATAGTGTTCTTGCATGCATTATGTGTTTTGATCCAAAATTTTCATGATTTGGGTCATGTTTGTTGTTTTTCTCTCTCATCATCAAAAAAAATTCAAAAATCAAAAAATATATTTTCCTTATTTTTCTCATAATTTTCGAAAATTTGAGTTGACTTAGTCAAAAATTTTCAAAATTAGTTGTTTCTTACAAGTCAAGTCAAATTTTCAATTTTAAAAACCTTATATTTTCAAAATCTTTTTCAAAAATCATATCTTTTTCATTTTTTTTTCTATTTTTCGAAAATTCTAAAAATATTTTCTAAAATTATTTTCAAAATCTTTTCCTTATCTTTATATCAAATTTTCAAAAACTCACTAACAATTAATGTGATTGATTCAAAAATTTGAAGTTTGTTACTTTCTTGTTAAGAAAGGTTCAATCTTTAAGTTCTAGAATCTTATCTTGTAGTTTCTTGTTAGTGAAGTAAGTAATTTTAAAATTTTTGAATTAAATCTTTTTATCTTTTATCTTATCTTTTTAAAAAATTTTATCTTTTTCAAAATTTGATTTTAAAATAACTTACCTAACTTATCTTCTTATCTTTTCAAATTTGATTTTAATATCTTTTTCAACTAACTCTTTAACTTTTTGTTTGTTTCTTATCTTTTTCAAAACCACCTAACTACTCTTCCCTCTCTAATTTTCGAAAATATCTCATCTCTTTTTCAAAAATTCTTTTTATTTTAAATTTTAATTTTGATCTTATCTTATTCCTAATTTTCGAAAATTATTAACCCCTTTTTCAAAATTATTTTCGAAATTCTCCCTCTCTTTTCTTATTCTATTTAATTATTTAATTACTAACACTTCTCTTCACCTCTCTTCACCTAAATATCTGAACCCACTCTTCTTCATTCTTCTCCCCTTTCTTTTTCTACTAACATAAAGGAATCTCTATATTGTGACATAGAGGATTCCTCTTTCTTTTCTTGTTTTCTTCTCTTTCATATGAGTAGGAACAAGGATAAATGCACTTGTTCCGGGGGTTACCTGAAACGAGTAGCTCGGACGTCTTGGTGAGGCCCGAGGTGGGGGTCAGGGACCCGAGCTTGATATGTGGAGTGGTTGGTGGTTGTACCTGCAATGACACTCCGATGCTTAAGTTAGCATGGGTCCAAGCAGATATTGAGTCTTTAGGCCTTTAGGTTTTGGGCTTCGTTCCTTCTGATGGGCCTTCTTAGCTTATTTGTCCGAGGTCCGACCTCAGGCGTGGGCCTTGGGACGAGGTCGGACCTTCTATGAACTTTCCGAGTTTGGGGAACTCGGTCAGGGTATGAACAGTGCCCCTGCCCGAGTTCGTCCTTTTTGGGAGGTCGAGCTCGGGCATAGTAGTTTTTTCAAAATTTGAAAACGGCCGTTTCAGCATTTATTGCTTTTTACCGTTTCTCCTCGATTTCCGTTCGGGCTCTGTGAAGGCATTATTTATTTGCCCCTTTCCTCATTTTCTTCGTTTATTCTGTTCCCTTTCCATTTTCTGAGTTTTTGCCACCTCTCCTTCGAGCGCCGCTCCTTCTTTGTTCTTCTTCTCCGATTCTTTCTGTGGGTTTTTCCGGGGTTTCCTCTGCGCCGCCGTTTTCGTTCTCCTTGCATCGGAGCTCGTCGTCTTCTTCCTTTCTTCCAGGTTTGTTCTCGTCTTCATTTTCTTTGCGCACATATGCTTCTGTTTCTTTTTCTTCTATGCCTGGGTTGCCCCAAAAAGAGGCGCCGCCATTGCTTTGGTTGTTTGTATGTGGGGGGGGCTCTTTTCTCTTGGTATTTCGTTTTCGGGTTTCTGTATTTTCTTCTAAAAGAACTTGGTTTTCTCGCCTTGCTGAATGGGTTTTCGCTGTCTGCCTTTATGTGATTTTTGCCTTGCTGTTGCATTCTTCTTTGTAGGCAAGATTTTTATGTCTCGAAAGGTTCTTCAAGCAATGTCGACCAAGATTCCGAGTGGTCTTGGTTGGGTAGATCCCGTTCCCCTAAGAGTTCCTTCTGTGGTAGATTCTGAGTATTTAGCTAGGTTCCGTAGGCAATGTAGCATATGTGAAGATAGAGAATCTGAGAGGGATTATGAGTTAGTAGCCCCGGATTCCGAGGAGAGAGTGTGCTTCCCGCCTTTAGATAGTTCCGAGAAGCTCTTCTTTTATGCTTATGACTGTTTCTTCTCTAAGCTGAATGTCCGACTTCCTTTTACCGACCTGGAGTCCGAGGTGTTGTGGTCTTGTAACCTCGCCCCTACGCAGCTCCATCCGAATTCTTGGGCGTTTTTAAAGCTGTTTCAACTTTTGTGTCAGTTTCTGGGTGTCTCTCCCTCTATTTCCCTTTTTTCCTATTTGTTTGTGTTGACGAAGCCGGGGTCGGGCGGAGGGAAGGTGTCTTGGGTCTCTTTTAGGGCTAACCAGGGGAGGAAGTTCTGTACCCTGTATGATGAGTCTTTTCACGATTTTAAGAACTTTTATTTCAAGGTCCGGGCTGTTGGAGACGTCCGACCTTTCTTTCTAGATGAGAGTGGGGAGCCTTCTTTTCCTCTTTGTTGGCAGGAGAAT
>NC_029775.3:38570084-38572348 GCF_000817695.3 Arachis duranensis
AGAGTTTCTTGGTTACCTTGTTTGATCCCGAGTAGACTGGGGGCATGTTTTGCCTTGTCCTTTTGAATGGAGAATCTTGTTAGGAATTTTTTGGTTAGGTCTTCGAAGCTGGTGATTGATCTAGGTGGCAGGTTGTCGAACCACTTCATGGCTGATTTGGTGAGAGTGGTGGGGAAGGCTTTGCACCGAATCGCGTCGGAGGCGTCGACTAGGTACATTCTGCTTCTGAAGTTGCTGAGGTGGTGACTTGGGTCGGTGGTGCCGTCGTAGAGATCCATATCGGGTGGTTTAAAGTTTCGCGGTACCTTCTCCTTCATGATCTCTTGCGTGAAGGGATCATGGTTGCCTTCGGGGGTGGGGCCGCGGTCTGACCGATCTTTCAGGTTGGCCTCTATTTTCCGCAGTTTTTCTTCTAATTCTCTGCGCTTGCGAGCTTCCCTTCTCAGATCTTGTTCAGTTTCATGAGTGAAACAAGATCCTCTATCAGAAATCTGGAGGCACAAGTGGGCCAGCTGAGTAAGAAAGTCATTGAAACTCCTCCTAATATCCTCCCAAGCAATACAGAAGAGAATCCAAAAGGAGAGTGCAAGGCCATTGATGTGATCAATGTGGCCGAATGCACAAGGGAGGAGGAGGACGAAAATCCTAGTGAGGAAGACCTCCTGGGACGTCCTTCAAGCAAGAAAGAGTTTCCTATTAAGGATCCAAAGGAATCTGAGGCTCATACAGAGACGATAGAGATTCCATTAAATCTCCTTCTGCCATTCATGAGCTCTGAAGACTATTCTTCCTCTGAAGATGATGAAGAAAAAAAATATAAAAATTAAAAACAGAATAAAAAACAAGCAGAAAAAAATTCGCACCCTGGAGGAAGCACAGGCTGGCGTTCAACGCCAGTAAGGAGCATCTGTCTGGCATTCAACGCCAGAATAGAGCATGAAACTGGCGCTGAACGCCAAAAACAAGCAACATTCTGGCGCTGAACACCAGGAATGTGCCTAGAGGAAAAGCTGGCGCTGAACGCCAGTAACAAGCATGAAACTGGCGTTCAACGCCAGAAACATGCTTTACATGGGCGTTGAACGCCCAGAACGTGCACCACTCGGCGTTTAAACGCCAGAGTGGTGTGCAAAGGCAATTTACATGCCTATTTGGTGCAGGGATGGAATTCCTTGACACCTCTAGATCTGTGGACCCCACAGGATCACCTCAGGATCTGTGGACCCCATAGGATCCCCACCTACTATATTCCCACCTTACCTCCTAATCCTATTTTACTATTCCCCATATCACACTTCCCAAAAACCCTTCACCAATCACCTCAATCTCTCTTCCCAAATCACCTATTCACCAATCACATCCATCCACTCTTCTCCATAAACCCCACCTACCTTCAAAATTCAAAAACATTTCCCACCCAATCCCACCCTAAATGGCCGAACCTACCCTCTCCCCTCTCCCTATATATACCCTTCCTTTCTACTTCATTTTCACACAACACAACCCCCTCTTCTTCACCTTGGCCGAACCTACACTTCCCCTTATCCTCCATATTTTCTTCTTTTTCTTCTTCTCTTCTTTCTTCTATTGCTCGAGGGCGAGCAATTTCTTAAGTTTGGTGTGGTTAAAGCATAATCTTTTTTGTTTTCCATTACCATCAATGGCACCTAAGGCCAGAGAATCCTCTAGAAAAGGAAAAGGGAAGACAAAAGCTTCCACCTCTGAGTCATGGGAGATGGAAAGATTCATCTCCAAAAGCCATCAAGACCACTTCTATGATGTTGTGGCAAAGAAGAAGGTGATCCCTGAGGTCACTTTCAAGCTCAAGAAAAATGAGTATCCGGAGATCTGACATGAGATCCAAAGAAGAGGTTGGGAAGTCCTAACCAACCCCATGCAACAAGTCGGAATCTTAATGGTTCAATAGTTCTATGCCAATGCATGGCTCACTAGGAACCATGGTCAAAGTATGAACCCGAGTCCAAAGAATTATCTCACAATGGTTCGGGGGAAATACTTAGATTTTAGTCATGAGATCCAAAGAAGAGGTTGGCGTTCCACTTGCCCATGATGCAAGGAGATGTACGCCCCTACACTAGAAGGGTCAACTTTAATCAAAGGTTGGACCAAGTCCTAATGGACATATGTGTGGAAGGAGCTCAATGGAAAAGAGACTCCAAAAGCAAGCCAGTTCAACTAAGAAGACTGGACCTCAAGCCTATGGCTAGAGGATGGTTGGAGTTCATTCAACGCTCCATCATTCC
>NC_029775.3:38572509-38575486 GCF_000817695.3 Arachis duranensis
TCCTTAGAAGATTTGAGCCACAATGTGGAACAATTAAGGGTGGAACATCATGAGCACTTCATCATTCTCCATGAAATAAGAGAAGATCAAAGAACAATGAAGGAGGAGCAACAAAGGCAAGGAAGGGACAAAGAAGAGCTTAAGGACATTGTTGGTCCTTCAAGAAGAAGACGCCACTAAGGTGGATTCATTCCTTGTTCTTATCTCTTTCTGGTTTTCGGTTTTTATGTTGTGTTTATCTATGTTTTGTGTCTCTACTTCATGATCATTAGTATGTAGTAACCATGTCTTAAAGCTATGAATAAAATCCATTAATCCTTCACCTCTCTTAAATGAAATATGCTTTAATTCAAAAGAACAAGAAGTACATGAAATTCGAATTTATCCTTGAATTTAATTTAATTATATTAATGTGGTGACAATACTTTTTGTTTTCTGAATGAATGATTGAACAGTGCATATGTTTTTTGATATTGTTGTTTATGAATGTTAAAATTGTTGGCTCTTGAAAGAATGATGAACAAAGAGAAATTTTATTGATAATCTGAAAAATCATAAAATTGATTCTTGAAGCAAGAAAAAGCAGTGGAAAAAAAAGAAAAGCTTGCAAAAAAAATGGCGAAAAAAAAATAGAAAGAAAAAGAAAAAGCAAGCAGAAAAAGCCAATAGCCCTTAAAAACCAAAAGGCAAGGGTAAAAAGAGTCCAAGGCTTTGAGCATCAATGGATAGGAGGGCCCAAGGAAATAAAATCCAGGCTTAAGCGGCTAAATCAAGCTGTCCCTAACCATGTGCTTGTGTCATGAAGGTCTAAGTGAAAAGCTTGAGACTGAATGGTTAAAGTCGTAATCCAAAGCAAAAAGAGTGTGCTTAAGAGCTCTGGACACCTCTAACTGGGGACTCTAGCAAAGCTGAGTCACAATCTGAAAAGGTTCACCCAGTCATGTGTCTGTGGCATTTATGTATCCAGTGGTAATACTAGAAAACAAAGTGCTTAGGGCCACGGCCAAAACTCATAAAAGTAGCTGTGTTCAAGAATCAACATACTTAACTAGGAGAATCAATAACACTATCTGAAATTCTAAGTTCCTATAGAAGCCAATCGTTCTAAACTTCAAAGGAAAAAGTGAGATGCCAAAACTGTTCAGAAGCAAAAAGCTACAAGTCCCGCTCATCTAATTAGAATTAATATTCATTGATATTCTGGAATTTATAGTATATTCTCTTCTTTTTATCCAATTTGATTTTCAGTTGCTTGGGGACAAGCAACAATTTAAGTTTGGTGTTGTGATGAGCGGATAATTTATACGCTTTTTTGCATTGTTTTTAGGTAGTTTTTAGTAAGTTCATGCTACTTTTAGGGATGTTTTCATTAGTTTTTATGTTAAATTCGCATTTTTGGACTTTACTATGAGTTTGTGTGTTTTTCTGTGATTTCAGGTAATTTCTGGCTGAAATTGAGGGACTTGAGCAAAACTCTGAAAAAAGGCTGACAAAAGGACTACTGATGCTGTTGGAATCTGACCTCCCTGCACTCAAAATAGATTTGCTGCAGCTACAGATTTCCAAATGTCGCTTTCTCAACGGCGTTGGAAAGTAGACATCCAGAGCTTTCCAGCAATATATAATAGTCCATACTTTATTCGGGAATTGATGACGTAAAGTGGCGTTGAACGCCAAGTACATGCTGCTGTCTAGAGTTAAACGCCAGAAACACGTCATGATCCGGACTTGAACGCCTAAAACACGCTATAACTTGGAGTTCAACTTCAAGAAAAGTCTCAGCTCGTGGATAGACCAAGCTCAGCACAAACATACACCAAGTGGGCCCGAAAGTGGATTTATGCATCAATTACTTATTCATGTAAACCCTAGTAGCTAGTTTATTATAAATAGGACTTTTTATTAGTGTATTAGATATCTCTGGACGCCTAGTCCTTAGACCATGGGGGCTGGCCATTCGGCCATGCCTGAACCTTTCACTTATGTACTTTCAACAGTGGAGTTTCTACACACCATAGATTAAGGGTGTGGAGCTCTGCTGTACCTCGAGTTTCAATACAATTACTATTACTTTCTATTCAATTCTCTTTTATTCTTATTCCACGATATACGTTGCACAACACTTTGATGAATGTGATGATCCGTGACGCTCATCATCATTCTCACCTATGAACGTGCGTGACTGACAACCACTTCCGTTCTACTCTAGGCCGGGCACATATCTCTTAGATTCCCTAACAGAATCTTCGTGGTATAAGCTAGATAGATGGCGGCATTCATGGGGATCCGGAAAGTCTAACCTTGTCTGTGGTATTCCGAGTAGGATCCCGGGAATCCGAAAAGTCTAACCTTGTCTGTGGTATTCCTAGTAGGATTCCGGTATTGAATGACTGTGACGAGCTTCAAACTCCTGAAGGCTGGGCGTGATGACAAACGCAAAAGAATCAATGTGATCACAATTTCGTGCACCAAGTTTTTGGCGCCGTTGCCGGGGATTGTTCGAGTTTGGATAACTGATGATTCGTCTTGTTGCTTAGATTTGGAATAAATTATTTTTGTTGGTTTAGAGTCTTCTGTTTGAGTCTAGTTTCATGTTTTAAGTTTGGTGTCCTTTGTGTCCTTTAATGTGTGGAAAGCGATCCAACACAAAACTCACCGGCAAGTGTACCGGGTCGCATCAAGTAATAATAACTCACATGAGTGAGGTCGATCCCACAGGGATTGAAGGATTGAGAAATTTTGATTTAGTGGTTGATTTAGTCAAGTGAATCAAGTTTTGGTTGAGTGGGTTGTATTTAACAGAAGCTAAATTGCTTGGAATGTAAAGGGAGAGGGGAAATTGCAGTAAATTAAAGAGCAGGAAAATAAACTTGCTGAATCTTAAAGAACAAGAAAGTAAATGACTGAAACATAAAGTGCAAGAAATGTAAATTGCAGTAACTTAAATGGCAAGGAATGTAAATTGCTTGAATGTAAA
>NC_029775.3:38575718-38576448 GCF_000817695.3 Arachis duranensis
CGTGAATGGAGATTGAGACAGAATTTCCTCAATTCTTCACACCCAAGACTCAAACAAGAAAAGTAAAAATGCTCAAGCAAGAATGAGGAAGAAGAGAAATCAATTCTCCTCCCCAATTCTCTGAAATCTCAGTTTCTAGCTCTCAATGAAGTCTCAAAATTAAAAAATCAAAAGAAGGTTCAAAAGTCAAAAGTAAAGGAAGGTCCTATTTACATCAAACTATTTCCTATTTATACACTTTCTATTCTTGGATTTTGGAACTTGGATGGGCTTTTGATTTGGTGAACTAATGAATTAAATTGGATTTTTAATCCAATTTTCAGCCCATGAGAAAATGGCTTCAAGGAGCCTGCCCTGCCCTTGTGGAGGGCAGGGCAGAAAATTGATGTGTGGTGCGGCTTAGTGCAGGCTGGTGCGGTATTGGTGCAGGCTGGTGCGCAGAATGCTGCCCTGCCCTCGCGGAGGGCAGGGCAAGAAAAATTGGTGCGCCAGAGATGTGCCACGGTGCGTGCTGATGCTGCCAGAATCATGCTATGATGCGCCAGAATGGTGCCTTGGTGCACAGGATGCTGCCCTGCCCTCCGCGAGAATTGTGATTTGGTGCGCGCTGGTGCTGCCAGAGTCATGCCGTGGTGCGCCAGAATTGACCCTTGGTGCGCCAGATTCATGCACCAACAAAATGCTGCCCTGCCCTCGCGGAGGGCAGGGCAGTGTTTCCAAAATGAAGTCC
>NC_029775.3:38576791-38577760 GCF_000817695.3 Arachis duranensis
AAAATGGGTATATGATGACTTGTCATCACAACACCAAACTTAAATCTTGCTTGTCCCCAAGCAAGCATCAAAACCAAGAGTAAATGATATGAATAAGAAAAGAACACATATCCTTATTAGGCATATAGCAGAATTTAATTTATGGGATCTTTATGCAGACAATGATAACTCAATTATTGTTGCTGTTACATAATATACATCTTTCCTCAAAGGCTTGCTAAACTTGCTATTAGAAGACTCACTTTTTAATTACTTCCTTGCTAACTTCTCTTGGCTTATAATGCTTAATAAGCTTATTATTCTTTTGGAGGTTTGGTGTCAAATGTTGCAGTAGTAGCCTTTGGCTTTATTTTCTTTTCTTTTGCTCAACATCTTTCCACCACAAACACATGGCTCACTAATTCTTCCTAGGATCATTGATGCCCAGCATCTCTTTGGATAACTAAATGTTCTGTATCTAAGTTGCTCTTTATTGTGGACTTTCAATTGGCCATCCCAAATCAGTTGATCTAAGTGACCGGGTTTTGAAATACCCCTTAGAATTTACTCATCCAAGTATATCTTAGTACAAGAACACCACAGGCATATGTCCTAGGGTCCAAGCTATTGGTGTCCAACCTTTATTCTTTGTTTTTCTTGCCATTTTGGCTTTTTCTTCTTCCTTTTCTTTCTGTTTTCGTTACCAAGGGCTTTTTCATTATTGATAAGAGTCTGTGTAACAACAAGCTAACTCACATTTGAATGAGAATGATATTATGCAACAATTATTTCATGAGTTATGCATTTAATCAAACCCATATACCACCACTAACTTCCATTCTTACTTATGCAACATTGGATATTTCACTTTTCAATTCAAACAAGTCTCTTTTATTTAAGCATATGGGAAACAAAACAATTTTCAAGCTAAGTGATGGATAACAAGCATTATGCAGATTTAGCATTTTTAACAAACAATTTCACTTGCAA
>NC_029775.3:38577908-38578584 GCF_000817695.3 Arachis duranensis
CTTCCTTCTGTTGTGTTCTCTGAGTTAAGATGCATAATGTCTTCAATTGTTGCCTCATGTCCTGCATAATTCTCAAAGTTGCTTGCTTCTCAAGCCCTTAAATATATGGTTAGTATGCATAGACTGAGTGTGGTTCCTGGATTGATTTTGGTGTGGGAACACCAAACTTAATTGTTTGCCACTGCCTCCTATGCAACAGTTTTAACCATATATGAAACCTTATGTCCTTGCTAAAGGTTAATGAAATTAAAACTAGAAAGCAATTAAACAGTTGAGTAATGTGTTTGGTTGCTTGGAGTTATCATCATGCAAGAGGTGAGAATGTGTTTTTTTAAATGATATTTTTGGTGGAACACCAAACTTAGAATCTTTCATTCTCCCTTAAATTATTTTGGTGTGCAACACCAAACTTAGCTCCTTGCAATCCATACCAATTATTCAACATTTTTATTGAAAAAGCTATGAAAGAAAACTAGCTCAGGTTGGGTTGCCTCCCAACAAGCGCTCTTTTATTGTCACTAGCTTGACATCTTCTATTTTTGCTTCAAGGGGGATTCAGGTTCTGGACCTCCTTTTCTTTGTTCCATTGCCCCCCTAGGTACAGTTTTGCTCTATGACCATTTGCTGTAAACTGACTCTTTGTTGCTTCATCTAGCAATTCAATACTCCCATAAGG
>NC_029775.3:38579280-38581187 GCF_000817695.3 Arachis duranensis
TCATTACATTGGTGGACAAACTCCCTGGCATCTTTGAAGATGGTTGGCCAATAGAACCCACTTTGTAGTATTTTTGCTGCTGTTCTTTCTGGACCAAAGTGTCTACCATAAGCTGAGCCATGGCAATGCCATAATATATCTCTTATTTCACTTTCAGGAATACATCTCCTGATTATTCCATCAGAGCACCTTCTGAACAGATAGGGTTCATCCCACAAGAACTTTCTTGCTTCATTGATTAGTTTCTTCACTTGTTGCTTAGTGAATTCTTGAGGTATCTTTCTCCCTACTTTGTAGTTTGCTATATCAGCGAACCATGGTGTTTGTTGGATCAGCATAAGATGTTCATCTGGGAAGCTTTCATTCACAAGTAATGAGGCCTTTTGAATTGTTTCTGGTGGCAGCCTTGACAAATGATCAGCAACTAGATTTTCAGTGCCTTTCCTGTCCTTTACCTCAATGTCAAATTCTTGTAGGAGTAGAATCCACCTGATAAGTCTTGGTTTAGCATCCTGCTTTGACATCAAATACTTGAGAGCAGCATGATCAGTATAAACCACAATTTTAAATCCTATCAAGTACGATCTAAACTTATCAAATGCATAGACTACAGCTAACAATTCCTTCTCTGTTGTAATGTAATTTTTTTGAGCTTCATTCAATACTTTACTTGCATAATTGATGAGCGGATAATTTGTATGCTTTTTGGCATTGTTTTTAGTATGTTTTTGGTATGATATAGTTAGTTTTTAGTATATTTTTATTACTTTTTAGTTAAAATTCACTTTTCTGGACTTTACTATGAGTTTGTGTGTTTTTCTGTGATTTCAGGTATTTTCTGGCTGAAATTGAGGGACCTGAGCAAAAATCTGATTCAGAGACTGAAAAGGACTGCAGATGCTGTTGGATTCGGACCTCCCTGCACTCGAAGTGGATTTTCTGGAGCTACAGAAGCCCAATTGGCGCGCTCTCAACGGCGTTGGAAAGTAGACATCCTGGGCTTTCCAGCAATATATGATAGTCCATACATTGCCCAAGATTTGATGGCCCAAATTGGCGTTCAAAGTCACGCTCAGGAATCCCAGCGTTAAACGCCGGAACTGGCACCCAAATGGGAGTTAAACGCCCAAACTGGCACTAAAGCTGGCGTTTAAGTCCAAGAAGAGTCTCTACACGAAAATGCTTCATTGCTCAGCCCAAGCACACACCAAGTGGGCCCGGAAGTCTCTACACCTTAGGCTACCAGTTTTCTATAAGTAGGACCTTTTACTATTGTATTGAGACATCGAGGGGTAGCTATCTTCATTTGTATGCTATCTTAGATCACTGGGAGGATGGCCATTCGGCCATGCCTAGACCTTATGCTTATGTATTTTCAACGGTGGAGTTTCTACACACCATAGATTAAGGTGTGGAGCTCTGCTGTACCTCGAGTATTAATGCAATTACTATTATTCTTCCATTCAATTCCACTTGTTCTTGTTCTAAGATATCACTTGTTCTTCAACTTGATGAATGTGATGATCCGTGACACTCATCATCATTCTCACCCATGAACAAGGTGACTGACAACCACTCTTGTTCTACAAGCGATCAAGGCTCTAGTGAATATCTCTTGGATTCCTGATTGCACGATGCATGGTTGATCGCCTGACAACCGAGTGCTCGTCTGACAAACGAGCCAACCATTCCGTGAGATCAGAGTCTTCGTGGTATAGGCGAGAACTGATGGCAGCATTCAAGAGAATCCGGAAGGTCTAACCTTGTCTGTGGTATTCTGAGCAGGATTCGATGATTGAATGACTGTGACGTGCTTAAAACTCCTAGCAGGCGGGGCGTTAGTGACAGACGCAAAAGAATCACTGGATTCTATTCCGACCTGATCGAGAACCGACAGATGGATAGCC
>NC_029775.3:38581455-38583240 GCF_000817695.3 Arachis duranensis
AGTGCCAAGATCCGGCAACAACACCAAGTTTTTGGCGTTATTGCCAGGGATTGTTCTAGTTTGGACAACTGACGGTTCATCTTGTTGCTTAGATTAGGTATTTATTTTTTTTTCGAAATTCTTGAAGATGAATTTGAGTTTCATGATGATTTGTTGAAATCTGGCTGGCTGAGAAGCCATGTCTAATCTCATTGGACCGAGGTTTCAACTTATCACCACTAGAGCTTGTTGATTTCTATCAATCTTGCTCTTGGAGCAATGATCTGCTAAGGCTTGGCTGGCCTTTGGCCATGTCTAGTGTTTTGGACCGAAGCTTTCTTTGAAAGCTTGGCTGGCTGTGAAGCCATGTCTAATTCCTGGACCGGAGTCTTAGACTAGCATTGCACTGATTCCTGGGATTCTCAATAAGAATTTTGATATCTTTTTCCATTTAATTTTCGAAAAACACTAAAAAAAATTCAAAAAAATCATAAAATCCAAAAATATTTCTTGTTTGAGTCTAGTGTCTCATCATAAGTTTGATGTCAATTGCATGCATTCATATGTCTAAGTGATCTTCAAGATGTTCTTGATGATTTACTTGCTCTGATCTTTGAATTCTATTGACTTGAGTGTCTCATTTGCATTTTCATTTTGTTAGTGTCAGTAGTATACAAACTGCTAAGTTTGGTGTCTTGCATGCATTGTTATTTGATTCTTATTGCATTTTGATTTGTCCTAATTATTAAAAATTCAAAAATATTTTTTAATTTGTGTCTTTTCAAGTCAATAATACAGAGAATTGAAGATTCAGAACATTCAGCAGAGGAATTGCACAGAAAAAGCTGGGCGTTCAAAACGCCCAGTGAAGAAGGACAGACTGGCGTTTAAACGCCAGCCAGGGTACCTGGTTGGGCGTTTAACGCCCAAAAGGGTAGTATTTTGGGCGTTAAACGCCAGAATGTGCACCATTCTGGGCGTTTAATGCCAGGATGGTTAGAGGGGGAAGATTTTGTTTTCAAATCAAATTTTTTCTTAGTTTTCAAAATCTTTTCAAAATCAAATCTTTTTCAAATCAATTTTTCAATCAAATCTCTTTCAAAATCAATTTCTTTCTATTATTAAAGATACTTACTATCAATTAATGATTTGATTCAATATTTCAAGTATGTTACCTTTTCTGTTGAGAAAGGTTTAATGTTTGAATCATATCTTTTCTTGTTAGGCAAGTCATTAACTTTTAAAATCAAATCTTTTTAAAATGTTTTTCAAATCATATCTTCTCAATCACATTTTTTTTAAATCAATCATATCTTCCTAACCACATCTTTTTCAAAATAATTTTCAATCAAATCTTTCTGATTTCTAATTTCAAAATCTTTTTCAAAAATCACTTGATTTCTTTTCCATTTTCATTTTCGAAAATTAAGTAATGTTTTTCAAAAATGTTTTCAAAATTTTTCACTTAATTTTCGAAAATTACTTCCCTCCTTCTCACATCCTTCTATTTATTGACTAACACTATTCCTTAATGCAAAATTCGAACTCCATCTCCTTTGATAAGTTTGAATTTTCTACTTCTGTCTTCTATTTTTCTTTTCCTCTGACACCTAAGGGAATCTCTATACTGTGACATAGAGGATTCCACATTTTCTTGTTCTCTTCTCTTTCATATGAGCAGGAGTAAAGACAAAGGCATTCTTGTTGAGGCTGATCCTGAACCTAAAAGGACCTTGAAAAGAAAGCTCAGAGAAGCCAAAGCACAACTCTCTTTAGAGCACCTGACCGAATTCTTCAAAGAAGAAG
>NC_029775.3:38583790-38584627 GCF_000817695.3 Arachis duranensis
AGGAAGGGAGTTCTTGAAATTGATGCTCTGAACGCCATATTGGCTCAGAATAAAATATTGACTCAACAAGTCAATTTGATTTCTCAAAGTCTGTCTGGAATGCAAAATGCACCAAGCAGTATTAAGGAAGCTTCATCTGAGGAAGAAGCTTATGATCCTGAGAACCCTTCAATGGAAGAGGTGAATTACATGGGAGAACCCTATGGAAACACCTATAATCCTTCATGGAGAAATCATCCAAATTTCTCATGGAAGGATCAACAAAAGCCTCAACAAGGCTTTAACAATGGTGGACGCAATAGGCTGAGCAATAGCAAGCCATATCCATCATCTTCTCAGCAACAGACAGAGAATTCTGAACAAAACACCTCTAATTTAGCCAATCTAGTCTCTGATCTGTCAAAGGTTACTTTCAGTTTCATGAATGAAACAAGATCCTCCATCAGAAATTTGGAGGCACAAGTGGGCCAGCTGAGTAAGAAAGTCATTGAAATTCCTCCCAGTATCTCCCAAGCAATACAGAAGAAAATCCAAAAGGAGAGTGCAAGGCCATCAACATGGCTGAATTCTGGGAGGAAGAAGAGGCAGTGAACGCCACTGAGGAAGACCTCACTGGACGTCCACTGGCCTCCAATGAGGAACCATGGGAATCTGAGGCTCAAAATGAGACCATAGAGATTCCATTGGACTTACTTCTACCATTCATGAGCTCTGATGAGTATTCTTCCTCTGAAGAGGATGAGTATGTCAGAGAGGAGCAAGTTGTTAAATACCTTGGAGCAATCATGAAGTTGAATGACAAGTTATTTGGAAATGAGACTTGGGAGGATGAACCTC
>NC_029775.3:38584703-38585309 GCF_000817695.3 Arachis duranensis
GACACTGCCTCAAAAGAGGCAAGATCCTGGGAAGTTTTCTATACCTTGTACCATAGGCACCATGACCTTCAAGAAGGCCTTGTGTGACTTAGGGTCAAGTGTAAACCTCATGCCCCTCTCTGTAATGGAGAAGTTAGGGATCTTTGAGGTGAAAGCTGCAAAAATCTCACTAGAGATGGCAGACAACTCAAGAAAACAAGCCTATGGACTTGTAGAGGATGTTCTGGTTAAAGTTGAAGACCATTACATCCCTACTGATTTCATAGTCCTAGAGACTGGGAAGTGCATGGATGAATCCATCATCCTTGGCAGACCCTTCCTAGCCATAGCAAGGGCTGTGATTGATATTGATAGAGGAGAGTTGATCATTCAAGTGAATGAAGAATCCTTGGTGTTTAAGGCCCAAGGGTATCCCTCTGTCATCATGGAGAGGAAGCATGAAGAGATTCTCTCAAAACAGAGCCAAACAGAGCCCCCACAGTCAAACTCTAAGTTTGGTGTTGGGAGATTCCAACATAGCTCTGAGCATTTCTGAGGCACCATGAGAGTCCTCTGTCAAGCTAATGACAATAAAGAAGCGCTTGTTGGGAGGCAACCCAATGTTTT
>NC_029775.3:38590324-38592701 GCF_000817695.3 Arachis duranensis
TCACCACATAATTCATATAGATTAACCCCTCTCTCGATGGTGGTTGAATCTTTGAAGAACAAGAGTTTTCTCTTTGGATCCACCACATGAATTGAGGAGGAAAAGAGGAGTTCATCAATTCATTGTAACAAGCAGAGCTCTTCCCCCTAATGAAAGTGGGGTTTAGTGAATCATAGCTCCAATTTCAACCATAATTGCCATAAACAAAAATTAAACTAAGTGTAAAGGAAGAAGAAGAAGAATAATGAAATGCTTAAAGCTTGAAAATGAAGAAGAAAAGTTCCAATAGAAAAACCAAAAATGAGCTTTCCGGGTATCCTCCCGGAAGTGCTAAAGAGTTCTCAAGTAAATGTGCTAAAAGTATGAAAAAGTTCTAAGTGTCAAAAAGTGTGTAAAAAGTCCTCTCCAAGTACACCAATCTCTTCTCTTTATACTACTCCCAAAACTTCTTCAGAGATCTTCAATTTGGGTTAGCAATGTGGGCTTTCTCATTGTTGCATTCTTGGTTCAATTGAAGAAGTTTTGGCCTTTGTGATGAATAGGGGAAGCAGAGCAAGTTGGCAACCATTCTGGCCCATTGAGGGGCGTTATTGGCACTAACTCCAGGCTTAATGCACGTTGGCAACGTGCATGACATTTTCCTGGAAGTGAAGTATTAGACTTGGGCGTTGCTAGCCCAAGTTGTTGCTAACAACTTGCTTTTCCTCTTCTTGGCTCTACTTTCATGCTAAATGTAGCCCAGAATTTGAGTGTCAACCTTCTGCCTCAATATGGACTATTATACATCATTGGAAAGCTCTTGATGTCTATTTTTCAATGCCACTGGAATCACCTCATTTGGACTTTCCTAGCTCAAGTTATGCTTCCTCAAAGAAGGTAAGGTCAAGCTGCCAAGTTGTTGCCAAAAACGCACCTTCTTCTCCAAGTTGGCAACGTGCCCGTGCTTCACCTTCCAAGGCAGGGACTTGGGGCTGGCGTTGTTGCAAAACATGCCCCCTTTCTGGCACGTTGGCAACGTGCTCGTGCCCCCCCCCCTCCAGGGCTCATCTCTAGCCCCCTTGAATTTCACTTCATGTTCTTGTTTTTAAGGCCTAAAGATGGCTCTAGTTTGGCTTCAATTTTGTGCTCCACCATAGACTATCATATATGGTTGGAAAGCTCTGAATGTTAGCTTTTCAACGCAACTAGAAGCACTCAATTTGGATCTCTGTAGCTCAAGATATCTTCCATTGAAGTGGACATGGTCAGGCTGCCTTGTTGGAGTTGTTGTGGACAACGCCCCATATATTCCAAGTTAGCAACGTGCATCACAATTTCCTGGCGTTGTTGATGAACACTCCTTCTCTTCAGCACGTTGGCAACGTGCTCGAGCCTTTCTCAAGGCTCCATGTTTGCTTCCTGGCGTTGGCAACGTGCATAGCAAGGCTAATAGGCGTTGGCAACGTGCATGGTGCCTTTCCTGGCGTTGGCAACTTGGATGGTGCCATGTCTTGGCGTTGGCAACTTGGATGGTGCCAAGACTTGGTGCCTAGCCAAGTGACCATTCCTGGCGTTGTTGCCAAACACGCCAATACTTCCTAGCTCAACAACGTGCTCGAGCTCCCCTTTGGTGCCAAAATTGCTTGCTACGTTGCCAAGGAACACGCCTTCATAACTTGGAGTTGGCAACGTGCATATCATTTTCCTGGGCCAAGTTTGCTTGTGTGGCGTTGCCTAGAGACACGCCTATGATTCCTGGCGTTGGCAACGCCCTCGAGCTCCTCTTCAAGGCTCCATTTGTTGCTTGGCGTTGCCTTGAATAACGCCTATGGTTCCTGGCGTTGGCAACGCCAGCTTCTCTTCCTCCAGAGCCAAGCTTGCTTGTGTGTGGCGTTGGCAACACCCTTCTAGAGTTGGCAACGCCAGCTCTCTTCCTCCAGGGCCAAGCTTGCTTGTGTGTGGCGTTGGCAACGCCCTTCTAGAGTTGGCAACGCCAACTTTGCTTCCAAGGCATCCTGGCGTTGCCTCCAACAACGCACTACATTTCTCAAGTTGGCAACGCCAACTTTGCTTCTTGGTTGCCTGGCGTTATCCATAAAAACGCACACTATCTCCAAGTTGGCAACGCCAACTTCTTCTTTCCCAGCTTGCATCATTCTTGCTTTCATGCTTTCTTGTTTCATCACCTATCATCAACAAGGGAAATAGCTTCAAAGTCTTACCAATTCATGCAATAAATTTCATGAGATTCATTCATACTCATTCATATATGCATTCCTTAAATCATTTGCATGAATTTGGCTAGAATCAACATGTTCCTTGGTGTTCTCATGCATGAAGATAAAACTCATAAAAGGACTTGTTTATTTAGAGAAAATGAGTGAGATTAAGCTAAAAC
>NC_029775.3:38592892-38593288 GCF_000817695.3 Arachis duranensis
TTTTTCATTGAGCATGTCATCCTCACTTGTGTGGTCATTAATTTATTGTAATTGAACACAACTATTCAACTTTTTCAATTAAAATGCTTGCTTCAATACTAAATTGGTTAACTTCACTAGACTTCTTCTATACCTTAGCACATGATCCTTGAACCATTCTTTCCTTGATGCTTCTCTTCTTTTTTTTTTTTTTTATATTCCCCTTTTTTTTCATTTCAAATGAGCTCGAAATCTTGTCTTAAGGCGGCTCTTTAGCATAAGCTTTCAATCAACAATCCCAAACTAGTTGGTTCAAGTTGTTAAGTGTTGAGACACTCTTAAAGATTTACTCACTCAAGCCTCTTTCCTTAACACATTCAATCACAGGCATATAACATTGAAATTTTATTTGGATAG
>NC_029775.3:38596455-38597044 GCF_000817695.3 Arachis duranensis
TTAAGAGTTGCACACTCTCTTCCTTGCTCCAAGGGCCACCAAAATAGTGCTTCACCCTATGTCCATTAGCTGTGAAGGTTTGCTTTGAGGCTTCATCAAGTAACTCAACATAGCCATGAGGTGATACTTTGGTGATGGTGTATGGACCAGTCCATCTAGACCTCAGCTTCCCAGGAAAGATCTTCAATCTTGAGTTGAATAGCAACACCTTTTGGCCTGGTTCAAATGTTCTTTGAGAGATCCTCTTATCATGACATCTCTTTGCTCTCTCCTTGTATATTTTGGCATTGTCATATGCCTCCAATCTGAACTCCTCAAGTTCATTGAGTTGTAGCAACCTCTTCTCTCCTGCTGCTTGAGCATCTAGATTTAGAAGTTTGGTAGCCCAGAAAGCCTTATGTTCAAGCTCTACAGGGAGGTGGCATGCCTTTCCATACACCAATTGAAATGGAGATTTTCCTATGGGTGTCTTGAAGGCTGTCCTATATGCCCAAAGTGCATCATCCAGCTTCCTAACCCAATCCTTTCTTGTTGTTCCCACAGTTTTCTCCAAGATCCTTTTTAGCTCTCTGTTGGCAAGTTCAGCTTG
>NC_029775.3:38598459-38600937 GCF_000817695.3 Arachis duranensis
TATTGAAGGAATCACCAAAAACAGAGAAATCATCCATAAAGACTTCAATAAATTTTTCTACCATGTCCGAGAAGATTGATAACATGCATCTTTGAAAGGTATCTGGGGCATTACACAGTCCAAATGACATTCTCCTATATGCAAAGACTCCAAAGGGGCAAGTAAAGGACGTCTTCTCTTGATCCATGGGGTCAACCACTATCTGATTATACCCAGAATATCCATCAAGAAAACAATAATAAGCATGGCTAGCCAACCTTTCAAGCATATGATCAATGAAAGGTAGAGGGAAGTGATCTTTCCGTGTGGCATCATTCAGCCTCCTATAGTCTATACACATCCTCCACCCTGTCACTGTTCGTGTTGGAATAAGCTCATTCTTCTCATTAACAATGACAGTCATCCCCCCTTTCTTAGGTACTACTTGCACTGGACTGACCCACGGGCTGTCAGATATGGGGTAGATAATCCCAGCTTTACACAACTTCAGGACTTCCTTTTGAACAACCTCCTTCATTGTGGGATTTAATCTTCTTTGGGGTTGTACCACTGGTTTGGAATTCTCCTCTAAAAGTATCTTGTGCATGCATACGGCAGGGCTTATGCCTTTCAAGTCATCAATGGTCCATCCCAACGCCTCTTTGTGAGCTCTCAAAACCACAAGGAGCTTTTCTTCTTCCTCTGCATTCAATGTGGAGTTGATGATCACTGGGAAGCTATCCTTCTCACCAAGGAATGCATACTTAAGATGAGGGGGTAGTGGTTTCAACTCTTGTTGTGGTGCCTCTTCTTTGGTAGCTTCACTTGGTTCCTCTGATGCTTCCAATTTGTTCTCTTTTTGTCCCTTGATGTTATGGACTTCCTCTTGTTTCACTTGATGGTTTGTGTCAAGCACTTCTTCAACCAAAGAATCTACTACATCAATCCTCATGCAATTTTCTTTCTCAACAGGGTGTTGCATTGCTTTGAAGACATTTATGGTCATTTGCTCATCATGCACTCTGAAAATCATCTCTCCCTTTTCCACATCAATGATTGTTCTAGCTGTAGCCAAAAAGGGTCTACCAAGAATGACTGAATTGTTTCCCTCTTCATCCATGTCTAGGACCACAAAATCAGCTGGGAATATGAAGTTTCCCACCTTCACTAAGAGGTTCTCAACTACTCCATTTGGTATTTTGATGGATCTGTCAGCAAGTTGGAGTGACATCCTTGTGGGTTTAAGCTCTTCAATCATCATTTTCTTCATCATGGTAAGGGGCATTAAGTTAATGCTAGCTCCTCTTCAATCATCATTTTCTTCATCATGGTGAGGGGCATTAGGTTAATGCTTGCTCCCAGGTCACAAAGTGATTTGTCAACGGCCATGCTCCCAATCGTGCAGGGTATGAGGAAGCTGCCAGGGTCTTTGAGTTTTGGAGGTAACCCTTTTTGAATGATGGCACTGCACTCTTGATTGAGAATCACCGTTTCTTTTTCTTGCCAACTTCTCTTCTTGGTGATCAATTCCTTAAGAAACTTTGCATATAATGGCATCTGTTCCAGGGCTTCTGCCAATGGGATGTTGATTTCAAGTTTCTTGAAGATTTCTAAGAACCTTGGGAATTGTTGGTCCTTTGCTCCTTTGTGTATCCTGGTTGGGTATGGAAGCTTGGGTACATAAGCTTTTACCCCTTCATTTTTGTTTTCTTGTTGTGGATTCACACTCCCATTGCTATCATGGTTGCTCCTTTGTCTGGATGGATTGCCTTGTGGCTTGACAACTTCTTTGCCTTTGCTAGATGTTGAAGCCTTTTCTTAATCTTGCCCTTCCACATGTACTTTCACTGTGTCTTGCTCTTTGGTTGTTATTGCTTCTTTATTCGAACTTTCACCAACTACCTTGCCACTCCTTAACTGCAGAGCCTTACATTCTTCTCTTGGGTTGGGTATTGTGTCACTTGGAAGAACATTGGTTGGTCGCTCGGCTTGTTTGGCTAATTGTCCCACTTGTCTCTCAATGTTCTTCATGATAACCTCATGTTCCTTGTGTCCCTTAGCTAAGGCTTGAGTGGTTTGAGCAAGTGCTTGCAAGGTTGCTTCAAGACTTGAGATTCTAGTTTCATGATGGTCAATTGGGGTTATGATGGGAGTTGATTGTTGTTGGAAGTTGTTGGGTGGATTAGTGTGGTAATTTTGTGAGTTGGATGATGGTGCAGAGAAGTTATTTTGGTGAGTTTGTGAGTTATGATGGGGTGGTTGATATGTGTTTTGTGATTTTCTATATTGGTTAGTGTTGTTGGCATGGTGATTTTGGTTATTTGTGTTACGGGTATGATTGTGGTTGTTATTCTTTTGCCAATGGTTTTACGTAAAAATTAGAATTCACGTACAACCGGCAAGTGTATCGGGTCGCATCAAGTAATAAAACTCACTTAGAGTGAGGTCGATCCCACGAGGATTAATGGATTAAGCAAGCAATAGTTAATTAATTGTTCT
>NC_029775.3:38604029-38605131 GCF_000817695.3 Arachis duranensis
TGGCGTTGGCAACTTGGATGGTGCCATGTCTTGGCGTTGGCAACTTGGATGGTGCCATGTCTTGGCGTTGGCAACTTGGATGGTGCCATGTCTTGGCGTTGGCAACTTGGATGGTGCCATGTCTTGGCGTTGGCAACTTGGATGGTGCCATGTCTTGGCGTTGGCAACTTGGATGGTGCCAAGACTTGGTGCCTAGCCAAGTGACCATTCCTGGCGTTGTTGCCAAACACGCCAATACTTCCTAGCTCAACAACATGCTCGAGCTCCCCTTTGGTGCCAAAATTGCTTGCTACGTTGCCAAGGAACACGCCTTCATAACTTGGAGTTGGCAACGTGCATATCATTTTCCTGGGCTAAGTTTGCTTGTGTGGCGTTGCCTAGAGACACGCCTATGATTCCTGGCGTTGGCAACGCCCTCGAGCTCCTCTTCAAGGCTCCATTTGTTGCTTGGCGTTGCCTTGAATAACGCCTATGGTTCCTGGCGTTGGCAACGCCAGCTTCTCTTCCTCCAGAGCCAAGCTTGCTTGTGTGTGGCGTTGGCAACGCCCTTCTAGAGTTGGCAACGCCAGCTCTCTTCCTCCAGGGCCAAGCTTGCTTGTGTGTGGCGTTGGCAACGCCCTTCTAGAGTTGGCAACGCCAGCTCTCTTCCTCCAGGGCCAAGCTTGCTTGTGTGTGGCGTTGGCAACGCCCTTCTAGAGTTGGCAATGCCAACTTTGCTTCCAAGGCATCCTGGCGTTGCCTCCAACAACGCACTACATTTCTCAAGTTGGCAACGCCAACTTTGCTTCTTGGTTGCCTGGCGTTATCCATAAAAACGCACACTATCTCCAAGTTGGCAATGCCAACTTCTTCTTTCCCAGCTTGCATCACTCTTGCTTCCATGCTTCCTTGTTTCATCACCTATCATCAACAAAGGAAATAGCTTCAAAGTCTTACCAATTCATACAATAAATTTCATGAGATTCATTCATACTCATTCATATATGCATTCCTTAAATCATTTGCATGAATTTGGCTAGAATCAACATGTTCCTTGGTGTTCTCATGCATGAAGATAAAACTCATAAAAGGACTTGTTTATTTAGAGAAAATGAGTGAGATT
>NC_029775.3:38605967-38609762 GCF_000817695.3 Arachis duranensis
TGTCAACCTCTATTCCTCTTCTTGAAACTTTATGACCAAGAACAATCCCCTCAGGTACCATGAAATGGCACTTCTCCCAGTTCAAGACCAAATTAGTTTCTTGGGACCGTTTCAAAACAAGAGTTAGATGGTTTAGGCAAGTATTGAAACTATCACCAAAAACAGAGAAGTCATCCATGAAAACCTCTAAAAATTTTTCAACCATATCTGAGAAAATGGAGAGCATACACCTTTGAAAAGTGGCTGGGGCATTGCATAATCCGAATGGCATTCTTCTATAGGCAAAAACTCCAACTGGGCATGTGAATGACGTTTTTTCTTGGTCCTTTGGATCTACCACTATCTGATTATACCCAGAATAGCCATCCAAGAAGCAATAATAAGCATGGCCAGCCAACCTTTCAAGCATTTGATCAATGAAAGGAAGTGGGAAGTGATCCTTGCGTGTGGCATCATTCAATCTTCTATAATCAATACACATTCTCCACCCTGTCACTGTTCTGGTGGGGATGAGTTCATTCTTCTCATTAATAATGACTGTCATCCCTCCTTTCTTTGGTACCACTTGGACTGGGCTTATCCATGAGCTATCGGAAATAGGATATATGATTCCTGCATTCCATAATTTCATTACTTCCTTCTGGAATTATCCTCCAAAAGAATCTTATGCATGCATACTGTAGGACTGATGCCTTTCAAGTCATCAATGGTCCACCCTAAGGCATCCTTGTGGGCTCTGAGGACATCAAGAAGCTCTCCTTCTTCTTTCTTTGTCAAGGATGAATTGATGATCACTGGGAGGCTTTCTGAAGTGCCAAGAAATGCATATTTGAGATGAGAAGGTAGTGGCTTCAGTTCTTGCTTTTGCACCTCTTCTTTCTTGCTTGGTTCCACCTCTTTGTCGATGGAAGCCTCAGCTACATGTTCCTCTATTGTTTCTTTATTGTCTTTTTCTTGCTCATGCTGATTGATGTCTAACATTTCTTCCACCAGGCTCTCTATCATTTCCACCCTCAAATGATCTTCTTGCCCAGGAGGGTGTTGCATTGACTTAAAAACATTTATGATCATTTGCTCATTGTGTACTCTGAAAATCATTTCTCCTTTTTCCACATCTATAATGGCTCTTGCAGTTGCTAGAAATGGTCTGCCCAAGATGATTGAATTGTTGCCTTCCTCATCGGTATCTAAGATTACAAAGTCTGCAGGGAAGATAAACTCTCCAACCTTAACTAACAGATTTTCCACAATTCCATTCGGTGTCTTGATGGATCTGTCGGCCATGACTAGTGACATCCTGGTAGGTTTGAGTTCTTCTATGGCAAGCTTCTTCATCATGGACAAGAGCATTAAGTTGATACTAGCTCCAAGATCACAGAGAGCTTTGTCTAAGGATAGCTTGCCTATAGTGCATGACACTACAAAACTCCCTGGATCCTTAAGCTTTGGTGGGATTCCTTTTTGGAGCACGGCGCTACATTCCTCACTAAGCATCACCGTTTCCTTCTCATTCCAATCTCTTTTCTTGTTAATGAGCTCCTTCAAGAACTTGGCATACAGAGGCATTTGCTCCAAAGCCTCAGCTAAAGGTATGTTGATTTCCAGCTTCTTGAAAGTCTCAAGAAATTTGTGGAAATGCTGATCCTTTGTCTCTTTGTAAAATCTCTGTGGATAAGGTAGTGGTGGTGTTGAGCTCTTCTCCACTTGATGTTGTCTTGGATTTGGTTCTTCCCTGATCTACTTTCCTTTCTTCAAATTTTGTGGTTTGTTGTCTTCCTCTGTGAGTTTTTCTGGGACATTCTTGCTTAACATGTCCTTGTTGATGGCTTCATCATTCTTTGTTGGCTCATTGTCATTATGCTTGGTTGCTCCTTGGTTATCGTCCACTAATACTTTTCCACTTCTTAGTTGCACGACCTTGCATTCTTCCTTTGGGTTGGGAATGGTGTCACTAGGTAGTGAACATGATGGCTTCTCAACAGAAATCTGTTTGGAAATTTGCCCAATTTGCCTTTCTAAGTTCTTCATAGAAGCTTCTTGGTTCTTTGTTGTCAATTCTTGGTTCTTCATCATTTTCTCCATGAGCAGCTCTAGATTAGTGATCCTCTGGGATTCTTGTGAAATTGGTTGGTTTTGGGGTGTTGATGGATGATGATAAGTGGTTTGATTTGTTGGGTGGTTATTGGGTGGATAATGGTTAGCGTTGGGGTAATTATTTTGTGGTTTTCTGTATGTATTTTGGTTAGTGTTTGGCTGGGGGTTGTGGTTTGTGCTTTTCCAATTGTTCTGACTTGAGTTTCTTTGCCATGGCTGTTGGTTTTGATTGTGGTTGTCTCCCCATCTGAGGTTAGGATGGTTCTTCCAAGATGGATTGTAGGTATCACCATAGACTTCATTTGTTCCAGGATTTTGGTTGTGCATGTATTGGACTTGCTCTTGCTGTTGCTCCTCTTGAGTTTCTTCACTTTGCACCC
Organism: Arachis duranensis; assembly: GCF_000817695.3. Lineage (NCBI taxonomy): Eukaryota > Viridiplantae > Streptophyta > Magnoliopsida > Fabales > Fabaceae > Arachis > Arachis duranensis. The sequence continues at coordinate 38,608,442 of NC_029775.3, forward strand.
AAGTAGTTGTTGGTTGGCTTGTGGCACTCACTGATGCAACTTGCAAGCCATCAATTCTTTTGGCCATTTGCTCAAACTGTTGTTGAATCTGCTGCTGCATTATCTTGTTCTGAGCTAGAATTGAATCCACTCCTTCCAACTCCATTACTCCTCTTCTTTGTGATGGTTGGCGTTGTCTTTGATGAGCAAAGAAATATTGGTTATTGGCCACCATATCAATGAGGTTTTGAGCTTCCTCTGTAGTTTTCATGAGTTGCAAAGAGCCTCCAGCTGAATGATCAAGTGCTTCTTGAGCCTTAAGAGTGAGTCCCTCATAGAAGTTTTGCAACTTGTCCCACTCAGTGAACATCTCTGGTGGACATTTCCTCAATAGAGCCTTATATCTTTCCCATGCTTCATACAAGTTTTCAGCATCCATTTGAGTGAATGTCTGCACCTCAGTCTTCAATATTAGGATTTGTTCATATCCCCTGGGTCAAGCTGCCCGACCCGGGATGTTTAGCGACAAGCCGACCGACCTCTTCAGGTCAGACTATCCGACCTCTTCTCAAAGGGCTCGGCCAAATGCCCGACCTCTTCTCAAAGGGCTCGGCCAAATGCCCGACCTCTTCTCAAAGAGCTCGGCCAACTCGCCAAAAGGAGCCCAAAGCAGGCCCAAAACGAAGGAACACGACCCAATCTAAAGGCAGCCAAAATAGAGGAACACGCCCCAGATCCTAAGGCAGCCCAAGCCTACAAGAGAAGGGCGGTTCCCTTGAAGATAAGATGACCTCACTTAAAGATAAAGATAAGATAATATAACTAACTTATCTTATCCAAAAAGGTCACTCTACATCATTATAAATACACTGGAGCACCCAGGTATAACTCATCCTCTGATTCTACTCAATACCTGCTTAATACCCTTGCTAACTTAAGCATCGGAGTCCCTTGCAGGTACCCCCCACCCTCCGGGAACGAAGGATCAGCACCACCACCAAGTCCAACAAGTCGGACACGGCGGCTCTAGCCACCATCAACAAGTCGGACACAACAGCTCCGACCAGTACAGAAGATCTCATCCGAGATCGACCTACAGTTTCAGGTAACCCTCAGAACATTGGCACCATTACCGGGGAACTTGGAAGTCATCCCATCACCATGGCGGACAACCATGACAACGACCATGATTTAGATGTAGAGGATAGAATGCCACACAAAAATGCGGACACTACACCAAAGGATACTCCTCAACTTAACAACGACACAAAAACGCGGACTCTACACAATGGAGGCACTTCAAGACCGTTTAAAACAACTGGAAGAAGAAGCCCTACATCAA
>NC_029775.3:38614174-38616563 GCF_000817695.3 Arachis duranensis
AGCTCACACAAGGAGAAACTACTCAAAAGATCGACCAAAGTCAAGATGCTTGAGCACGACTTCCCCGAAGAGATCGAAACTCTAAAAGCACGGTCTCACGGAAAAGTCCGAACTCAAGCAGGGGCAAAGTCATACAGGTCGACATCAGCTAAAGAAGAGGCGCAAGTACAACTTCAAAAAAAGAACAAGCCAAAAGGTTGGGAAACAACTTAAGGCTCAAATGCGCTTAGCCAAAAAGGATACAACTCCACTCAAAGAAGGCACAATCTCAAACAGGGCTACGAACATCATCCATGACTAAAAAAAAAGGTTCTATATAAAGAACACTAAAAAGTCATTGGACAAATCACTAAAAGTCTGGATATCAAGTCGCAAGGACAACTTCGCCAAAGCAGAGGGTTGTCAACACAAACTTAAAGCAAGGCGTGATCCAGAAGGCAAGGGTAGAAAACTCACGCTACCACTCAAAAGAGGTTGGACTGAGAAGTACCAAAAATTTACAAAGATTGCAAAGCAATGAAGAAACAAGTCAGACAGATGCTTGAGCACGACTTCCAAAGAGATCGAAGCTCTGAAAAGCACGATCTAAAATCTACAAAGATTGCAAAGCAATGAAGAAACAAGCCAGACAGATGCTCGAGCACGACTTCCAAAGAGATCGAAGCTCTGAAAAGCATGATCTCATGGAAAGATCGAACTCAAGCAGGGGCACTGTTCATACCCTGGGTCAAGCTGTCCGACCCAGGATATTTAGCGACAAGCTGACCGACCTCTTCAGGTCAGACTATCCGACCTCTTCTCAAAGAGCTCGGCCAACTCGCCAAAAGGAGCCCAAAGCAGGCCCAAAACGAAGGAACACGGCCCAATCTAAAGGCAGCCAAAGCCCAGAAAGATAAAGGCGGTTCCCTTGAAGATAAGATGACCTCACTTAAAGATAAGATAAAGATAAGATAAGATAACTAACTTATCTTATCAACAGGAGGCCACATCTCACCATTATAAATACACTGGAACACCCAGGTATAACTCATACTCTGATTCTACTCAATACCTGCTTAATACCCTTGCTAACTTAAGCATCGGAGTCCCTTGCAGGTACCCCCCACCCTCCGGGGACGAGGGATCAGCACCACCACCAAGTCCAACAAGTCGGACACGGTGGCTCCAGCCACCATCAACAAGTCGGACACAACAGCTCCGACTAGTACAGAAGATCTCATCCGAGATCGACCTACAGTTTCAGGTAACCCTCGGAACAGGATTCTTTGAGGGGGATAAAATTTGGCAAGAAACTTGCTTACCAAGTCATCCCAAGTGTTAATGCTTTCTTTTGGAAAGGTCTCTAGCCATTGAGTGGCTTTATCTCTGAGAGAAAATGGGAAGAGCAACAACTTGTAGCTATCAGGAGGCACACCATTGGTTTTCACAGTGTCACAGATTCTCAAGAAGGTAGATAAATGTTGATTTGGGTCCTCCAAAGGCCCTCCTCCAAAAGAACAGTTGTTTTGAACCAGAGTGATGAGTTGTGGCTTTAGTTCAAAATTGTTTGCATTGACATTAGGAGGAAGAATACTACTTCCACAGTGTCTAGCATTTGCAAATGTATATGAAGCCAGGACCCTTCGTTGTTGTTGGTTATTGTTGGCCCCTTCTCCTGGTTGATTGAGATCTCCATCCATTTATTGGAATTCCTCCTCAGATTCTTCCTCTCCAATAACGTTCTTCCCTCTTTCAGCTCTTCTTATTCTTCGAAGAGTTCTTTGGTCAATTTCAGAGAGAATAGGGGAAGATCTTCCTGTACCTGACATACAAACACACAACAATAAACACACAGATCTAGAAAACCAATGAAACTTCAATCTATAGCTAGAATGAAGTTTTAGTTAGTTGAAGCAAAAATTCAAACAGTTAGTGTGTTAATCAAAATTAGAATAACATAAAAGAAAAAGTGCTTGATCTAGACCTCCACTTCACTTAATCATTGTCAATCTATTTCAATTCCCGGCAACGGCGCCAAAAACTTGATGTGTGGAAAGCGATCCAACACAAAACTCACCGGCAAGTGTACCGGGTCGCATCAAGTAATAATAACTCACATGAGTGAGGTCAATCCCACAGGGATTGAAGGATTGAGCAATTTTGGTTTAGTGGTTGATTTAGTCAAGCGAATCAAGTTTTGGTTGAGTGGGTTGTATTTAACAGAAGCTAAATTGCTTGGAATGTAAAGGGAGAGGGGAAATTGCAGTAAATTAAAGAGGAGGAAAATAAACTTGCTGAATCTTAAAGAACAAGAAAGTAAATGACTGAAACTTAAAGTGCAAGAAATGTAAATTGCAGTAACTTAAATGGCAAGGAATGTAAATTGCTTGAATGTAAAAGGGATTTGAGA
>NC_029775.3:38616695-38626624 GCF_000817695.3 Arachis duranensis
AAAAGGTCCTAATTACATCAAACTAGCTCCTATTTATACACTTTCTATTCTTGGATTTTGGGATTTGGATGGGCTTTTGATTTGGTGAAGAAATGAATTAAATTGGAATTTTATTTGAATTTTCGGCCCAAAAATAATAGCTCCCAGGAGGCTGCCCTGCCCTTGTGGAGGGCAGGGCAGAAAATTGATGTGTGGTGCGGCTTGGTGCGGGCTGGTGCGGTCTTGGTGCAGGCTGGTGCGCAGAATGCTGCCCTTCCCTCGCGGAGGGCAGGGCAGGAAAAATTGGTGCGCCAGAGATGTGCCACGGTGCGTGCTGATGCTGCCAGAATCATGCCATGATGCGCCAGAATGGTGCCTTGGTGCACAGGATGCTGCCCTGCCCTCGCGGTGCTTGCTTGGTGCGGCTTGGTGCGGTCTGGTGCGCAGAACGCTGCCCTGCCCGCGCGGAGGGCAGGGCAGGAAAAATTGGTGCGCTAGATGGGTGCTTGGTGCGCTGCTTGGTGCTGCCAGATTCATTCCTTGGTGCGCCAGAATCATGCCATACAAAATGCTGCCCTGCCCTCGCGGAGGGCAGGGCAGTGTTTCCAAAATGAAGTCCCGCGTTCGAATCCTGGCTGCTACACACGCTTATTCATTTTCTTTGGCTTTCTTAGCACGGTAATGGGACTTAGTTCCTTGCTTCCTCATGGTCCCGTGTTCAACTCTTGTGGCAAGCATTTGGAGACATTTTCTTTTGATTTTCTCCCCTTGTGAGCCTGATACTGCCCTTGTGGAGGGTAGGGCAACATTTTCTTCTTCTTGATTCCAAGGCACAAATTTGTGCTCTGCCCTTGTAGTGGGCAGGGCAGAGTTGCCTTCTTTGCCTTGTTCCCTTATGTTGCCCTCCTAGAGGGCAGTGTGCCCTTGTGGAGGGCAATGCTTGCCTCCCCCATTGCATGCGGCACACTTTTCCTTCCTTTGACCACGCTTCCTTCTCCTTGGGTCACGCTTTCTTAGGCCACGCTTTTCTCTTTTATTCTTTTCTTCACCTAAAATAAACCAAAACAACCACTCCAATTATCACTAAATTCATAAGGCTTATAAATCAATTAAAATTCAATTAGAATTAGCTTAAACCTCATGAGTTAACATTAATTTCATGGTGGTTGCTTGATTTAAAGAAGTTATGCATTTTCACTCCAAATCGCTTACTTAAGATGCAAGAAAGTGCATAAAGACTAACAAAACAAATGAAATTAGCTTGAAAAATGGGTATATGATGACTTGTCATCAATGGTGATGCCCTACATACAGCTTGCCATGGAAAGGAGTAAGAAGGATTGGATGAATATAATAAAAAAATAGAGATTCAAGAGGAGCACAGCACCTCTACATGCCTATCTAAAATTCCAACTATTGATCTACATAAGTATTTCTATCCCTTTTTATTTTCTATTTATTATTATTTTTCGAAACCCATAACCATTTAATCTGCTTAACTGAGATTTACAAGGTGACCATAGCTTGCTTCATATCAACAATCTCTGTGGGATCGACCCTTACTCACATAAGGTTTATTACTTGGACGACCCAGTACACTTGCTGGTTAGTTGAACGAGATTGTGGAAAGAAAGTGCTGAGTTAATATTTTTATGCACATGCTAAAGAGCCATTATTGTTGATCACAATTTCGTCCACCAGGCACTAAGCAACGTTAATGGGAAAAGTGATTCCCATTAACGTTTGCGAAGGGGTATAAGCCAATGTTATTGGGAAAAGTGAATCCCAATAACGTTAGCCAAGTTTGAGAAAGCAATGTTAGTAGTCACGTTAAGACCAGTAACGTTGGATTTAACGTGGATATATGTGGGTGGAACGTTAGTGGAAAAAGTGAATGCCACTAACATTCTCGAACCCACAATGGCAATCAGCATTAAATCTTACTAAATACCCAAGGCCGAATTCATATTTCTCTGCAAGTTGGGCCCACTAAAGATGAGAACTGCTTCAACTCAAGATCCAAAGCCCACATCCAAGACTTGAAGAACTCACTAGAAGATCAAGAGGAGTAGTATATATAGGAGTAGTTTTGAACTATAGAGAAGCTTGGCACATTTGGGAACTACTCTCTATAGATTTACTTTTCTGCACTTTTAGCATGTATTCTTCTTTTCTGTCATTTTCCATTTCTAGAGCTATGAACAACTAAGTCCCTTTCATTGGGTTAGGGAGCTCTGTTGTAATTTGATGGATCAATTATAGTTTTCATTCTTCTTCTTCTTTCTATTCTCTTGATCTTACTAGAAAGCTTTCGATCTTAATTCAATTGGTTAGTTGTCTTGGAAAAGAAACTCTCCATAATTGGATCTCATTTGAGCCTTGGAATAGGGATGAGGAGATCATTCTAGAAATGCTTTCTCATGTTTGATCAAATTGGGGTTTGGGCGGATATAGTGACATGTAATCCTCCCAACACTTTGATTTAGAAATGTATGTGGTATAATCAGTGACCACACTTCATCTCTTCCCATGAGCAATTAAATCAATGAATCGGGAAATTGTTCAAGCTTAGAGAGATTGGATTGCCAAGAAATTGGGATCCAATTGATAAATCCCATTTGTAGGGATTATCTTGTGCTTGATTTAGGGGATTTTATAACCTTTTACCCACATTTATCCATTGAAATAGCATGGTTTTATAACTTCTCCTTTAATTGTGCTTAAGAGTGAAAACATGCTTTTTAGGACTTAAAATAGCTAAATCTAATTCTCCTTGATTCCATTAGATGCCTTGATATGTTTGCTAAGTTATTTCAGATTTAGGAGGCAAGGACTGGACCAAGGAAATGAAGGAAAAACATGTAGAAATGGAGAACACATGAAGAAATAAAGGAAACACAAAAGCTGTCAAGCTGACCTCTTCACACTTAATCAACCATAACTTGAGCTACAGAGGTCCAAATGATGCGGTTCCAGTTGGGTTAGAAAGCTAACTGATGAGCGGATAATTTATATGCTTTTTAGCATTGTTTTTAGGTAGTTTTTAATAGGTTCAAGCTACTTTTAGCAATGTTTTCATTAGTTTTTATGCTAAATTCACATTTCTAGACTTTACTATGAGTTTATGTGTTTTTCTGTGATTTCAGGTATTTTCTGGCTGAAATTGAGGGACCTGAGCAAAACTCTGATAGGAGGCTAACAATGGACTGCTGATGCTGTTGGAATCTGACCTCCCTGCACTCGAAATGGATTTTCTGGAGCTACAGAACTCCAAATGGTGCCCTCTTAACGGCGTTGGAAATTAGACATTCAGAGCTTTCCAGCAATATATAATAGTCCATACTTTATTCGTGATTAGATAACGTAAACTGGCCCTCAACGCCAGTTCCATGTTGCTGTCTGGAGTCAACCGCCAGAAACACCTCACGAACCGGAGTTGAACGCCCAAAACACGTTACAACTTGGCGTTCAACTCCAAAAGAAGCCTAAGCTCGTGGACAGATCAAGCTCAGCCCAAACATACACCAAGTGGTCCCTGGAAGTGGATTTATGCATCAATTACTTACTCCGGTAAACCCTAGTAGCTAGTCTAGTGTAAATAGGATAGTTTACTATTGTATTAGACATCTTGGGACGTTTAGTTCTCAGATCATGGGGGATGGACATTCGGCCATGCTTGGACCTTTCACTTATGTATTTTCAATGGTGGAGTTTCTACACACCATAGATTAAGGGTGTGGAGCTCTGCTATACCTCAAGTTTTAATGCAATTACTATTATTTTCTATCCAATTCGATTTATTCCTATTCTAAGATATTCGTTGCACTTCAACTTGATGAATGTGATGATCCATGACACTCATCATCATTCTCACCTATAAATGCGCGTGATTGACAACCACTTCCGTTCTACCTTAGACCAGGCGCATATATCTTGGATTCCTTTATTAGAATCTTCGTGGTATAAGCTAGAATTGATGGCGGCATTCTTGGGAATTCGGAAAGTCTAACCTTGGCTGTGGTATTCCGAGTAGGATTCTGGGATTGAATGACTATGATGAGCTTCAAACTCCTGAAGGCTGGACGTTAGTGACAGACGCAAAAGAATAACTGGATTCTACTCCAACCTGATTGAGAACCGACAGATGATTAGCCGTGCTGTGACAGAGCATTTGGACCATTTTCACTGAGAGAATGGGATGTAGCCATTGACAACGGTGATGCCCTACATACAGCTTGCCATGGAAAGGAGTATGAAGGATTGGATGAATGTAATAAGAAAGTAGAGATTCAGAAGGCACACAGCACCTCCATGCACCTATCTGAAATTCCCACCATTAATTTACTTAAGTATTTCTATCCTTTATTATTTAAGCAAGTATCTCTTTATATTTCCCATAACCAATTATTATCCGCGTGACTGAGATTTACAAGATGACCATAGCTTGCTTCATACCAACAATCTCCGTGGGATCGACCCTTACTCACGTAAGGTATTATTTTGACGACCCAATGCACTTGCTGGTTAGTTGTGCGGAGTTGTGACTAAGTGTAATTCACGTGTGAGAGCTACCAAGTCATTGGAGCCATTGTTGATGATCACAATTTCATCCACCAAGTTTTTGGCGCCGTTGCCGGGGATTGTTCGAGTTTGGACAACTAACTGTTCGTCTTGTTGCTCAGATTAGGTAATTTTTTTTCAAAAAGTTTTTAAAAAAATTTTCAAAAAAATTTTTCTTTATTTTCGTTTTTCTAAAGAATATTTTCGAAAAAAATAATAAAAATATAAAAAAAATCATAAAATTATAAAAATAAAAAATATTTTGTGTTTCTTGTTTGAGTATTGAGTCAACTTTTAAGTTTGGTGTCAATTGCATGCTTTAAAAATTTTTCTTGCATTTTTCAAAAATTCATGCATTCATGGTGTTGTTCACGATCTTCAAGTTGTTCTTGACAAGTCTTCTTGTTTGATCTTGATGTTTTCTTGTTTTGTATTGTTTGTTGTTTTTCATATGCATTTTTCGTTTGTTAAGAGTCCATGCATTAAAGATTTCTAAGTTTGGTGTCTTGCATGTTTTCTTTGCATAAAAAATTTTTCAAAGTTATGTTCTTGATGTTCATCATGATCTTCAAAGTGTTCTTGGTGTTCATCTTGACATTCATAGTGTTCTTGCATGCATCATGAGTTTTGATTCATAATTTTCATGTTGGAGTCATCTTTATGTTTTTCTTTCTCATCATCAAAAATTCAAAAATAAAAAAAAAATATCTTTTCCTTATTTCTCTCCAAATTTTCGAAATTTTGGGTAGACTTGGTCAAAAAAATTTTAAAAATTAGTTGTTTCCTACAAGTCAAGTCAAATTTTCAATTTTAAAAATCTTATCTTTTCAAAACTTTTTCAAATCAAATCTTTTTCATTTTTATCTTATTAATTTCGAAAATTTCAAAATATTTTTTCAAAAATCTTTTTCTTAATTTTATTTCAAAATTTTGAAATTACACTAACAATTAATATGATTGATTCAAAAATTTGAAGTTTGTTACTTTCTTGTTAAGAAAGATTCAATCTTTAAATTCTAGAATCTTATCTTTTAGTTTCTTGTTAGTTAAGTAATTAATTTTAATTTTAAAAATTAAATCTTTTTCAATCCTATCTTTTTATCATATCTTCTTATCTTATCTTTTTATCATATCTTTTCCAAAATTTTATCTTTTTCAAAAATTTGATTTCAAAATATCTTTTCTAACTTCTTATCTTCTTATCTTTTCAAATTTGATTTTAATATCTTTTTCAACTAACTATTTGACTTTTTGTTTGTTTTTTATCTTTTTCAAAACCACCTAACTACTTCTCTCTCTCTAATTTTTGAAAATATCTCATCTTTTTTCAAAAATTCTTTTTAATTAATTAATTGTTTTAAATTTTAATTTTAATTATATCTCACCTTTAATTTTCGAAAATCATTAACTACTTTTTCAAAATTATTTTCAAATTCTCCCTCTCTTCTCTTCTTCTATTTATTTATTTATTTACTAACACTTCTCTTCACCTCTCTTCATCTCCAATCACTGCCTCTATCCTCACCCTTGTGATTGGATTCTCCACTTTTATTCTTTTCTTTTTCTACTAATAATAAGGATCATCTTTGTCCAGATATAGAGGATTCTTCTTTCTTTTCTTTTTCTCTTCTCTTTCATATGAGCGAGGACAAGGAAAAAGACACTCTTGTTGACGCTGATCCTGAACCTGAAAGGACTCTGAAGAGGAAACTAAGAGAAGCTAAATTACAACAATCCAGAGACAACCTTTCTGAAATTTTCGAACAAGAGAAGGAGATGGCAGCCGAACCCAACAAAAATAATGCAAGGAGAATGCTAGGTGATTTCACTAAACCAACGTCCAAATTTGATGGAAGAAGCATCTCTATTCTGGCCAATGGAGCAAACAATTTTGAGCTGAAACCTCAATTAGTTGCTCTAATGCAATAGAATTGCAAGTTTCATGGACTTCCATCTGAAGATCCTTACCAGTTTTTAACTGAGTTCTTGCAGATTTGTGAGACTGTAAAGACGAATGGAGTAGATCCTGAAGTCTACAAGCTCATGCTTTTCCCTTTTGCTGTAAGAGACAGAGCTAGAACATGGTTGGACTCACAACCTAAAGATAGCATGGACTCCTGGGATAAGCTGGTCACAGCCTTCTTGGATAAATTCTTTCCTCCTCAAAAGCTGAGCAAGCTTAGAGTAGATGTTCAAACCTTCAAGCAAAAAGATGGTGAATCCCTCTATGGAGCTTGGGAAAGATACAAGCAGATGACCAAAAAGTGTCCTTCTGACATGTTTTCAGAATGGATCATATTAGATATATTCTATTATGGTCTTTTTGAGTTTTCCAAAATGTCATTGGACCATTCTGTAGGTGGATCCATTCACTTAAAGAAAACGCCTGCAGAAGCTCAAGAATTATTGACATGGTTGCAAATAACCAATTCATGTACACTTCTGAGAGGAATTTCATGAATAATGGGACGCCTCAGAGGAATGGAGTTCTTGAAATTGATGCTCTGAATGCCATATTGGCTCAGAACAAAGTGTTGACTCGGCAAGTCAACATGATTTCTCAAAGTCTGAATGGATGGCAAAATGCTTCCAACAATACTAAAGTGGCAGCTTCTGAAGAAGCTTATGATCCTGAGAACCCTGCAATAGCAGAGGTAAATTACATGGGTGAACCTTACGGAAACACCTATAATTCATCATGGAGAAATCATCCAAATTTCTCATGGAAGGATCAACAAAAGCTCAACAAGGCTTTAATAATGGTGGAAGAAACAGGCTAAGCAATAACAAGTTTTTTCCATCATCTTCTCAGCAACAGACAGAGAATTCTGAGCAGAGCCCCTCTAATTTAGCAAACTTAGTCTCTGATCTATCTAAGGCCACTTTAAGTTTCATGAGTGAAACAAGGTCCTCCATTAGAAATTTGGAGGCACAAGTGGGCCAGCTGAGTAAGAAAGTCACTGAAACTCCTCCTAGTACTCTCCCAAGCAATACAGAAGAGAATCCAAGAGGAGAGTGCAAGGCCATTGATGTAATCAATATGGCGGAATGCACAAGGGATGAGAAGGACGAAAATCCTAGTGAGGAAGACCTCCTGGGACGTCTCTCAAACAAGAAGGAGTTCTCTATTGAGGACCTAAAGGAATCTGAGGCTCATATAGAGACCATAGAGATTCCATTAAATCTCCTTCTGCCATTCATGAGCTTTGAAGATTGTTCTTCCTCTGAAGAAGATGAAGATGTAACTGGAGAGCAAGTTGCTCAATATCTAGGAGCCATCATGAAGCTGAATGCCAAGTTGTTTGATAATGAGACTTGGGAAGGTGAACCTCCCTTGCTCATTAGTGAGCTAGATACATGGGTTCAGAAAACTTTACCTCAAAAGAGACAAGATCCTGGTAAATTCTTAATACCCTGTACCATAGGCACCATGACCTTTAACAAGGCTCTGTGTGACCTGGGGTCAGGCATAAATCTTATGCCACTCTCTGTAATGGAAAAATTGGGGATCATTGAGGTACAGCCTGCCTTATTCTCATTATAATTGGTAGACAAGTCAGTAAGACAAGCGTATGGATTAGTAGAGGATGTGTTGGTAAAGGTTGAAGGCCTTTACATCCCTGCTGATTTCATAATCTTAGACACTAGGAAGGAAGAAGATGAATGCATCATCCTTGGAAGACCTTTCCTAGCCACAGCAGAAGCTGTGATAGATGTTAACAGAGGAGAATTAGTCCTTCAATTGAATAGGGACTACCTTGTGTTTAAGGCACACGACTATCCTTATGTAACAAGGGAGAGTAAGCATGCAGAGCTTCTCTCAATACAGAGTCAGACAAAGCCCCCACAATCAAACTCTAAGTTTGGTGTTGGGAGGCCATAACCAAACTCTAAGTTTGGTGTTGAACCCCCATATCCAAACTCTAAGTTTGGTGTTGGGAGTCCACAACATTGACCTGACCACCTTTGTGGCTCCATGAGAGCCCAGTGTCAAGCTATTGACATTAAAGAAGTACTTGTTGGGAGGCAACCCAGTTTTTATTTATCTAATTTTATTTTTATTTAATTGTTGTTTTGTGTTTTAGTAGGTTCATGATCATGTGGAGTCATGAAAAACATTATTAAAATTAAAAACAGAATAAAAAATAGCAGAAGAAAAATCACACCCTGGAGGAAGGACTTACTGGCGTTTAAATGCTAGTAAGGTGCATCTGGCTGGCGTTCAAACGCCAGAACAGAGCATGGATCTGGCGCTGAACGCCAGAAGCAAGCAACATCCTAGTTTGAACGCCAGGAATATGCCCTGAGGAAAGCTGGCGCTGAACACTAGTAACAAGCATGGAACTGGCGTTCAACGCCAGAAACATGCTACACATGGGCGTTAAACGCCCAGAACGTGCACCACTTTGGCGTTTAAATGCTAGAAGGTATGCTAAGGCATTTTACATGCCTAATTGGTGCAGGGATGTAAACCCTTGACACCTCAGGATCTGTGGACCCCACAGGATCCCCACCTAACATATTCCCACCTTACCTCCTAATTAATTCTATAACACACTTTCCCAAAAACCCTTCACCAATCACCTCAACCTCTCTTCCCAATTACCCCCTTCACCACTCACATCCGTCCACTCTTCCCCACAAACCCCACCTACCTTCAAAATTCAAAAATCTTTCCCACCCAAACCCACCCTAAATGGCCGAACCTACCCTCTCCCCCCTCCCTATATATACCCTTCCATTCTACTTCATTTTCACACAACACAACCCCCTCTTCTGTACATTGGCCGAATCCTACACCTCCCCTTCTCCTCCATATTTTCTTCTTCTTCTTCTTCTTCTTCTCTTCTTTCTTCTCTTGCTCGAGGGCGAGCAATATTTTAAGTTTGGTGTGGTAAAAGCATAAGCTTTTTGTTTTTCCATAACCATTGATGGCACCCAATGCCGGAGAATCCTCTAAAAAAGGATGGCACCTAAGGCTGGAGAAACCTCTAGAAAAGGGAAAGGGAAGACAAAAGCTTCCACCTCCGAGTCATGGGAGATGGAAAGATTCATCTCCAAATCCCATCAAGACCACTTCTATGATGTTGTTGCCAAGAAGAAGGTGATCCCTGAGGTCCCTTTCAAGCTCAAGAAAAATGAGTATCCGGAGATCCGACATGAGATCCAAAGAAGAGGTTGGGAAGTTCTAACCAACCCAATTCAACAAGTCGGAATCTTAATGGTTCAAGAGTTCTATGCCAATGCATGGATCACTAGGAACCATGATCAAAGTGTGAACCCGAGTCCAAAGAATTATCTTACAATGGTTCGGGAGAAATACTTAGATTTTAGTCAGGAAAATGTGAAGTTGGCGTTCAACTTACCCATGATGCAAGGAGATGCACGCT
>NC_029775.3:38626679-38627054 GCF_000817695.3 Arachis duranensis
AACTTTAATCAAAGGTTGGACCAAGTCCTTATGGACATATGTGTGGAAGGAGCTCAATGGAAAAGAGACTCCAAAGGCAAGCCGGTCCAACTAAGAAGACTGGACCTCAAGCCTGTGGCTAGAGGATGGTTAGAGTTCATTCAACGCTGCATCATCCCCACTAGCAACCGATCTGAAGTTACTGTGGATTGGGCCATCATGATTCATAGCATCATGATTGGAGAGGAAGTAGAAGTTCATGAAGTCATCTCCTATGAATTCTACAAAATAGCCGATAAGTCTTCTACTTTGGCAAGGCTAGCTTTTCCTCATCTTATTTGCCATCTATGTTACTCAGCTGGAGTTATCATAGAAGGAGACATCCTCATTAAGGAG
>NC_029775.3:38627189-38627457 GCF_000817695.3 Arachis duranensis
AACTTCGCACAACTAACCAGCAAGTGCACTGGGTCGTCCAAGTAATAAACCTTACGCGAGTAAGGGTCGATCCCACGGAGATTGTTAGTATTGAAGCAAGCTATGGTCATCTTGTAAATCTTAGTCAGGCAAACTCAAATAGTAATGGTGATTGTTCATACCCTGACCGAGCTCCCCCAACTCGGAAGTTCATAGAAAGGTCCGACCTCGTCCCAAGGCCCACGCCTGAGGTCGGACCTCGGACAAATAAGCTAAGAAGGCCCATCAG
>NC_029775.3:38628278-38629665 GCF_000817695.3 Arachis duranensis
ATCAAACAAGGTAACCAAGAAACTCTCCGAGAGCCTGCCTGGACATACAACACTTACCCGCTGAAGCGGCCATCATGGGACTAGCAAACGGCCTAAAGGAGGGACCGTTTAGCCAATCCCTATCCAAACGATACCCGACCTCCCTATACGAGGTGCAGGAGCGAGCAGAAAAATATATCAACATGGAGGAAACCTCCCAGTTAAGAGACTCTTCTAGGAAGGAATCAACCTACCCCCTCCGAGATCGAGATCGGGAGCAGAGGAAGAAAGAAGAAACCAACTCGGACAAGCCACGGAAGTACCACAGTTACACCCCCCTCCGAGTCTCCTTGGTAGACATCTACAGAGAAGTATGCCACACCGAAAAGATCCCACCACCTCGACCACTAAAACACAAGAGAGCAGGGAGAGATCGGTCCGAATACTGTGAATATCATAAACTCTATGGTCATTCTACTAACGACTGCTACGACCTAAAAAATGTTATAGAAAAGCTAGCCAGAGAAGGAAGACTCGACAGATACATAGCAGAGAAAGGAGAAGAGACCAGGAAGAGAAGGCGGGGAGATAACGAAGATCGGGCCGAACAAACCCTGCGAACCCCGGAGAGGCACATACACATGATAAACGGAGGTTTCGCAGGCGGAGGAACATCCAGATCCTCACGAAAGAGACACCTCAAAGAAGTCTACCATGTCCGAGAAGAAAGTCTCCTGCCCGAGTTACCTACCATCTCATTTACCCGAGAAGATGCTCAAGGGATAATACCCGGGCACGACGATCCAATGGTGGTCACCATTATCCTAGCAAACGCCAACCTACATCGAACCCTGATTGACCAGGGAAGCTCAGCAGATATCCTGTTCAAAGCGGCCTTCGACAAGCTCGGACTTGAAGAAAAAGAGCTAAAGGCCTATCCCACCGACCTATTTGGGCTAGGGGACACCCCGATCCATCCCTTAGGATACATCTCGCTACATACTACCTTTGGAAGAGGCGAACAGTCTAGAACATTAAGCATCGACTACATTATAGTCGACGTCACTTCAGCATACAATGCCCTCATTGGGCGACCAACCCTAAACAGACTAGCAGCTGTAGTCTCGACCCCACACCTCTGTATGAAGTTCCCTACCGCAAAAGGAATCGCTACCCTAAAAGGCGACCAAAAACTGGCGCGGCGATGCTACAACGAAAGCCTGAGCTTAAAAGGAAAGGAGATCAACACAATAGAACTCGGGCGAGTTCAAGTCCGAGAAGACCTTCGGCCACAACCAGAGGGAGAAACCGAAAAAATCCAAATCGGGAACACACCTGAAAAAATAACAAACGTAGGAGCGAACCTCGAAGCAGGCCTAAAAGAGGAACTCATAACCCTCTTAAAAGA
>NC_029775.3:38630000-38631141 GCF_000817695.3 Arachis duranensis
GCAATAGAAGAACAAGTACAAGCACTACTAGATGCATGGTTCATTCGGGAAGTAAAATACCCCCTATGGCTCGCAAACGTGGTCCTTGTAAAAAAGCCCAACGGAAAATGGAGGGTGTGCGTCGATTACACGGATCTCAACAAAGCCTGCCCCAAAGACCCATATTCACTACCAAACATCGACGCCTTAGTAGACGCAGCCTCAGGCTATAGATATCTCTCCTTCATGGACGCATACTCGGGATACAATCAAATCCCGATGTACGGACCTGACCAAGAAAAGACCTCGTTCATAACCCCAAGGGCAAACTACTGCTACGTAGTAATGTCCTTCGGGCTGAAGAACGCAGGGGCAACCTACCAGAGGCTAATGAACAAAGTGTTCTCAGAGCACATCGGACTACAACTAGAGGTGTACGTCGACGACATGCTGGTAAAGACACAAGAAGACGGAAACTTGCTGACCGACCTCACCAGTGTCTTCGGCACCCTCAGAAAACACAACATGAGACTCAACCCGACAAAGTGTACCTTCGCCGCAGAAGCCGAAAAATTCTTAGGCTTCATGTTGACTCAAAGGGGCATCGAAGCAAACCCGGAAAAATGCCAAGCGATACTCAATATGAAAAGCCCGACCTGTGTCAAAGAAGTACAACAGCTGAATGGAAGGCTAGCCGCCCTATCAAGATTCTTGGCAGGATCAGCGATAAAATCACTACCTCTCTACTCACTCCTAAAGAAAGGGAAACCCTTCGCGTGGACCCCGGAGTGCGAAAAAGCCCTCCAAGAATTCAAGGAATTCCTCGGGCAGCCACCAATCCTAACCCGACCTTTAAAAGGGGAAGAGCTCGTATTATATCTCTCGGTCGGACATCGAGCAGTTGCTTCAGCATTAATACGAGAAAATGACCGAGGACAACACCCCATATACTTTGTAAGCAAGGCACAACAAGGGGCCGAGTTAAACTATCAGAAAATAGAAAAATTCGCCTACGCCCTAATATTCACAGCTCGGAGGCTCCGTCCCTACTTTCAAGCCCACACCATCAAAGTCCGGACAAATCAACCCATGAGACACATCCTACAAAAAACAGACATGGCAGGACGAATCCTACAATGGGCGGTGGAACTGTCCGAGTTCG
>NC_029775.3:38634901-38636043 GCF_000817695.3 Arachis duranensis
CTCCTCAGATGTCTTCGCTGCCGCCACAGCCGCGGTAGCTTTAGTTTTCTCTTTCTCCAAGGAGGCCTCCAGCTCAGTAATCCTGGCAGCCTTCAGTTGACTAATCTTATCAAGCTCGGAACGAGCCTTATCAAGTCGGGAGCTGGTCGCACCAATGGGGGATTTCTTGAACTCCCGGGCAATAGCGGCATGAAGACTAGCCATCCGGACACAGCTCCGCGCCATATACTGAAAATGATGCTCCATAGAAACATCATCAGTGGAAATAAAGGTCTGAGGGAGAATATGCTGCTCAACCCAACCAAGAGCGTCAAAGTCCTTATCATTGAAACCGGCAAGCTCTTGAGAGGTCTTCTGCTTCTTGGGAGGAGTACCCGAGAACGGAGAAGGAGAAGAGGTAGCAGGCCCAGAGGTCGGAGGATCCTGACTTAAAGCTCAGAACTGGGGAGTCGGAATAGTCTTCGACCGAGTCTGAACACCTATAGTAGTCTTTTGCGGAGAAGATCGGGCAGAAGCATTCCCGGCCTCGAGATTTCGAGCAGCCACCGACTTCTTCGTCCGACGAAGAAACTTCATAGAATCCGCCTGAGAAGACATCTCTGCAGAAATAAAAAGGAAAAAAAAAAGAGATCACCACAACAGAAATTCCACCGGGGCTACTAACTCATAATCCCTCTCAGATTCTCTATCTTCACATATGCTACATTGCCTACGAAACCTAGCTAAATACTCAGAATCTACCACAGACGGGACTCTTAGAGGAACAGGGTCTACCCAACCAAGACCACTCGGAATCTTGGTCGACATCGCTTGAAGAACCTTTCGAGACATAAAAATTCTTGCCTACAAAGAAGAATACAACAGCAAGCAAAAATCACATAAAGGCAGACAGCAAAAAACCCATTCAGCAAAGGCGAGAAAACCAAGCTCTTTTAGAAGAGAATACAGAAACCCGAAAACAAAATACCAAGAGAAAAGAGCCCCCCCCCCACATACAAACAACCAAAGCAATGGCGGCGACTCTTTTCGGGGCAAACCCAGGCATAGAAGAAAAAAGAAATAGAAGCATATGTGCGCAAAGAAAATGAAGACGAGAACAAACCTGGAAGAAAGGAAGAAGACGACGAGCTCCGATGCAAGGA
>NC_029775.3:38636143-38636586 GCF_000817695.3 Arachis duranensis
TTTAGCTTTTTACCTCTGAATAGTTTTGGCATCTCACTCTATCCTTTGAAATTCAGAATGATTGGCTTCTTTAGGAACTCATAATCTAGATAGTGTTATTGATTCTCCTAGTAGAGTATGATGATTCTTGAACATAGCTACTTATTGAGTCTTGGCTGTGGCCCAAAGCACTCTGTCTTCCAGTATTACCACCGGATACATACATGCCACAGACACATAATTGGGTGAACCTTTTTCAAATTGTGACTCAGCTTTGCTAAAGTCCCCAATTAGAGGTGTCCAGGGTTCTTAAGCACACTCTTATTGCCTTGGATCACAACTTTATTTTTCTTTCTTCTCTTTTTTTTTTCGTTTTCTTTTCTTTTTCTCTCTTTTTTTTTCGATTTTTTTTTCATAGCTTTTTCTTGCTTCAAGAATCATTTTTATGATTTTTCAGATCCTCA
>NC_029775.3:38641128-38641654 GCF_000817695.3 Arachis duranensis
TGGAACTTGCAATTCTGTTGCATTAGAGAAACTAGTTGAGGCTTAAGCTCAAAGTTGTTTGCTCCAATGGCAGGGATAGAGATGCTTCTCCCATAGAAGTCGGGAGTAGGTGCAGTAAAGTCACCAAGCACCTTCCTTGCATTGTTGGCATTGTTGTTGTTTTTGGCTGCCATGAGTTCTTCTTCTTTGAAGAATTCGGTCAGGTGCTCTAAAGAGAGTTGTGCTTTGGCTTCTCTAAGCTTTCTTTTCAAGGTCCTTTCAGGTTCAGGATCAGCCTCAACAAGAATGCCTTTGTCTTTGCTCCTGCTCATAAGAAAGAGAAGAGAACAAGAAAATGTGGAATCCTCTATGTCACAGTATAGAGATTCCTTTAGGTGTCAGAGGAAAAGAAGAGTAGAAGACAGAAGTAGAAAATTCGAACTCATCAAAGGGGATGGATTTTGAATTTTGCATTAAGGAATATTGTTAGTCCATAAATAGAAGGATGTGAGAAGAAGGGAAGTAATTTTCGAAAATTAAGTGAAAA
>NC_029775.3:38641993-38642376 GCF_000817695.3 Arachis duranensis
AAGTATCTTTAAAAATGGAAAGAAATTGATTTTGAAAAAGATTTGATTGGAAAATTGATTTGAAAAAGATTTGATTTGGAAAAGATTTTGAAAACTTAAAACAAAATTTGATTTGAAAACAAAATCTTCCCCTCTAGCCATCCTGGCGTTAAACGCCCAGAATGGTGCACATTCTGGCGTTTAACGCCCAAAATACTACCCTTTTGGGTGTGAGGGCATTTAAACGCCCAACCAGGTATCCAGGATGGCGTTTAAACGCCAGTCTGTCCTTCTTCACTGGGCGTTTTGAACGCCCAGCTTTTTCTGTGCAATTCCTCTGCTGTATGTTCTGAATCTTCAATTCTCTGTATTATTGACTTGAAAAGACACAAATTAAAAATATT
>NC_029775.3:38642399-38642723 GCF_000817695.3 Arachis duranensis
GAGAAGACATAAATTAAAAATATTTTTGGATTTTTAATAATAAGGAAAAATCAAAATGCAACAAGAATCAAATAACAATGCATGCAAGACACCAAACTTAGCAGTTTGTATACTACTGACATTAACAAAATGAAAATGCATATGAGACTCACAAAACACTCAAGTCAATAGAATTCAAAGATCAGAGCAAGTAAATTATCAAGAACATCTTGAAGATCACTAAGATATATGAATGAATGCATGCAATTGACACCAAACTTATGATGAGACACTAGACTCAAACAAGAAATATTTTTGGATTTTATGATTTTTCTGAAATTTTTT
>NC_029775.3:38642845-38643165 GCF_000817695.3 Arachis duranensis
ATTCCAGGAATCATGCAATGGTTAGTCTAAGACTCCGGTCCAGGAATTAGACATGGCTTCACAGCCAGCCAAGCTTTCAAAGAAAGCTTCGGTCCAAAACACTAGACATGGCCAGAGGCCAGCCAAGCCTTAGCAGATCACTGCTCCAAGAGCAAGTTTGATAATTGAAACCTCGGTCCAATGAAATTAGACATGGCTTCTCAGCCAGCCAGATTTCAACAATTCATCATGAAACTCTAGAATTCATCTTCAATAATTTCGAAAAAAATAAATACCTAATCTAAGCAACAAGATGAACCGTCAGTTGTCCAAACTGAACA
>NC_029775.3:38644379-38648203 GCF_000817695.3 Arachis duranensis
CCAACAGCATCAGCAGTCCTTTTTCAGCCTAACTCAGATTTTTGCTCAGCTCCCTCAATTTCAGCCAGAAAATACCTGAAAACACAGAAAAACACACAAACTCATAGTAAAGTCCAGAAAAGTGAATTTTAACTAAAAACTAACAAAAATATACTAAAAACTAACTAGATCATACTAAAAACATACTAAAAACAATGCCAAAAAGCATACAAATTATCCGCTCATCAAGGACAAGCCCATCACTAAGAAAAGGATGGAGAAAACAAGAGTCACTCATGGAGCCCAAGGGACGCATCAGGAAGCTCATCACCAAGAAATCCCGGAGATGCCTCAAGGGATGCACTTTCCTCCTAACAACTATTAGGAACAACTCAACACTTCCTTTGAAGATTTGAGTTACAATGTGGAACAATTAAGGGTGGAACATCAAGAGCACTCCATCATTCTCCATGAAATAAGAGAAGATCAAAGAGCAATGAGGGAGGAGCAACAAAGGCAAGGAATGGACATAGAAGAGCTTAAGGACATCATTGGTCCTTCAATAAGAAGACGCCACTAAGGTGGACTCATTCCTTGTTCTTATTTTTCTGTTTTTCGATTTTTATGCTTCATGTCTATTTATGTTTTGTGTCTCTACTTCATGATCATTAGTATGTAGTAACTATGTCTTAAGGCTATAAATAATTCCATGAATCCTTCACCTCCCTTAAATAAAAAATGTTTCTAATTCAAAAGAACATGAAGTACATGAATTTTGAAAATTGTCCTTGAATTTAATTTAATTATATTGATGTGGTGACAATACTTTTTGTTTTCTGAATGGATGCTTAAACAGTGCATATTTTTGATCTGTTGTTTATGAATGTTAAAATTGTTGGCTCTTGAAAGAATGATGAACAAAGAAAAATGTTATTGACAATCTGAAAAATCATGAAATTGATTCTTGAAGCAAGAAAAAGCAGTGAATAGCAAAAGCTTGCGAAAAAAGAAAGAGAGGCGAAAAAAAATTTAGAAAGAAAAAGAAAAAAAGCAAGCAGAAAAAGCCAATAGCCCTTAAAACCAAAAGGCAAGGGTAAAAAGGATCCAAGGCTTTGAGCATCAATGGATAGGAGGGCCCAAGGAAATAAAATCCCGGCCTAAGCGGCTAAATCAAGTTGTCCTTAACCATGTGCTTGTGGCATGCAGGTCCAAGTGAAAAGCTTGAGACTGAGTGGTTAAAGTCATGATCCAAAACAAAAAGAGTGTGCTTAAGAGCTCTGGACACCTCTAACCGGGGACTCTAGCAAAGCTGAGTCACAATCTGAAAAGGTTCACCCAGTCATGTGTTTGTGTTATTTATGTATCCGGTGGTAATACTGGAAAACAAAATGCTTAGGGCGACGGCCAAGACTCATAAAAGTAGCCGTGTTCAAGAATCAACATACTTAACTAGGATAATCAATAACACTATCCAAAATTCTAAGTTCCTAGAGATGCCAATCATTCTGAACTTCAAAGGAAAAAGTGAGATGCCAAAACTATTCAGAAGCAAAAAGCTACAAGTCCCGCTCATCTAATTAGAATTAATATTCATTGATATTTTGGAATTTATAGTATATTCTCTTCTCTTTATCCTAATTGATTTTCAGTTGCTTGGGGACAAGCAACAATTTAAGTTCGGTGTTGTGATGAGCGGATAATTTATACGCTTGTTGGCATTCTTTTTAGGTAGTTTTTAATAGGTTCAAGCTACTTTTAGGGATGTTTTCATTAGTTTTTATGCTAAATTCACATTTCTGGATTTTACTATGAGTTTGTGTGTTTTTCTGTGATTTCAGGTTTTTTCTGGCTGAAATTGAGGGACCTGAGCAAAACTCTGATAGGAGGCTGACAAAGGACTACTGATGCTGTTGGAATCTGACCTCCCTGCACTCAAAATAGATTTTATGGAGCTACAGAACTCCAAATGGCGCGCTCTCAACGGTGTTGAAAAGTACACATCTAGGGATTTCCAGAAATATATAATAGTCCATACTTTATTCGAGATTAAATGATGTAAACTGGCGCTCAACGCCAGTTCCATGTTGCTGTCTGGAGTCAAACGCCAGAAACATGTCACGAACCGGAGTTGAACGCCCAAAACATGTTACAACTTAGCGTTCAACTCCAAAAGAAGCCTCAGCTCATGGATAGATCAAGCTCAGCCCAAACATACACCAAGTGGGCCCTGGAAGTGGATTTATGCATCAATTACTTATTCTTGTAAACCCTAGTAGCTAGTCTAGTATAAATAGGATAGTTTACTATTGTATTAGACATCTTGGGACGTTTAGTTCTCATATCATGGGGGCTGGCCATTCGGCCATGCCTGGACCTTTCACTTATGTATTTTCAATGGTGGAGTTTCTACACACCATAGATTAAGGGTGTGGAGCTCTGCTATACCTCAAGTTTTAATGCAATTACTATTATTTTCTATCCAATTCGATTTATTCCTGTTCTAAGATATTCGTTGCACTTCAACTTGATGAATGTGATGATCCGTGACACTCATCATCATTCTCACCGATGAACGCGCGTGATTGACAACCACTTCCGTTCTACCTTAGACCGGGCGCATATCTCTTGGATTCCTTTATCAGAATCTTCGTGGTATAAGCTAGAATTGATGGCGGCATTCATAGGAATTCGGAAAGTCTAACCATGTCTGTGGTATTCCGAGTAGGATTCCGGGATTGAATGACTATGACGAGCTTCAAACTCTTGAAGGGTGGGCGTTAGTGACAGACGAAAAAGAATCACTGGATTCTACTCCAACCTGATTGAGAACCGACAGATGATTACCCGTGCTGTGACAGAGCATTTGGACCATTTTCACTAAGAAAATGGGATGTAGCTGGTGCACGAAATTGCAATCACACTTTTGCAACTCCGCACAACTAACCAGCAAGTGCACTGGGTCGTCCAAGTAATACCTTGCGTGAGCAAGGGTCGATCCCACGGAGATTGTCGGCTTGAAGCAAGCTATGGTTATCTTGTAAATCTTAGTCAGGATATCAGAAATTATCAGGATTGATTGCGAAAAAAAAATAAAAGAACATGAAATGCTTACTTGTTTTGCAGTAATGGAGAATAGGTTGAGGTTTTGGAGATGCTCCATCTTCTAAATCTCTGCTTTCCTACTGTCTTCTTCATCAAACACGCAAGGCTCCTTCCATGGCAAGCTGTATGTAGGGTTTCACCATTGTCAGTGGCTACCTCCCATCCTCTCAGTGAAAATATTCCTATGCTCTGTCACAGCATGGCTAATCATCTGTCGGTTCTCGGTCAGGCCGGAATAGAATCCAGCGATTCTTTTGCGTCTGTCACTAACGCCCCGCCTGCTAGGAGTTTGAAGCACGTCACAGTCATTCAATCATTGAATCCTACTCAGAATACCACAGGCAAGGTTTAGACCTTCCGGATTCTCTTGAATGCCGCCATCAATTCTAGCTTATACCACGAAGATTCCGATTAAAGAATCCAAGAGATAACTACTTAATCTAAGGTAGAACGGAGGTGGTTGTCAGGCACGCGTTCATAGTTGAGAATGATGATGATTGTCACGGATCATCACATTCATCCGTGTTAAGAACAAGTGTTATCTTAGAATGGAAGCAAGCATGATTGAATGAGAAACAGTAGTAATTGCATTAATCCATCAAGACACAGCAGAGCTCCTCACCCCCAACCATGAGGTTTAGAGACTCATGCTGTAGAAGATACAATGAGAAATGTGTAAAATGTCATGAGGTACAGATACAATGTCAAATGATCCTATTAATAGTAAACTAGTAGCCTAGGGT
>NC_029775.3:38648265-38648991 GCF_000817695.3 Arachis duranensis
CCACTTGGTGTGTGCTTGGGCTGAGCATTGAAGCTTTTATGTGTAGAGACATTTTCTGGAGTTAAACGCCAGTTCTCATGCCAGTTTGGGCGTTTAACTCCAAGTTTTATGCCAGTTCCAGCGTTAAACGCTGGAATTTCTGAGGCTGTTTTGCCATGCCGGTTTCGGCCATCAAATCTCGGGCAAAGTATGGACTATTATACATTTCTGGAAAGCCCAGGATGTCTAATTTCCAATGCCGTTGAGAGCGCGCCAATTGGGCTTCTGTAGCTCCAGAAAATTCACTTCGAGTGCAGGGAGGTCAGAATCCAACAGCATCTGCAGTCCTTTTCAGTCTCTGAATCAGATTTTTGCTCAGGTCCCTCAATTTCAGCCAGAAAATACCTGAAATCACAGAAAAACACACAAACTCATAGTAAAGTCCAAAAAAGTGAATTTTAGCTAAAAACTAATAAAGATATACTAAAAACTAACTAGATTATACTAAAAACATACTAAAAACAATGCCAAAAAGCATACAATTTATCCGCTCATCTCAACACCAAACTTAAATTGTTGCTTGTCCCCAAGCAACTGAAAATCAAAATAGGATAAAAAGAAGAGAATATACTATAGACTCCAAAATATCAAGGAAACTTAGCTTCAATTAGATGAGCGGGACTAGTAGCTTTTTGCCTCCGAACAGTTTTGGCATCTCACTCTATCCTTTGAAGTTCAGAATGATTA
>NC_029775.3:38649106-38649912 GCF_000817695.3 Arachis duranensis
TGAGTCTTGGCTGTGGCCCAAAGCACTCTGTCTTCCAGTATTACCACCGGATACATACATGCCACAGACACATAATTGGGTGAACCTTTTCGGATTGTGACCCAGCTTTGCTAGAGTCCCCAATTAGAGGTGTCCAGGGTTCTTAAGCACACTCTTTTTGCCTTGGATCACAACTTTATTTCTTTCTTTTTCTTTTCTCTCTTTTTTTTTTCAAAATTTTTTTTTTGTATCCACTGCTTTTTCTTGCTTCAAGAATCAATCTAATGATTTTTTAGATCCTCAATAATAGTTCTCCTTTTCCTCATTCTTTCAAGAGCCAACAATTTTAACATTCTCAAAACAACAAATTCAAGAGACATATGCACTGTTCAAGCATTCATTCAGAAAACAAAAAGTATCGTCACCACATCAAGCTAATTCAACTAGTTTCAAGGATAAATTTCGAAATCTTGTACTTCTTGTTCTTTTGTGATTAAAGCATTTTTCATTTAAGAGAGGTGATGGATTCATAGGACATTTATAGCTTTAAGGCATAAAATTTCAATTTTATTAATTATGAATTAAGAACAATTCTCAAAGATAGATATAAGATGAGACTAAAAAAAAAATAAAAATAGAGAATAAAACAAAAGAAAAAAACGCAAAAGAAAAAAAAAATAGGCTCCTAATGATAGAGGTTTTCACAGAGTTAGGACTCAACAACCTTGATTTTGAAAAGTGGATGCTCCCTCAGCTTGAGAGGAGAGCTTTTGGCGTTTCAACTCTTGGAGTTCACGCCCCTGCTTCTCTTGTTCCTTCAGCAATTT
>NC_029775.3:38650137-38651523 GCF_000817695.3 Arachis duranensis
AGAACGGTTGCTAGTGGGCAATATGGAACGCCCAATAAAGTCTAGCCAACCTTTTGCAATTGGTTTGAGGTCTCCCCTGTTGAGTTGGTTTGGGACACCCTTTGAATTGGTTATCCACTTAGTTCCAGGGAGGCATATGTCCTCTAGAACTTGATCGAACCCTTTATCTGCTCTCACCATCCTCCTATTAAAGGATTCAGGATCATCTTGCAGTTGAGGTAATTTGAAGATTTCTCTTATTTTGTCCGGATGGAAGTAGATAACTTTCCCTCTGACCATGGTTCTGTAAGTATGGTAAGCAGTTCCAGTTATTCTCTGCTTATCTGTTAGCCACAGATTAGAGTAGAATTCCTGAACCATGTTCCTTCCAACCTTTATTTCAGGATTGGTTAGAACTTCCCATCCTCTGTTTCGAATTTGCTCTTGGATCCCTGGATATTCATCTTCTTTCAGATCAAATTTAACTTCTGGGATCACTGACCTCAGAGCCATTATTTTGTGATAATGGTCTTCATGTTCTTTGGTTAAGAACTTCTCTTGATTCCAAAGATTCTTTGGATTATTCTCTTTCTTTCCTCTTAAATTAGTTTGTTTTCCCTTAGGAGCCATGATCTTGATGAATCTTGGCTTAGTGATCATGGAAAAGCACACCAAACTTAGAGGTTTGCTTGTCCTCAAGCAAAAGAAAGGAAAGAAGAGAGAGAGGAAGAGGAAATTCGAATGGTGTGGGGAATGAGGGGGTCAAACGTGTATTTATAAAGTGGGGGGGGGAGAGATTTTCGAAAAAAAGAAAAATTTGAAAAGAGATTTGAGAAGATATGGAAAGAAATTGAGAGAAGGGTGAGTTTTTTAACAAAATTTGGGAATGATTTGAGAGATTTGAAGAATGATTTTAAATTTTTGAAAATTTGAAAGTGAATGATGAGAGATTGAAATATGTTTTTGTAGAAAAGTATGGGTAAGAAAAGGAAAGTTTGAAAAAAAATTTGATTTGAAAATAGAATTGTGGTCCCCCCACCTTTCTGGCGTTAAACGCCCAGAATGGCCCCCATTCTGGCGTTTAACGCCCATTTGATGCCCCTTTTGGGCGTTTAACGCCCAGCCAGGTGCCCTGGCTGGCGTTAAACGGCAGAATTCCTTTATCACTGGGCGTTTTTCTGAACGCTCAGGATGCTGCACACCTGGCGTTAAACGCCCAGAATGGTGTCCATTCTGGCGTTTAACGCCCAAAATGCCCCTTACTGGCGTTTTTTCGCCAGTAAGCTCTTTTTCTCTGCTTTTTGAGCTGAATCCTTCTGTAACTCTGTGAATTCCTTCATTTTTGATAATTGCCCTTGTAGAAACAAAACATATAACCTGCTAATGACTGGGTTGCCTCCCAGCAAG
>NC_029775.3:38651778-38652352 GCF_000817695.3 Arachis duranensis
AGATGACATGCCTTCCCATACACCAGTTGGTATGGAGAGGTTCCTATAGGAGTCTTGAATGCTGTTCTGTATGCCCACAGAGCATCATCCAAGCTCTTTGCCCAGTCCTTTCTTCGGGCCATCACAGTCCGTTCCAGGATTCTTTTTAGCTCTCTGTTAGAGACCTCAGCTTGTCCATTTGTCTGTGGATGATACGGAGTTGCCACTTTGTGGCTAATTCCGTATCTAACCATAGCAGAGTATAGCTGTCTGTTGCAGAAATGAGTGCCCCCGTCACTGATTAGTACTCTGGGAACACCAAACCTGCTGAAGATGTATTTCTGGAGGAATTTCAGCACGGTCTTGGTATCATTAGTGGGTGTAGCAATTGCTTCTACCCACTTAGATACATAGTCCACCACCACCAGAATGCAAGTGTTTGAGTATGATGGTGGGAATGGCCCCATGAAGTCAATTCCCCATACATCAAACAACTCTATCTCTAATATCCCTTGTTGAGGCATGGCATATCCATGAGGCAGGTTACCAGCTCTTTGGCAACTGTCACAGTTACGCACAAACTCTCGGGAATCTT
>NC_029775.3:38655124-38655922 GCF_000817695.3 Arachis duranensis
AAGGTATTTGCTCAAGTGCCTCTGCAAACGGAATCTTTATTTCAAGAGTCCTTAGATAGTCTGCAAAGCGGGCAAATTGCTTATCCTGTTCCGCTTGGCGGATTTTTTGAGGATAAGGCATCTTGGCTTTATATTCTTCAACCTTAGATGCTGCAGGTTTATTCCTTACAGAGCGGGTTGAAGAAGCCTTGTTAGAGGGATTACTGTCAGAACTTTCAGGTGTTTGATCATCCCTTGGCGTATGAACGCCAGGATTGGGTGGAAAATGGGCGTTTAACGCCAACTTTTCCCCCTTTTCTGGCGTTTGAACGCCAGAACTGGGTAAGGAATGGGCGTTTAACGCCAGCTTTCCTTCCCTTTCTGGCGTTTGAACGCCAATAACATTCCTCTCTGGGCTCTTACTGTCCTCAGAGGGATTTTGCACAGTGGTTTGGTTGTCCTCTGTCAATTGTTCCTTGTTTGGCTTTTTGCTCTTCTGAGCAGTGTTATTCAGTGTCTTCCCACTCCTCTGTTGAACTGCCTGACATTCCTCTGTTATCTGTTTGGATATTTGCTGTTTTGCTTGCTTCAACTGCAGTTCTATGCTCTTGTTAGCAACTTTGGTTTCATGGAGCATCTCTTTAAAGTCTGCTAACTGTTCTGTCATCAGGAGCAATTGTTGATTAAGCTCAATTATTTGTTCTTGAGGACTAGGGTCAGTGACTACTGCCATGACTTCCTCTTTTGGAGAGAACTCATTGCTAGAGTATAAATATTGGTTTCTAGAAACAGTGTCTATAAGCTCTTGAGCTTCTTCAA
>NC_029775.3:38656059-38656622 GCF_000817695.3 Arachis duranensis
GAACATTTCAGAGGGGCATTTCCTTAGCATACCTCTATACCTCTCCCAGGCATTATAAAGGGATTCATTATCCTCTTGTTTTAAGCCTTGGATGTCCAGCCTTAACTATGTCATCCTTTTTGGAGGGTAAAAATGATTCAGGAATTTGTCTGACAACTGTTTCCATGTCTTTATGCTTGCTGTAGGTTGGTTATTCAACCACCTTTTAGCTTGATCTTTTACAGCAAATGGAAACAATAATAGTCTGTAGAAATCCCACTTAGATCCATAATGGATTGCAAATAGATATATTTTGTTTTTTTTTTGAATTAAACGAAAAAAAATAAAATAAACAAAAGAAAATTAAAGTGAAAATTCGAAAATCAAAAAGAAAATAAGATCAAAGCAAATTGAGAACTGAATCAATTAGTTGATCAAAAAGATTTTGAAAACAGCAATTAGAAAGATATGATTGAAAAATTTTTATGAAAAAGATTTGATTTTTGAAAAGGGGAAAGAGAAAAACAACAAAAAGACACCAAACTTAAAATTTTTAGAAAATCAAACACTAATTTTCGAAAATT
>NC_029775.3:38656938-38657440 GCF_000817695.3 Arachis duranensis
G
Organism: Arachis duranensis; assembly: GCF_000817695.3. Lineage (NCBI taxonomy): Eukaryota > Viridiplantae > Streptophyta > Magnoliopsida > Fabales > Fabaceae > Arachis > Arachis duranensis. The sequence continues at coordinate 38,656,940 of NC_029775.3, forward strand.
TCGGCTTGAAGCAAGCTATGGTTATCTTGTAAATCTTAGTCAGGATATCAGAAATTATCAGGATTGATTGCGAAAAAAAATAAAAGAACATGAAATGGTTACTTGTTTTGCAGTAATGGATAATAGGTTGAGGTTTTGGAGATGCTCCATCTTCTAAATCTCTGCTTTCCTACTGTCTTCTTCATCAAACACGCAAGGCTCCTTCCATGGCAAGCTGTATGTAGGGTTTGACCATTGTCAGTGGCTACCTCCGATCCTCTCAGTGAAAATATTCCTATGCTCTGTCACAGCATGGCTAATCATCTGTCGGTTCTCGGTCAGGCCGGAATAGAATCCAGCGATTCTTTTGCGTCTGTCACTAACGCCCCGCCTGCTAGGAGTTTGAAGCACGTCACAGTCATTCAATCATTGAATCCTACTCAGAATACCACAGACAAGGTTTAGACCTTCCGGATTCTCTTGAATGCCGCCATCAATTCTAGCTTATACCACGAAGATTCC
>NC_029775.3:38657700-38678712 GCF_000817695.3 Arachis duranensis
ATGCCAGTTTGGGCGTTTAACTCCAATTTTTATGCCAGTTCCAGCGTTAAACGCTGGAATTTCTGAGGCTGTTTTGCCATGCCGGTTTGGGCCATCAAATCTCGGGCAAAGTATGGACTATTATACATTGCTGGAAAGCCCAGGATGTCTACTTTTCAATGCCGTTGAGAGCGCGCCAATTGGGCTTCTGTAGCTCCACAAACTCCACTTCGAGTGCAGGGAGGTCAGAATCCAACAGCATCTGCAGTCCTTTTCAGTCTCTGAATCAGATTTTTGCTCATAACCCTCAATTTCAGTCAGAAAATACCTGAAATCACAGAAAAACACACAAACTCCTAGTAAAGTCCAGAAAAGTGAATTTTAACTAAAAACTACTAAAAATATACTAAAAACTAATTAGATTATACTAAAAACATACTAAAAACAATGCCAAAAAGCGTATAAATTATCCGCTCATCAGTAGCCATTGACAACGGTGATGCCCTACATACAGCTTGCCATGGAAAGGAGTAAGAAGGATTGGATGAATGTAATAAGAAAGTAGAGATTCGGAAGGATCATAACACCTCCATGCACCTATCTGAAATTCCTGTCATTAATTTACATAAGTATTTCTATCCTTTATTATTTAAGCAAGTATCTCTTTATATTTCCCATAACCAATTATTATCTGCCTGACTAAGATTTACAAGATGACCATAGCTTGCTTCATACCAACAATCTCCGTGGGATCGACTCTTACTCACGTAAGGTATTACTTGGACAACCCAGTGCACTTGCTGGTTAGTTGTGCGGTGTTGTGACTAAGTGTAATTCACGTGTGAGAGCTACCAAGTCATTGGAGCCACTATTGATGATCACAATTTTGTCCACCACTAATATCCAGGGCTTCGAAATGATATAAGATTTGCCATAGTTGCTACACATATGGTGACGCGCACGTGCACTGTACGCGCACGCGTCGTTGCTGCCATATGATCCACTTAAAGCAATACGTGGCCAGCAAATTCTAAAGCCTTGTGGGCCCAATCTAACTCATTTCTGATGCTATTTAAGCCAAGGATTGAAGAGGGATGAGGAAGTTAGTTACCATTAGTCATAGTTTAGCTTAGTTTAGTAGTTGGAGTTAGTTTTAGAGAGAGAAGCTCTCACTTCTCTCTAGGATTAGGATTAGGATTAGGTTTAGTTCTTAGATCTAGATTTTAATTCATCTTCTTCTACTTCTATCTTCTCAATTCCTTGTAGTTACATTCATTCTTCTTCCATTCTTTAGTTGTAATCTCTTTTATGTTGTTCTTGTGTTTTGTTGTAGATCTACTGTTGTTTCTTCTACTCTCTTTCCATTCAATTCAAGGTAATTGATAATAAATGTGTTTCTTTTAATTGTTGTTGTTAATTCCTTTCAATAATTGTTGTTAGATTTCATTCTTGTTGTCAATTTACTATACTTTTCTTTTGTGCCTTCCAAGTGTTTGATGAAATGCTTGGTTGGATTTTAGTGTGGGTTTTCTTCCTCTTGGCCTAGGTAGAGTAATTAGTGACTCTTGAGTTGTCTAATTCCTTTGTTGATTGATAATTAGAAGTTGCTAATTGATTTGAATGCCTCTAAAGCTAGTCTTTCCTTTAGGAGTTGATTAGGACTTGAGGAATCAAATTTATTCATCCACTTGACTTTCCTCCATGGTTAGAGGTTAACTAAGTGGGAGTAATGGATAATTTGTTATCAAAATTGAGGAGGATAACTAGGATAGGATTTCTAGTTCTCATATCTTGCCAAGAGCTTTGCTAGTTGTTAGTTTATTTTCTTTGCCATTTATATTTCTTGTCTAAAATCTTAAAAACCCCAAATATAACTCACAACCAATAACAAGACACTTTATTGTAAATCCTAGAGAGAACGATCCGAGGTTCAATACTTCGGTTTATAAATTTAGGGGTTTGTTACTTGTGACAAACAATCTTTTGTATGAAAGGATTATTGCTTGGTTTAGAAACTATACTTTACAACGAGATTTCATTAGTGAATTTCTATGCCATCAAAAATCTAATCATCACCAATCACTTAAGATTGCCAAGGAGATCAATGAATGCATTGATTGAGGAAGAGATGAGAATGAACTTGATCCGGAGAATGCAACATCTCCTGAACCCAATGATTTCCCCAATTTTGATCTTACCCATTCTCTTTACTTTCTGCCATTTAATTTCATGCTTATTACCCCAAATCCTCATTTAAGATTCTGCACTTTAATTTCTGTTATTTACTTTCCAATTATTTAAATTTCTGCATCTCAATCTAAATTTTGTTTAGCTCAACTAGCATATTCTTCTAACTAAAGTTGCTTGACCAATCAATCATTGTGGGATTCGACCTCACTCTATTGTGAGTTTTACTTGACGACAATTCGGTATACTTGCCGAAGGAAAATTTGTTGAGAGACAAGTTTTGATGCATCACTAACGTTGCCTTGTAAATCTTCGCTAGCGTTATTGGGACTCACCTTTCCCATTAACGTTGTCTTATGCCCTTTGTCCCTACGTTAGAGTTCACGTTAGTGTAACTAACGTGGCTCTTAACGTGGTTATGCCTCACCTTCGACAGCGTTAGTAACACTTACCTTTGTCACTAACGCTCAATGTGCCCCTACTCTCCATGTTAGAGCTCATGTTAACTAAGTTAACATGGCCACTAACGTGGTAGTAATGCCATCTTCCAACGTTAGTGACAAAGGTGAGTGTCACTTACGTTGGCTCATCAATCTCAGCTCTACGTTAACTTTCAAGTTAGTGGTCTTAACGTGACCACTAATGTGGGCAATGCTAGTTGATCCAACGTTAGTGACAAAGGTGAGTGTCACTAACATTGGCGTTGTTCCTCTCTTCCACGTTAGAGTTCACGTTAACTAAGTTAACGTGACTCTTAACGTGGCTCATTGCCAAGTCTTGGAACGTTAGTGGTGTTCATGTTTACCGCTAACGTTGGAGCTTTCTTTTGTCTCCACGTTAACTACCATGTTAACTTAGTTAACGTGGTAATTAACGTGGGTTTATGATGTCTTCGCGGGCGTTATTGGTGATCACTTTTCTCCTTAACGTTGCAAGCTATTTACGATTCCACGTTAGTGGTCACGTTAACTAGATTAACGTGAGTACTAATGTGGTTCTTCCTTGCATCTTTTGTCCTGAAATCAAGCAAATAAAGTGCATCAAAGCTCTAGCCAAAGTCATGAGATTATGCATCATCAATTTATCTTTCAATTCTAGCAAAATCCTCAAGAAATCATGTGAAATTCACAATAGTTTCTTAAATCAAGGTGTACGTGTATTTTCATCCAAAACTTGCCTTATTCACTAAGAAAATGCATGAAACTACCTTAAAACAGTAAAGAAAAGGTCAATGAAACTGGCCTAGATGCCCTGGCATCACAACACCAAACTTAAAGCTTGCTTGTCCCTAAGCAAGTACTAAAACATAGGAAGAATGAATGAAAGAGCAAGAAGATAATATAGAAGTAGAATTCCTGGTTTATGGGGTTTCATGCATAGCAACTTAGGTTCTTTCCTTTACTAGGTTTCAGGCCTTTATCAAATCCTTGCAGGCACATGGTTTGTTATTTTTCTTTCTTGAGACCTTGGTGTCCAGCACCTCTTTGGGTTACTAAGTGTTCTGTAGCAAAAGTCACTCTTGATAGTGGACTTTCAGCTGATAATCCCGGATTAGTTAATCCAAGTTACCAAGTGATGAGGCACCCCTAAGAACTTATTCATCCAAGCATATCCCTTGCACATGAACACCACAGACACATGCCTCAATCTTAAAACCCTTGGTGCCTAGCATTGTTTCTTATTGTGTTTCTTTCTTTTTCACTTTTATTGCTCTTTCTCTTTTCTTATTGGGATCTTATTATTTAGTTATTCTCATATGATGTATTTTAAGCATAGGATTCAGGGTAGATAGTTGCCTTCTTTCCTTGTTTGGTGAACCAACTTAGCTTACTAATCATCCTACCACAAACATTCAGAACCTACTTCACGAAATAACTCCACTCTTGTTTTTTTCGTTACATTTTCTTTTTGATTAGCTTAAAAGACAAGCATACAAGTAAGAAAGGTGGAAGTGAACACTAGAGACATTAAGCTCAATAAACATAAACCTAAGCAATGAAAAACTTAAATGCAGAATTAAAAATCCTAAGCTACCATGGAAGCATGTTCTATTTCATACATGATTTTCCTTATTTAAAGCTTTGAAAAAGGTAGAACTAAGAAGGGACTTCACCACCTTTCACTTATTGGAATGCTCATGTTCCCTTGTCTTGGGATCCTCCTGATTGCTTGAGTCTCCATTCCCCTTGCGCTTCCCTATAAGCTTTTTCCAGAAACCGGCATCCTCCATCTTCTTATTTAACGCTTCCTTTTGCTGTTTCACCTTCCCCTCTTCTTCCTCTGTTATGTCCTTGCGAACTGCCTCATAACTTGGGATGGCAGGGTGCAAGTTATGCATATGCCCAGTCATATAGTTTAACTTAGCCTGAGTGTTTATGCTAAATTCTTCTCGATGGAGTTGCCTTCCTTCGTTGAGCACACTGAATTCGTTGAAGGCTTTCATCTGAGCTATCTGGCGTTGGTTGAGTTCTTGGAGGCGTTTGTCTTGGCTTTCTTGCCTTTTGGACACTTGACTAATGGCTTGGGTGAGCTGGGAGTAGTGCTCCTGTTGTAATTCCATTTGCTGTTTCTGCCACTCTCTTTATTGATCCATCCAACTAGAGAGTAGTTTTTCTTGATGATACATCCTTTGAGCTTGTACATGTAGTTGTTGTTCTTGTCCCTCCATATAGCTACTTGCCATATACTCAATGGCTTCCTTGATGTGAAACAGATTTATATTGGTTGGATCAAATTGTCCTTCTTGTTGGTGCCCTGTTTGTTGGGGTTCTTCTTGGTGAGGTTTTTCTTGGGGGGATTCTTCTTGTGCTGTTCTTTTCCTTATCTGAGGCCTCCTTTGCTGTTGGGTGGGTGTCACATAATTTATGCGTTGGAGCGTGACTAACCTCCCAGGATTTACCCATTGTGGATTGTTGTCTTCTAATACCACTTTGGCTTTCATGCATAGCCTCAAGATGGTGCTGGGGTACCAAAGTCTAGCACCCGGATCATTCTTCTCGGCTGAATCCTGGATCCCTTCAGCTATAATTTCATGCACATTGATGCTTCCACCCTTTACTAAGTAATGTACCATGGTAGCTTGAGCAATATTGACCTCAGAATTGTTTACGGCTGGAAGGATAGACCTCCTTACTAGCTCAAACCATCCCTTGGCTTCTGGGATAAGGTCTCCTCTCCTAATGAACCTCGGCCTCTTATCCGAGTATCTTTCCCAATCAGACCCAATAACACACATATCATTCACAATTTCTTCAAGTTCATCTTCCTTGGGAGCATTACTTATTCTTACTTGATAGCTAAGCTCATCAAAATGTGGTGATTTCAGCTGAAGAGTCCTTGTTATAGCGTTGGGGCTGAAGTCCACCTCTGTTCCTCTTACATAAATTCTGAAGGTGGGTGCCCTAGTACTGTCTTCTCTGACCGCATTTGCATAGAACTCTTTGATGAGGTTTGCATTTATCTTTGTCTCTAGGTTGGTGAGCTTTTGCCAACCCCTCTGTGCAATCTTTTCTCTGATCTTAGGGCACTCATCCTCATTGAATTGGAATGTCAACTCTGGCAATATTTTCTTGTTCTTGATCCGTTCATATTGAAGCTCATGGAAGGTAGTTTTGAATCTCCTGGCGTCAAAAGGAGGTTGCTCCATGGGCTCCTTTCCTTTTTGCCTCTTAGAACTTGATGACACCATGCAAGATGATTGATGTGTGGTTGTGGTTCACTAGACATGGCTAGGAGAGTATGTATAAAACTTTCGGTAAAGTGGAGGATAAAGTGTGTGTGTCCGAGAGAAGGAAGGGAGAGGAATGATAGTATGAAGTGTGTACGGAGAGGTTGTGTGAGGGGGTTTATATAGGAAGATGGCAAATGATTGAAGGGTGTGGATGATGGTATTGTTTGATAGTGGACGGTTGGGGTTTGGTATTGAATGAGCACAAGGATCACCTCTTTTATGAGGGTCTTGGTTCAGTCTCCAAAGCTATCCAACTCCCAATGTTGCATGGCAAACACTTCCAAAGATATTCCCCTTGAAGACAAGTGTGAGATTTCCTTGGTATAGTGGCCGAATCTCCCTTCCTTAATTGTCCTATCAAGTACCATCAATGTCCCTTTTGATTCCCTAAAAAAAAAGGAATGCAAATGGTTAATTAAAATTTTTGGTGGGAAAACTTAAGGTTTGAGCTAGCTAAAAAAAAATCTTTTTCTTTTGTTTTTAAATGACTAAATGCTTTCCATGAATGCAAATCAATCAACCACTAAATTTCCCATGCATGCAACGCTGGTACACCAAACTTGTTTGTGATCATATGGTGCAACAAGTTAGGGGAATAATTTTTCTTCATAAAGTGTGTTCAAGCTCACTTGATGTGCCTTGAACACCAAACTTATCATGTACTATACGCTGCATGTAAAGGGGTCTATATTGGTCGTCAAAATTTATTTAAACATCCATGAAATTTCCCTTATTACTACTATTAGAAATTAAAGGAAGAGGGCATAGAACATGGGCTGCCTCCCATGAAGCACTTCTTTAGCATCATTAGCTTGACGTTTGGTCCTTGTCAAGATGGCCGATAGTGCTTGAAATCTTCTCCCTTTGTAGTGAACCTATGTCCATTGGCCTTGTTGATAAGCTCCATATGCTCTAGGGACAAGATTTTGTTGATGGTGTACACTGGAGGCAGCTGGGATGGAATAGCGGGGAGGTGAGGTGGTATAGATGGGAAGTATGTAGAGACCACTTCAACTCCTGGCGAGAAATCTTCTGTAGGGATTTTCTTCTTTTTTCATCCCTTTGGGACTTTTTTTCTTGTGTCCGTTGATGCCAACTTGTTCCTTGTGGTTTCCTTTTTGAGAATGGTTTTGTTGTCTAATTCATGTGATTCTGGTGGGTCTGGTTCCTTTTGGATTACACTTGGTTGTTGCTCCTTTTGAGCACATTGGTTGTTAACCATAGGAGTCCTTATGTGTGGTGCTTGTGCTTCCTTGTTTGGCTCCTCCATCAGCTCTTTGTTATCATGATCTGCTTCTTGTGAGAGGTTGAAAACAATGAAAGTGAGCTGATCATCATGTATTCTCAACACTAGCTCTCCTCATTCCACATCTATGAGTGCTCTGGCTGTGGCTAAGAATGGCCTTCCCAGAATGATGGGGTAAATGGGGTTCTCATCCATTTCCAGGAAAACAAAGTCTGTAGGGAGGAAGTAGTTCCCAACCTTCACTAGCATATTCTCAACCACTCCTATTGCCTGTTTTTGAGTTTTGTCAACCAACTTAATGATTACATCTGTGGGTGTTAGCTCATTTATTTGAAGTTTTTTCATGAGGGATAGAGGCATTAAATTGATGCTCGCTCCCAGGTCACAGAGTCCTTTATCAATCATTGTTTCTCCTATGGCACATGGAATATGAAAACTCCATGGATCCTTCCTCTTTGTGGGTGGCCCTGGTTGAATGAGAGCACTGCAATCCCTATTCATTTTTATTGTTTGTCCATCTTTCAATAAACTTTTTCTGGCTAACAGCTCCTTTATATACTTTATGTAGGAAGGCATTTGCTGGAAGGCTTTAATAAATGGTATATTTACATCAAGAGATGCAAACATGTCGAGCAATCTTGAATACATTCTCCCTGCTACACCACCTTTACGCCTTTGGGGAAAGGGTGCATATGGGTTAAGTGTCTCCTTCCACTTCAGCTCTTCCTTGAGTGTGGGTTGAGGTGCATGGCTCCTTTCTTCCTGATTTCCTTTTTGATTGTCTTGGAGGTGTTCTACCTCATTCATACTCCTCTCATCACTTGTGGTGATCATCTTACACTCTTCCTACCTTACTTTCTTTGTTTCTCTTCTTGGGTTCTTCTCAGTATCACTGGGAAATCCATCAGTGGGTTTGGAAATTTGTTGAGATAGATACCCTACTTGGGACTCCAGTCTCTTGATGTTTTCTCCTTGGTTTTTGATATTGGCTCGCACTTCTTCCTTAAACACCTTGTTGTCTTGGACTTCTCTACATAGATTTTCAAGTAGAGTCTCAATTTTTGAAAGTCTATCGTCCGTTAGTGATGGTGGATTGGGGTTAGGTGGGTGTTGATATGATCTCTGTAAGGTATGTTGGTGAGTTGCATTGTTGTTGGAACTGAGGTTATGGCGTCTCTGGTCTTGACCTTGGTCTTGTTGATTTCACTAACCAAAGTTGGGGTGATTTCTCCATCCAGAGTTGTAGGTTTTGGAGTATGGGTCATGGATTTGTCTAGGTGAGTTTCCAACATAGTTGGCTTGTTCCCAGTCACCTTCTTCTCCTATATTCACTCTTTCTTGAGTTGGTGATGAAGTGATGACTGCTGCAACTTGGTCTTCCTCCACCTTCTTGGTGAGATCTGCTAGCTGCTTGGTGATAATCTTATTTTGAGCTAGCAATGCATTCATGTGGTTCAGCTCCATTACTACTCGAGTGTTGCTTCTTTCAGAGGCATAGAAGTAGTCATTCTCAGCTACTGTTTCAGTGACATCTATGGCTTCTTCAATGGTTTTCTTTTTGTTTAGAGAGCCCCCTGATGAATGATCTACAGCCTTCTTTGACTCATAGGAAAGACCTTCATAGAAAATGTGAAGTTGCACCCATTTATTGAACATATCTGGTGGGCATCTTCTTGTTAAGTCCTTGAACCTCTCCCAAGCCTCATAGAGAGTCTCACCATCTTGTTGCCTGAAAATCTGCACCTCAACTTTCAGCCTGTTAATTCTTTGAGGAGGGTAGAATCTTGCCAAAAATTTGTTCACCACATCTTCCCAGTTTGTCAAACTCTCCTTTGGAAAGATTTGAGCCACTTGGATGCCTTGTCCCTGAGTGAAAAAGGGAACAACAGCAGCCTATAGACATCCGGGTGGATTCCATTAGACCTCACAGTGTCATAAATTCTCAGGAAGGTGGTTAGATGTTGATTGGGGTCTTCTTGAGCACTTCCTCCAAATGAGAAGTTGTTCTGAACAAGGGTGATGAGCTGGGGTTTTAGTTCAAAGTTGTTAGCATGTATGATGGGCTTCTGGATGCTACTTCCATAGTTTCCTGGATTTGGATTGATGTAGGAGCCTAGAACTCTCCTTTCTTGCCCAGCTTGATTTGCAGGACCTTCTCTAGCATGGTTGTGAGCTTTGTTTTCCAAGTTCTCTTCCATGTTGGGTTCAAAGTACTCTTCCTCTTCCTCAGCACCAACAAATCCTTTCCCTCTTGCTTCCCACCTTAATCTCCAGAGGGTTTTCTCAGGTTCTGAATCAAAGGAAGTTGAGGTTCTCCCTCTTCTCCCTGCCATACAACTAACAAAACATGCAAGAAGAGATAAAATGAAGAGGTTATTCTTGTTAGAGTGATTGTTAGTGTGAGTGATGCAAATTATCAAACAATTAGTGGGTTAGTGAGCAAAATTATAGCTAATAACAAAGAAAGAAAGAAAAACAGAGAGGGTATAGAGGATGCAGAAGAATTTAAACAAAGTGAAAATAAATGACGGAATAAAGTAAACAAATAAGGGAAAAATGCTCAATCTAGTGAGCTTCCAACTTAATCATTGTTGATACAAAATCAATCCCCGGCAACAGCACCATAAACTTGATGCACGTAAACTTGTCTCTCAACAAATTTTCCTTCGGCAAGTATACCGAATTTGTCATCAAGTAAAAACTCACAATAGAATGAGGTCGAATCCCACAGGGATTGATTGGTCAAGCAACTTTAGTTGGAAGAGTATGCTAGTTGAGCTAAACAGAGTGTAGTTTGAGAATTGCAGAAAATTAAATGGCAGAAAAGTAAATAGCAGAAAATAAAGTGCAGAATCTTAAATGGGGATTTAGGGCAATGAGCATGAAAATAAATGACAGAAAATAAAGAGAATGGGTAAGATCAGAAATGGGGAATTCATTGGGCTCAGGAGATGTTGTATTCTCCGAATCAAGTTCATTTTCATCTCTTCCTCAATCAATGCATCTATTGATCTCCTTGGCAATCTTAGGTGATTAGATTCCAATTCCTTGGTAATCCAATCTCTCTAAGCTTGAACAATTGTCCAATTCCTTGATTTAATTGCTCATGGGAAGAGATCTAGTATGGTTACTGATTATACCACATGTATTTCCAAATCAAAGTGTTGGGAGGATTACATGTCACTATATCCGCCAAGACCCCAATTTGGTCCCACATGAGAAAGCATTTCTAGCATGATCTCCTCATCCCTTTTTCAAGGCTCAGAGGAGATCCAATTATGGAGATTTTCTTTTCCAAGGCAACTAGCCAATTGAATTAAGATCGAAAGCTTTCTAGTAAATCAAAAGAGAAGAAAGAAGAAGAGAATGAAAACTATAATTGATCCATCAAATTACAACAGAGCTCCCTAACCCAATGAAAGGGGTTTAGTTGTTCATAGTTCTAGAAATGGAAAATGGCAGAAAATAATACATCCCAGCTAAAAGTGCAGAAAAGTAAATATACAGAGAGTAGTTCTCCAAAGTGCCAAGCTTCTCTATAGTTCAAACTACTCCTATATATACTACTCCTCTTGATCTTCTAGTGGGTTCTTCAAGTCTTAGATGTGGGCTTTGGATCTTGAGTTGAAGCAATTCCAATCTTTAGTGGGCCCAGCTTGCAGAGAAGTATCAATTAGGCATGGGCGTTAGTGAAGTTAGCGTTAAGTGACATTGTGAGTTCGAGAACGTTAGTGGCAATCACAATTTTCACTAACGTTCCAACCCCATATAGCCTACGTTAACTCCAAAGTTAGTGGCACTAACGTGACCACTAACGTTGCCTTGTAAATCTTCGCTAGCATTATTGGGACTCACCTTTCCCAATAACGTTGGCTTATAACCCTTCGCAAGCGTTATTGGGACTCACCTTTCCCATTAACGTTGTCTTATTCCCTTTGTCCCTATGTTAGAGTTCACGTTAGTGTAACTAACGTGGCTCTTAACGTGGTTATGTCTCACCTTCGACAGCGTTAGTGACACTTACCTTTGTCACTAACGCTCAAAGTGCCCCTACTCTCCCGTTAGAGCTCACGTTAACTAAGTTAACGTGGCCACTAACGTGCTAGTAATGCCATCTTCCAACGTTAGTGACAAAGGTGAGTGTCACTAACATTGGCTCATCAATCTCATATCTACGTTAACTTTCACGTTAGTGGTCTTAACGTGACCACTAACGTGGGCATTGCTAGTTGATCCAACGTTAGTGACAACGGTGAGTGTCACTAACGTTGGCGTTGTTCCTCTCTTCCATGTTAGAGTTCACGTTAACTAAGTTAACGTGACTCTTAACATGGCTCATTGCCAAGTCTAGGAACGTTAGTGGTGTTCATGTTTACCACTAACATTGGAGCTTTCTTTTGTTTCCACGTTAACTACCACATTAACTTAGTTAACGTGGCAATTAACGTGGGTTTCTGATGGCTTCGCGGGCGTTATTGGTGATCACTTTTCTCCTTAACGTTGCAAGCTATTTACCATTCTACGTTAGTGGTCACGTTAACTCGATTAACGTGAGTACTAACGTGGTTCTTCCTTGCTTCCTTTATCCTGAAATCAAGCAAATAAAGTGCATCAAAGCTCTAGCCAAAGTCATGAGATTATGCATCATCAATTTTCCGTGCATCAAGTTTATGGCGTTGTTACTGGGATTGATTTTGTATCAACAATGATTAAGTTGGAAGTTCACTAGATTGAGCATTTTTCTTTTATTTGTTTATTTTATCTAGTCATTTCTCTTCAGTTTCTTTAGTTTCTTCCTCATCCCCTCACCCCTCGTTGTTTTCTTTGTTATTATCTACAATTTTGTTCACTAACCTACTAACTGTTTGATAATTTGCACCACTCACACTAACAATCACTCTAACAAGAATAATCTCTTAATTTTATTCCTTGATGTGTGCTCTATTAATTGTATGACAGGGAGAAGGAGTGGAGCTTCAACTTCCTTTTATTCGGAACCTGAGAGAACCCTCTGTATATTGAGGAGGGAAGCAAGAGGGAAAGGAATTGTTGGTGCTGAGGAAGAGGAAGAGTGCTTTGAAACAAACATGGAGGAGAACTTGGAAAATAACCATGAAGGAGAAGCTCACAACCATGCCAGAGAAGGCCCTGTAAATCATGTTGGGCAAGAGAGGAGAGTTCTAGGCTCTTACATCAATCAAAACCCAGGAAATTGTGGAAGTAGTATCCAAAAGCCCACCATACATGCCAACAACTTTGAATTAAAACCCCAGATCATCACCCTTGTTCAGAATAACTGCTCATTTGGAGGAAGTGCCCAAGAAGACCCCAATCAACATCTAACCTCCTTCTTGAGAATATGTGATACTGTGAAGTGTAATGGAGTCCATCTGAATGTCTATAGGCTACTTTTGTTCCTTTTTTCACTCAGGGACAAAGCATCCAAGTGGCTGGAGTCCTTTCCGAAGGAGAGCTTAACAAATTGGGAAGATATGGTGAACAAATTTTTGGCAAGATTTTACCCTCCTCAAAGAATCAACAGGCTGAGGGCTGAGGTGCAAACTTTCAGGCAACAAGATGGGGAAACTCTCTATGAGGCCTGGGAGAGGTTCAAGGACTTAACAAGAAGATGCCCACCGAACATGTTCAATGAATGGGTTCAATTGCACATCTTCTATGAAGGTCTTTCTTATGAGTCAAAGAAGGTTGTAGGCCATTCATCAGGGGGCTCTCTAATCAAGAAGAAAACCATTGAAGAAGCCATAGATGTCATTGAAACGGTAGCTGAGAATGACTACTTCTATTCTTCTAAAAGAAGCAACACTCAAGGAGTAATGGAGCTGAACCACATGGATGCATTGCTGGCCCAAAATAAGATGATCACCAAGCAACTAGCAGATCTAACCAAAAAAGTAGAAGAAAACTAAGTTGCAGCAGTCATCACTTCATCACCAGCTCAAGAAGGAGTGAATATAGGAGAAGAAGGTGACTGGGAATAAGCCAATTATGTTGGAAACTCACCCAGACAGATCCATGATCCATACTCCAAAACTTACAATTCTGGATGGAGAAATCACCCTAACTTTGGGTGGGGAAACCAACAAGACCAAGGCCAAGACTAGAGACGCCACAACCACAATCCCAACAACAATGCAACTCACCAACATACCTCACAAAGATCCTATCAACACCCACCTAATCACTCTTCTCAACCACCGAATCTCAACCCACCATCACCAACCGAGGATAGACTTTCAAAAATTGAGACTCTGCTTGAAAGCATATGTAAGGAAATTCAAGATAGCAAAGTTTTTCGGGAAGAAGTGCAATCCAATATGCAGAATCAAGATGCTGCCATCAAGAAACTTGAAACACAAATTGGCTACCTATTCAAGCAAGCCCCTGGACACAACATTCATAGCAACACTAATTCAACTCCAAGGGAGGAGTGTCAGGCTATCACCCTCAGAAATGGGAAGGAATTGAGAGAGACCCACAAGAAACTACCAGAGAAGAACTCGGATGAAGAAAAAAAGGGACAAGAGGAAACTCAAGTCTCCACTCCTAAGTCACATCAAGAGGGAGCAGTGATAAAACCATGCTTTTCAAAAGCCCCATACCCTCAGCAATTAAAGAAGAAGGGAGAGGACAACCAATTCTTAAGATTCTTAGAAATCTTCAAGAAACTGCAAATCAATATACCCTTTGCTGAAGCAATAGAGCAAACGCCACTCTTTGCCAAGTTCTTGAAGGAGTTGATGACCAAGAAGAGAAGTTGGAAGAACAATGAGACTGTGGTACTCACCGAAGAATGCAGTGCCATCATCCTGCACAAATTGCCCCAGAAATTGAAGGATCCCGGGAGCTTCTAAATCCCTTGTATCATAGGGGAAATGATAGTGGAGAAGGCTTTATGTGATCTAGGAGTTAGCATAAATCTGATGTCCTTAGCAATGATGAGGAAAATGAGGATTGAGGAGGCCAAACCAACAAGAATGGCCCTGCAACTAGCAGACCGATCATTCAAGTTTCCCCACGAAATAGTAAAATATTTATTGGTGAAGGTGGGGGACTTTATCTTTCCAGCAGACTTCGTAGTATTGGACATGGAGGATGGAGCTAAGACCTCTATAATCTTGGAAAGACCATTTTTGGCCACTGCTGGAGCCATCATTGATGTCCAAAAGGGTGAATTGTCCCTAGACTACATGAGGAGAAAATGATATTCAATGTGTTCAAAGCCATGAGTTACCCACAAGACTCATTGGGAGAATGTATGTGGTTGGACTCAGAGGATGCTGTGGTGCAAGAAACTCTTGAAGAAGAACTTGAGGAGTTAACAGAAGAAGAGGAATCATCATCAAGCGAAGAGGCTGCAACAGCTGAAATGCATGTTCAAGGCACACTAGAAGGGAAGGATGAAAGAAAATAAGCTCCCAAACTTGAGCTAAAGGTACTGCCACCCACCCGTAGGAGAGAATAAAAGCTATCCAGTGATTATAAATTCAGCGCTCGGCCGAGAACAAGAGGAGAAGTTGCTTCAAGTCCTACAAAAGCATAAGGATGCCATTGGATGGACACTCGCTAACTTGAAGGGAATCAGTTCGGCCATATGCATGCATAAGATATTATTGGAAGATGATGCTAAACCCTCCATACAACCCCAAAGGAGGTTGAATCCAGTGATGAAGGAGGTGGTGCAGAAGGAAGTCATGAAGCTGTGGCAGGGAGGAGTAATCTACCCAATTTCGGATAGCCCATGGGTCAGTCCAGTCCAGGTGGTACCCAAGAAAAGAGGAATCATTGTGGTACCCAACAAAAGAAATGAGCTGATCCTTACAAGAACTGTCACAGGATGGATGATGTGTATTGATTACAGAAAGCACAATGAAGCCACAAGAAAAGATCATTTCCCACTTCCCATTATGGATCAGATGCTGGAAAGACTTACAGGACATGCATATTATTGTTTTCTAGATGGTTATTCAGGATACAACCAAATAGTGCACCATTTGGGCTATGTAATGCACCTACAACTTTTCAACGCTGCATGCTTTCCATCTTCTCGGATATGATAGAAAAGTTCATTGAAGTTTTCATGGATGACTTTTCAGTATTCGGAGACACCTTTCCTATTTGCCTAAACCATCTTGCCTTGGTATTAAAAAGATGTCAAGAGACCAACTTGGTCTTGAATTGGGAAAAATGCCACTTCACGGTGACAGAAGGAATAGTCATTGGTCATAAAGTTTCTAACCAAGGCATTGAGGTAGACAGAGCTAAGGTGGAGCTAATTGAAAAATTACCTCCACCAAGTGATATTAAGGCAATTAGGAGCTTTTTGGGGCATGCTGGCTTTTATAGAAGGTCTATTAAAGATTTTTCAAAGATAGCCAAGCCCTTAAGCAATCTCATTATATCTGATACACCATTTATCTTCGATGAGAAGTGCATGCTTGCATTTGAGAACTTGAAAAAAAATGCTATCCTCAGCTCCTATCATCACCAACCTAATTGGAATCTACCATTCGAACTATGTGTGATGCATCTGATTTCGCAGTTGGGGCAGTGTTAGGACAGAGGAAAGAAAATTTGGTGCATGTCATATACTATTCCAGCAAGGTCTTTAATGACACTCAACAAAATTATATCACTACCGAAAAGGAGTTACTGGCAATAGTTTTTGCATTTGAAAAATTTAGATCCTACCTCATTGGCTCTAAAGTTATTGTTTTCACTGATCACACAGCACTCAACTATCTATTTGCTAAATAGGAGTCAAAACCAAGACTAATCAGATGGATCTTATTGTTACAGGAATTCAACATTGAGATTAGAGACAAAAAGGGTGTGGAGAATAAGGTAGCAGATCATCTATCCGGAATCCCTTGTGAGAAAGACGCTACACATGATACAAGTGTAAATGAGTTTTTTCCCAGATGAGCAGTTAATGATGGTTCACAAAGCACCCTGGTTTGCATATATTGCCAATTTTAAAGCAGCTAGTGACCTACCCCCTGGAATCCACAAACATCAAAGAAGAAAACTCATCAATGATGCTAAATATTTCATTTGGGATGAACCCTATCTCTTCAAGAAATGCTCAGATGGAATCCTTAGGAGGTGCATTTCAAAAGAAGAAGGACGAGAGGTCCTATGGAGTTGTCATATGATGCCAGGGCATCTAGGCCAGTTTCACTGACCTTTTCTTTACTGTTTTAGGGTAGTTTCATGCATTTTCTTAGTGAATAAGACAAGTTTTGAATGAAAATACACTCACACCTTAATTCAAGCAACTAGTGTGAACTGTGCATGATTTCATGAGAATTTTGCTAGAATTTCATGATAAATTGATGATGCATAATCTCATGACTTTGGCTAGAGCTTTGATGCACTTTAATTGCTTGATTTTAGGGCAAAGGAAGCAAGGAAGAACCACGTTAGTATACACGTTAACCTAGTTAATATGAACACTAACGTGGAATGGTAAAAAGCTTACAACGTTAATGAGAAAAGTAATCACCAATAACGCCTGCGAAGCCATCCATAGCTCACGTTACTTACCACGTTAACTTTGTTAACGTGGTAGTTAACATAGAAGCAAAAGGGAACTCCAACGTTAAGAGAAAACGTGAACACCAATAACGTTTTCTTCCAACGTTAGTGGTAAAAGTGAACACCACTAACGTTGGAAAACTTGGCAATGATCCACGTTAAGAGTCACGTTAAGTTAGTTAATGTGAACTCTAACGTGGAAGAGGAAAACAAAAGCCAACATTAGTGACACTCAGTTTTGTCACTAACGTCGGACCAACTAGCATTGCCTACGTTAACTTTCACGTTAAGACAATTAACATGAAAGTTAACGTGGAGTTGAGATCAAAGAGCCAACGTTAGTGACACTCACTTTTGTCACTAACGTTGGAAGATGGCATCACTACTACGTTAAGAGCCACGTTAACTTAGTTAACGTGAGTTCTAACATAGAGAATTTAGGCATTTGGAGCGTTAGTGACAAAGGTGAGTGTCACTAACGCTCTCGAAGGTAAGACACACCCACGTTAAGAGTCACGTTAGCTACACTAACGTGAACTCTAACGTAGGAACAAAAGGCACCAAGCAACGTTAATGGGAAAGTGATTCCCAATAACGTTTGCGAAGGGGTATAAGCCAACTTTATTGGGAAAAGTGAGTCCCAATAAAGTTGGCCAAAAATTGAGAAGGCAACAGTAGTGGTCACGTTAAGACCACTAACGTTGGAGTTAACGTGGGTACATAAGGGTTCATTGATAGAGAAGTTCATTGAAGTTTTCATGGATGACTTCTCGGTATTTGGAGATTCCTTCCCTAATTGCCTAAACCATCTTACCTTGGTATTAAAAAGATGTCAAGAAACCAATTTAGTCTTGAACTGGGAAAAATGTCATTTCATGGTGACAGAGGGAATAGTTCTTGGCCATAAAGTTTCTAATCAAGGCATTGAGGTACACAGAGCTTGGGTGGAGCTAATTGAAAAGTTACCTCCACCAAGTGATGTCTAGGCAATTAGGAGCTTTTTGGGACATGCTGACTTCTACAGAAGGTTTATTAAAGATTTTCAAAGATAGCCAAGCCCTTAAGCAATCTCCTGATGTCTGATACACCATTTATTTTTTATGAGAAATGCATGCTAGCATTTGAAAACTTGAAAAAGAGGCTATCCTCAGCTCCTATCATCACCCCACCTAATTGAAATTTACCATTTGAACTGATGTGTGAGGCATTTGATATCGCATTTGGGGCAGTGTTAGGGCAGAGAAAAGAAAATATGGTGCATGTGATATACTATGCCAGCAAGGTCCTTAATGATACTCAACGGAATTATACCACTACCGAAAAGGACTAGCTGGCAATAGTTTTTGCATTTGACAAATTTAGATCATATCTTATTGGCTCTAAAGTTATTATTTTCACTGATCACACAGCACTCAAATATCTATTTGCCAAACAAGAGTCAAAACCAAGACTAATCAGATGAATCTTATTGTTGCAGGAGTTCAATATTGAAATTAGAGACAAAAAGGGTGTGGAGAACAAAGTGGCAGACCATCTATCCAAAATTCCTTGTGAGAAGGATGATGCCCATGATACAAGTGTAAATGAATTCTTCCCAAATGAGCAGCTAATGATGATTCATAAAGCACCATGGTTTGCGGATATTGCCAATTTTAAAGCAGCTGGTGACTTACTCCCTAGAATCAACAAATATCAAAGAAGGAAACTCATCAATGATGCCAAGTATTTCATTTGGGATGAACCCTATCACTTTAAGAAATGCTCAGATGGAATCCTTAGGAGGTGCATCTCAAAAGAAGAAGAACGAAGGGTCCTGTGGAGTTGCCATAGTGCTAGTTTTGGAGGTCACTTTGGAGGAGAAAGAACTGCCGTAAAGGTGCTGCAATGTGGGTTCTTCTGGCCCACTATCTTCAAAGATGTTAAGGAGTTCGTGAGAAGCTGCAACGAATGCCAAAGGGCTGGCAACCTACCCAAGAGAAATGAGATGCCACAACAACACATTCTAGAGCTTGAACTGTTTGATGTATGGGGACTCGATTTCATGGGACTATTCCCACCCTCATATTCAAACAAGTTTATCTTGGTGGCAGTAGACTATGTATCTAAGTGGGTAGAGGTAGTGGCGACCCCAACTAATCACAACAAGGTAGTCATAAACTTTCTTCGAAGGAATATCTTCACCAAGTTTTGAGTCCCACGAGCCCTCATCAGTGATGGAGGGAGCCATTTCTGCAATAGACCATTAGAAGCCCTACTTCTGCGATATGGGGTAAAGCATAAGGTTGCCACACCTTATCATCCCTAAACAAGTGGGCAAACAGAGATATCTAACCGAGAGTTGAAAAGGATTCTGGAAAAGACTGTGGGGATATCAAGAAAGGACTGGGCAAAGAAGATAGATGATACACTTTTGGCATACAGGACAGCCTTCAAAACACCAATTGGGATGTCCCCGTATCAACTGGTGTATGGTAAGGCTTGTCACTTGCCATTAGAGCTGGAGCACAAGGCCTACTGGGCCCTTAAAACACTGAACCTAGATAGCACTGCTGCTGGTGAAAAAAGGGTCCTGCAGCTTCAAGAATTGGAAGAATTTAGATCTCAAGCTTATGAAAATACCAAGATCTATAAGGAAAAAGCAGAAAGGAGACATGATCTCAATTTGGTACCCAGAGGTTTCGAAGAAGGGCAACATGTGCTTCTCTACAACTCTAGACTGAAACTCTTTCCTGGGAAACTCAAATCAAGATGGTCGGGACCCTTTCTAGTCACAAAAGTCTCACCTTATGGACACATAGAAATAATGGAAGAAGACTCAAATAGAAGGTTCACTGTGAATGGACAAAGACTTAAACACTACTTGGGCAGCGTGGGGGAGATCCCCAAACAGAAGTATAACCTCAACAAAGGAAAGAATCGTCGAGCTAGCGACGCTAAAAAAAATGCTTTGTTGGGAGGCAACCCAACCTGAGGTAATACTCTTTTCATAAGTCTTTCAATAAAAATTTCAAGTTGGATTCTCTATAGTGTGAGGAGCTAAGTTTGGTGTTACACACCAAAAATAATTCAAGGGTGAATATAGGGCTCTAAGTTTGGTGTTCCACCAAAACTCCAGCTGAAGAGTGCATTGCAACCCTTAGTGATGAAGCATTCCTCTAGCAATTAGAGAACTTACTTGACAGAGGTTTAACCTCTAAGATATAAATTATCTTTTTAGCTCATAGTTGTTTCTTAATAAAAAGCACACAAGGTTCTTACATGCGTCCAATTTGTCAAGTAAGCAAAGAACTAAGTTTGGTGTTCACACACCAAGTTGAGTTCTGATGTTCACAACCACACATGCATGCTAACCCTTTTCCAAGTGCTTGGAGAACAAGCAACTTTCAATAGTGTTGCAGGAATTCAATCAATCTCAGGGAATGAGCATACCCCATCATCCAAGGAAACAGAAAGGGATGCAAATATTAGGACGAGAATACCAAGGAAGATATCATGAGGTTGTTTCAAACCATCTCGAACTGCAAAACTCTAAGTGAAAAATGATTGAATAGAACCTGCATCTTTTACTTGTTCCTCTTTATTCACATCTAAATGTGCTAGCTTAATGTCTTGATTGTTCACTTTCATCTTTCTTACTTGTATGCTTGTCTCTTTAAGTTAATCAAAAAGAAAATGTTATGAAAAGAACAAGAGTGGAGTTATTTTATGAAGTGCATTCTGAATGTTTGTGGTAAGATGATTAGTAAGCTAAGTTGGTTCACCAAATAAGGAAAGAAAGCAACTATCTATCCTGAGTTCTATGTTTGAGACACACCCTTTGAGACTAACTAAACAATAAGATCCCAATAAGAAAAGAGGAAGAGCAATAAAAGTGAAAAAGAAAGAAACACAACAAGAAACAATGCTAGGCACTAAGGGTTTCAAAATTGAGGCATGTGTCTGTGGTGTTTATGTACAAGGGATATACTTGGATGAATAAGCTCTTAGGGGTGCCTTATCACTTGGTAACTTGGATTAACTAATCCGAGATTATCAGCTGAAAGTCCACTATCAAGAGTAACCTTAGTTACAAAACACTTAGTAACCCAAAGAGGTGCTGGACACCAAGGTCTCAAGAAAGGAAAAATAACAAACCATATGCCTGTGGTGTGTATGTATGAGGGAAAGAGACTTGAGGGAGTAAGTCCTTAGGGGTGTCTTAACACCTAGCACCTTAAACCAACTGGTTTGGGAGTGTTGGCTGAAAGCTTATCATAAAAAGTTGCCCTCTTACAAAGCACTTAGCAAAAAGAAAAATAAACTTTGAAAAAAGAAG
>NC_029775.3:38680811-38682508 GCF_000817695.3 Arachis duranensis
AATCAATATACCTTGGTTAGTATGTGAGATGTAACTCTCCTCGGTTGAGATTATAGGAATTGTGTGGTGGATTAAAATTGAGCTTCATCTCTTCTCATGAACAATTAGATCACGAGAGTGGCAATTGGTTATGTTGAGAGAGATTGAATCACCAATAGATTGGGATTCAATCACCCATTTGCCATGGATTTATACCCATGATTGAGAAAGATCTGACTAACATCAATTCATGAAAACTAACATCTCTAATCCCTAATGATCCTCTCTATCATTAATTCTCATTTCTTTTACTTCTAGTTGTTTGATTCCCCACAACCCAATTCCCTTTTACATTCTGTCAATTTATCATTCTTGTGAGTATTTATATGGATAAGGGTTAGAATTATATGGAGGCATTTGGTAAGATGAGGCTTGTGAGTATGGTGTTGAAAATAATGTTAAGGAGGAGGAGGTTCATAGGCATATTGTGGTTGTAATTGATAATCACAAGGAGGTCCACCATAACCATTGGATTGATATGCACCATGAAATGGTTCTTGCTCATAGCACATTGGAGGAGGTTGTTGCTAAGAGGGTTGATCATAAGCATATAGCTCCTTCCACCTTTGATTATCCCATCCTTGATGCAAGCCTTCGTTGTAGTCCTCATTTCCTACAACATAGTTGTAACCATACTCATAAGAAATAATGAAAATAAAAACAAACACTAATAAGAAATAATGAAAATAAACTCCTAAAACTAGCAAGAACTAGCAAACAAATCAAAAATCAAGCTATTCACATTATTAACATATATATAATAACCAATAACAAGTACACATTGCAACTCCCCAACAACAGCACCAAAAACTTGATAAAGAATTTATATCGGTCTAGAATTTCTCAATAGAAAAGAACTTCATTGTAAGCATAGTCTAAACCAACAATTAACGCTCAATCAAAGTTTAAAAGGTTGTCACAATACAAATCAATAACCAGGAGTAGAATCCTGGGTCGTTCTCCCTAGAAATTGCAATCAAGTACTGAATTATTGGCTATGAAGAAAATCGGGAATGAGATAGCAATTGACAAAAAGTGTAAACAACAAGAAAGTAAAATTCAATTAACTAACAAGGGAAAGAAAACTCAAATGGTAAAAAAAAGTCTTGGCAAGGGATGATGGTTAAGGATCACTACACAATATGATAATTACAAGGATTACTCCCAATTTGTCATTGATGGTTAAGATTTGTGCCGGTTTAGAATTTCTCAATTGAAATTAAGTGTTTCGTTGATAGTATAGTCCAAACCGGCAATTAAATCCCAACATCAAAGTTTAATTCAAATCAAATATAAACCAAGAGTAATTAAACCTCGGGTCGTCTCCCTAGGAACTAATGCCTAAGAGCGCACGATTTTGGTCGCAAGAACAAAAGGGGTTTTCAATGATGAAAGTAAGCAATAAAGAAATAAAAGAATGATCCAAAATTGCAATTATTAAAGTAATAAAGAAATAAAAGAACTATGTATGTAATATGAACAAGTAAAGCTATAAAGCGATGGAAAGATGATTCAAAACATAAATGAAACCTTGACTTGGGATGAGTTGTGGAATCCCTTCCTTGCCATAACCACAACTATGATAATTATGATATATTAATCTCACCTAGTCAACCCTTAATATCGAAGAGTAAGTCAAGTGAGCATAATTGTTATTA
>NC_029775.3:38695908-38697382 GCF_000817695.3 Arachis duranensis
CAACAAAGGGACCTTTGGCAGTTGATGGACCAACAAAGAGGGGTTCAAGTTCAATGGATGAACCAGCAAAATGAGTACCAAGCACACATGATGGAGTTGCAACAAGAACAATATGCCAAGATGCATGAAGCCATCAACAATTCAACTGCTGAATATGAAAAAACCATGGAGAAAGTAATACAAGAACAAGCTCAACTAAGGAAAGAGCAAGCTCAGCAAAGGGAGCTTCTCCATAGGTTGGATGCTAGACATGATGCATTTCACAGAGAATTCAATGAAAGTAGAATGTTCAGGGAAGCCAGGCATAAGGACAGACTCGACTATGATATATGCACCTAAGAAAAGCTCAGTTACCTTTGTGGAGCACCCCCATTACTCAACCCACAAATCAAAGGTTTTAATGAAGCTCGCAAGATATTTGAAGAGCAGGAACTAGCAAGGGTGAGATTTAATCAACAGAGGCTACAGGAGACAATGATAAGCTCAGGAATTTGGCAAAAAGAGGATCCAAAAGGGAATGCAACGACACAACAACAAGGAGAAAGGAGGAGCAAAAAGAAAGAAGATCCAAAGGGAGATGCAACAACACAACAAAGGCAAAGGAAAGCAAGGAGAATCAAGCAAAGGAAAAGGGACATGAAGACTAAAGGTGGTGAAGTTCCTATATTTTTTTTTTTCTTATGTTCTATTAAATAAAGAAGATGTATGTCTGAAATATGGTATACCTTCTAGGATGCATTTTATTTTTGAAGCATTGTCTTTTATGTTGCCCATTCCATGCATCACCACTCACAGATTTGGAATGGTTGCTTGTCTTTAATACTTTTACTTGTCATTGGAATAAAAGATGTAGTTTAAGCAAGAACAGAGAGAAATCTAGCTTAAAAAGGATCATGTTGTCCCATAGGAAAAGTGCTAGTATATTTATTGTGAAAGAAGCAATGTTCAAGAAATTCAAAAGAATGCTTGCTAATACAAGACTAGTTCGGTTAAGGATCACAAGGACTTTATCAGTAAAAGCACAAATAACCTTGACAATAAAGAAAATAGAGTACAAAGAATGAAAGGCTAGGCATCAATGACAAAATTTGGATATGTGTCTGTGGTGATTAATGTTAAGAGATATACTTGGGCTAGTAAATCCGAGGGGTGCTTCATCACCCGGTAACTTGAGTTAACTAACTCGGGATTATCGATTGAAAACCCACAATCAAGAGTAGCTCTATAACAGAACATTTAGCAACCCAAAGAGGTGCTGGACACCACTATCCAAACAAAATTTCAATGTTATATGCCTGTGATTGAATGTGTTAAGGAGAGAGGCTTGAGTTAGTAAATCTTTAAGAGTGTCTCAACACTTAACAACTTGAACCAACTGGTTTGGGATTGTTGATTGAAAACTTATGCTAAAGAGCCGCCTTAAGACAAGATTTCAAGCTCAATTGAAATGAAAAAAAGGGGAATATAAAAAAAA
>NC_029775.3:38700125-38713050 GCF_000817695.3 Arachis duranensis
GATCTATACCCATGATTGAGAAGGATTTTGACTAACATCAATTCATGAAAACTAACATCTCTAATCCCTAATGATCCTCTCTATCATTAATTCTCATTTCTCTTGCTCTAGTTATTTGATTACCCATTTCCCAATCCCTTTCTACATTCTGTATATTTACCACTCTTGTTATTTACATTCTGTTCATCTACTTCTTGCCATTTATCTTTGATGTCATTTAAGTTTCTTGCAATTTAAGTTTCAGTTATTTACTTCCATTTTATTTCTATATTCTTGTTCTTAATTGCCATTTAAATTCTTGTCATTATGTTCAAAAGTCACATTGCTCATAAAATCAAAATCATGTTCGCTTGACTAAACTTACCATTTAACTAAAGTTGCTTAATCTTCCAATCCTCGTGGGATCGACCTCACTCTTAGTGAGTCTTACTACTTGATACGATCCGGTATACTTGCCGGTAATTACGTGAATTCTTAATTTTACGTATCAAGTTTTTGGCGCCGTTGCCGGGGATTGGAAAGATTGACAATGATTAAGTGAAAGGTGGTTTAGATTAAGCATTTTCTTTTGTGCTATCAGCTGAAAGTCCACTATCAAGAGTAACCTTTGCTACAGAACACTTAGTAACCCAAAGAGGTGCTGGACACCAAGGTCTCAAGAAAAAAAAATAACAAACCATGTGCCTGTGGTGTGTATGTATGGGGAAAAAGACTTGAGGGAGTAAGTCCTTAGGGGTGTCTTAACACCTAGCACCTTAAACCAACTGGTTTGGGAGTGTTGGCTGAAAGCTTATCATAAAGTGTCGCCCTCTTACAAAGCACTTAGCAAAAGGAAAAAATAAACCTTGAAAAAAAGAAGGAAGGATCAATAAGAAAGAAGTCTCAAAGGATGCAATCAATAAAGTGACCAAGGAGTTGATAAAGGCTTGAAACCTAAAGGGGAGGAACCTAAGTTGCTATGCATGAAACCCCATAAACTAGGAGTTCTACTTATATTTTATCTTCTTTCTCTTTCATTTCATTCTTCTTATGCTTCAGTACTTGCTTAGGGACAAACAAGCTTTAAGTTTGGTGTTGTGATGCCAGGGCATCTAGGCCAGTTTCACTGACCTTTTCTTTACTGTTTTAGGGTAGTTTCATGCATTTTCTTAGTGAATAAGACAAGTTTTGAATGAAAATACACTCACACCTTGATTCAAGCAGCTAGTGTGAACTTTGCATGATTTCATGAGAATTTTGCTAGAATTTCATGATAAATTGATGATGCATAATCTAATGACTTTGGCTAGAGCTTTGATGCACTTTAATTGCTTGATTTCAGGGCAAAGGAAGCAAGGAAGAACCATGTTAGTATACACGTTAACCTAGTTAACATGAACATTAACGTGGAATGGTAAAAAGCTTACAATGTTAATGAGAAAAGTGATCACCAATAACACCTGCGAAGCCATCCATAGCTCACGTTACTTACCACGTTAACTAAGTTAACGTGGTAGTTAACGTAGAAGCAAAAGGGAACTCCAACGTTAAGAGAAAACGTGAACACCAATAACGTTTTCTTCCAACGTTAGCGATAAAAATTGAACACCACTAACGTTGGAAAACTTGGCAATGATCCACGTTAAGAGTCACGTTAACTTAGTTAATGTGAACTCTAACGTGGAAGAGGAAAACAAAAGCCAACGTTAGTGACACTCACTTTTGTCACTAACGTTGGACCAACTAGCATTGCCTACGTTAACTTTCACGTTAAGACCATTAACATGAAAGTTAACGTGGAGTTGAGATCAAAGCGCCAACGTTAGTGACACTCACTTTTGTCACTAACGTTGGAAGATGGCATCACTACTACGTTAAGAGCCACGTTAACTTAGTTAACGTGAGTTCTAACGTAGAGAATTTGGGCATTTGGAGCGTTACTGACAAAGGTGAGTGTCACTAACGCTCTCGAAGGTAAGACAAACCCACGTTAAGAGTCACGTTAGCTACACTAACGTGAACTCTAACGTAGGAATAAAAGGCACTAAGCAATGTTAATGGGAAAAGTGATTCCCAATAACTTTCGCGAAGGGGTATAAGCCAACGTTATTGGGAAAAGTGAGTCCCAATAACGTTGGCCAAAAATTGAGAAGGCAACATTAGTGGTCACGTTAAGACCATTAACGTTGGAGTTAACGTGGGTACATAAGGGTGGAACGTTAGTAGAAAAAGTGAATGCTACTAACGTTCTTGAACCAACAATGGCACTCAACGTTAATCTCACTAAATACCCAAGCCTAATTCATATTTCTCTGCAACTTATTCACATTAATTGCATGGTTTTACTTTCCCTCCCTTATTATGTCATATCGTGAAAAACATGTTTCCTAAGCTTTGAAAATTAATTATTTTAATTACCTTTATTTCCATTCGATGCCATGATTAGTGTGTTGAGTAGTTTCAGAGTTTCTAAGGCAGAATGACTTAATGGATGAAAAAGGAAACATACCAAAGGGAAAGGAGAAAGCAAAACGGAGCTTTAAGGAAACTGGTATCCACGCGATCGCATGGACGACGCGATCGCGTGCCAAGCACGAATCAGCAGCGACGCGGCCGCATGACTGACGCGACCGCGCGCCTCTAGCAGAACGCACATGACGCGGTCGCATGACTGACGCAACCGTGTGGCAAGGAAAAGCTCCGAATGATGCGACCGCGTGACCCACGCAGACACGTGACAGAGACCATGCACCAGAAAATTATAGAACACGCCCCAGCGAGTTCTAAAGCCCTTTTTGGCCCAAATCCAAGTCCAGAAGGCATAGGCCAGAGGTTATAAAGTGGGGGAATGCATCCATTCAGAGGAGGGCTTTTCATAATTTACTTTTCATGATTTAGATTTAGTTTTGAGAGAGGTTCTCTCCTCTCTCTCTTAGGATTAGGATTAGGACTTCTCTTAGTTTTAGGAGTGACTCTCAATCCCAGGTTCTTTATTTTTATTTATTTTCAATGTTCCATGTTTAGATTGATTTTCTTAATTAATGTTATTTGAGATATTTCAGATTGATGATTGCTTTTTTTTATTGATATAAATAATTTGGATTTTCCTGTTGCCCAATTGGCTTATGAATATTTTCCATGTTAGATTTTACTGCTTTGAATTGAATTGAAGGTATTTCAGATATTTATAATTTTAATTTAGCTTTTTACATTCTTGGTTGTGGTTAAATAATTGGTGACTCTAGAGTTATCAAACTCATTGTTGATTGAAAATTGGAATCCATCCACTTAATTTACCTACATAGTTAGAGGTTAACAAAGTGGGAGAAAAATCCAATTCTCATCAATTGATAAGGATAACTAGGGAAGGACCTCCAGTTCTTATACCTTGCAAAGAGTTTATTTTACAGCTATTATTATTTTATTTTACTTGTCATATAATATATTCGCACCTTACTTCCAAAACCCCAATTTTACCTTTTTCATAGCCAATAATAAGAACATACCCCCTTGCAATTCCTTGAGAAGACGACCCGAGGTTCAATAATCGGTTATCAATTTTAAAAAGGGGTTTGTTACTTGTGACAACCAAAATGTTTGTACGAAGGGATTTTTGTCGGTTTAGAGACTATATCTACAACGTGACTGTTTTTATGACATTCTTTACTGGCAAAAATCATAACGTCAAAATGGCGCCGTTGCCAGGGAATTGCAAACGTGTGCCTTATTATTGGTTATTGTAAATATTTTTCAAAAAAAAAATTTTAGATTTCTATTTTAAATTTTTTTTATCTTATCTTATCTTTTTCAAAAATCATATCTTTTTCAAAAAATATTTTCATATCTTTTTTTCAAAAATTATATCTTTTTCAAA
Organism: Arachis duranensis; assembly: GCF_000817695.3. Classification (NCBI taxonomy): domain Eukaryota; kingdom Viridiplantae; phylum Streptophyta; class Magnoliopsida; order Fabales; family Fabaceae; genus Arachis; species Arachis duranensis. The sequence continues at coordinate 38,703,979 of NC_029775.3, forward strand.
ATATTTTCTTTTTATTAATTTTTGTTTTTATTTTCTCTTACTACCATGAACTCTCACCCCTTTGGTTATGAGTCTGGTTACAATTATGTTGTAGGAAGAGGAGATTATAATGACAACATGCACCATGGTTGGAACAATCAAAGATGGGAGGAGCCACAAGGATTTGATCAACCCTCATGGCAACAACCACCTCCAATGGACTATCAATAACCATTATGTGATGCATATCAAGATGATGGCTATGGTGAGCGCTCTTTTGATTATCGACAACCGCCACCATATGCCTATGAACCCCCTCATCAACATGACTTTAGACCACCATACTCGCAAGCCCCTTTCCACCATTCACCTCCATATGACCCTAACCCTCAACCACCATACCAACCACCTTATGAGCCATATGAACCATATATAGAACCACCCCAATTCCAACCTAATTACTCAAAAGAACCACCACTTCAATATTCACCATCTCCATATCCATCAATCCAAGAGCATTATGATCCTATTTATGAAAATCGAGTGCATCAAGAGGCAAAGGATCGTCTCAAGGAAACAATGGATCGATTTCAGGCAACCACTCAACAACTGGGGCAAGTATTAATTCAATGGGCTTCTAGACACTTAAATACACAAGGATCAGCCACAGCCCCATGTGGACAGTCTAGTGAAGAGCGTAGCATGAAAGAGATACCAGAAACCCCAATGAACAAGACAGAGAATGAATTCGTACTAGAACAAGTAGAAGAAGCTGTCATTGATCAAGAAGAAGAAGAAGTGGTTGAAGACTTAGGAGATGCAGAACCTCCATGGGAAAGTCAAGACATAGAGCCTCATTCCAAGACGGTTGAAATTGATGTTGAGGAGGGTGTACAACCTCCAAAGCATATCATAGTTGAAGACTTGGAAGAGGTTGATCAAGAGATGGAGATTCAAGAAAAAGAAGTACAACCTCCCATGCCCTTGGAAAGCAATGAAGAGGAGATTGAACCGGAAGAAAGCTACCAAGAGGAAGAGGTTGAAATTGAAGAGGCTTGCAAAGAGGTGGTAATTATCAGAGAAGAGCACAAGGGAGTGGAGCTTGCAATTTCATTAAAGATACCTCCCCCAAAGTCACCATCATCCTTCACAACATTCAAGTGGGTAAAATTCATATCCCATAGCTTTCTAATCCCACTTGAATATGGGCTACTAGAGACGGATGGTCAACTTAGAGCTCTTTGTGACATTAAGAGTAGGCAGAAGATGGCCAGTGGTAAGAATTATCCTGCAAGGTTCATTATGGTTGGAAGCTTTAAGTTTAAATGCAAAGGTTGGTATAGAGCTCAACTGAATGGGTATAGGAAGCTGTTTGGTCACTGCAGTGAGAATTCAGATCACCTTTCACCCGGCTGGAAAAATGCAGATCAAGACAAAAACGGGTGTAAAGGTAAAGTTTGGGATCCTGGAATCTGTTCTGACATTTGTCACCCCGGGAGCCTAAGAATCTATTTAAAGCTTCGTAAGGGCTTTACGTGCTTAGTCTGGGACTTCGGAGGTTACTAGAGATACAAACATTGGTGGAGATTCCTGGATGAGTTCAAGCACAAGCCACCATAACAAGGAGCTCGCCAAATGTCCAACTTAAGGACTTTAACTAAAAGTGCTAGGTGGGAGACAACCCACCATGGTATGATCGTTTCTTTCTCAATTTTATTTCGTTTTGTTTGTTTTTATTTTATTTTATTTTATTATATTGAACCTGGAGTTTTGCATCACATTCATATTAACACTACATTCTGCATATTTTCAGATTAAAAAAAAAAAGCGAGCACGCAACGCGACCGCATCAGCGACGTGTCCGCGTCGCAAGGAGATAAGAGAATAATAAATTGAACAGAGAGTTACGTAGTTGCAGGGCTGGAGGCGCGCTATTAGCACAAATTGACTCCATGTGAATGCGTCGATGACGCGTCCGCGTCATTTGGAAAAATAGCCTCCCACGTGACCGCGTGACCTGAAATCGGCGTAAAAAGGGTGTATGGCTGAAAGTTGAGCTGGAATTGGGCTGGACCCGTGCTAGCAGCACAAGCCCTGCCACGCGAATGCGTCACCCACGCGTCCACGTCATATTGGAAATAAGGCTACCCGCGCGATCGCGTCGACCACGCGACCGCGTCACCCTGGATTTTGGCAATACCAAGTTTCGAACAAAGAGTTGTGCGACCGTGAGGCTGCACATGCGCCACTAGCACAAATCAAGTCACGCGATCGCGTGCCCCACGCGTCCGCGTCGCCTAACCTTATCGCGCACCATGCGACTGCGTCACCCACGTGACCGCGTCGCCAGCGTCGCACAACCGATCCAGATTAGTGCCAATTTTCTTATCCTCTATTTTCTAATCCTAATTTCTTCCTTCTCTCTCCTTTCTCACTTTCTTTTTTCTTCTTCTCCTCCTCCTTTTTTCCTCTCATTTTATTTTATTTTATTTGCATACTTTCATTCATTGCATATTTATTTTTCTAAATTTATTCTTTTACCATTGGTGTTCAAATGTTTTTATTCAATTGTTATTTCTTCTCTGGTATTATCTTGGTGCTTATGACTTGTTTTATTCTGGTTAGGTAATATTATTTAAATCAATGCCAATCTTTTATACCTATATTACTTTTGTATTGATTTTTAATTTATATTATCTTTCCTTCCCCACTCTCTCCCCTATTGTTGCATATTCTGTACCACTGGTATGCCATGGCTTCTATTGTTTTCTTACATGTTGTAGCTACCATGTGAATGAGACCCTTTTCATCTGGCATTAACCCAACCATACTCCATCTTTTAATTTCTATCTTTATTTTTGGGTTACTTTTCTTCCCTTTTTTCTTTCAGGATGGCCACTAGGAAGAGAACCAAGAAGTAATATTTTCTTTTTTAAGAAACTTTTTATAGTATTTCACTAATTTAAATCAAAAACTTTTTGAATGACTTGTATGAAGAAATATTATTTTGGAACATAGTTTAAAGCTTGAACACACAAAACCAGTGAGATTTTGAGCCTATTTGATTGGTTGCATTCTATCAACCAATATTTTATTTTTGGTGTGTGTTTTTCTCTCTAAAATTGTGATCTTTGTCTTGCTTGATTCTATATTTCCATTGTTTAATGTATGCATACACGTATATGATTGAGGCCTTGTTTCACTGAGCTTACATACCCATATGGCCTTAACCTTTTCATTATCTATTGCAAACCAATTTTGAGCCTATTTTACCCCTTTGTTCTTTATTTTAGCACATTATTAACTCTAAGAGAAAAACAATAATGTCCTTAATTTGAATCCTTGGTTAGCTTAGACTAGTGAGAATGCTTATGAATTAAGTGTGGGGAAGAGTGGGTTTGGAAACATCTGGTTTGAGAATTGAGTATGTTAGAATTTTTTAAAAATGTGAAAAAAATGTTTTACGACATGTTCATGCATTCAATAAATTAATCATATGCATAAAAAAAAAGCAAATAAGAAAAAGGGGACAAAATGCCCCAAAGTAAGTAGTGAAGGAAATGCATATGTACTGTACTTAAAATTAGAATGTATGAATATGTGGAAAACATGGTTAATGGATGGCTAGATGCTGTATTATGATTACATAGATTGTTTAAGTTAGGTGGGAAAGTTTCAGTTAATTAAGGATTTAAATTTTAGTCCACTTAGCCAAATACAATCCTACCTTGACCCTAGCCTCATTACAACCCTTAAAAGACCTCTTGATTTGTGTATTGGTGCATTAAATTTTTGTTGATTGTTAGATGAAGAGCAAGCTCTAGAAAGCAAGATTAGTAGAGAATTGAGAGAATTGACCCTAGACACTTGAAAGTTAGAATGATATACACTACCAAGGGTTCAGTGCTCAATTCTATGTTCCCTGCTTTCATGAGCTATCTTCTTCTTGCAAGTTATTTGTATTGTATTTTGTAATTTGAATTAGTGAAATCCAGTTCATATTTGTCTTGAAGAACTTACTTATTTTTAACCAAGTAGGTAAAAACAATTTGCATTTAGTTGCATTTAATTTAGGTTGCATTGCATTCCATCACTTTAACCTCATTTATTTACCTTGGATTTAGCATGAGGACATGCTAGTGTTTAAGTGTGGGGAGGTTGATAAACCCATATTCATGAGATATTTTGTGCTTAATTTGAGTGATTTATACAATCCTTCACCTACTTATTCACATTAATTGCATGGTTTTACTTTCCCTCCCTTATTATGTCATATCGTGAAAAACATGTTTCCTAAGCTTTGAAAATTAATTATTTTAATTACCTTTATTTCCATTCGATGCCATGATTAGTGTGTTGAGTAGTTTTAGAGTTTCTAAGGCAGAATGACTTAAAGGATCAAAAGGAAACATACCAAAGGGAAAGGAGAAAGCAAAACGGAGCTTTAAGGAAATTGGTGATGTGCGGAAAATGATCCGACACAAAACTCACCGGCAAGTGTACCGGGTCGCGTCAAGTAATAATAACTCACATGAGTGAGGTCGATCCTACAGGAAATGAAGGATTGAGCAATTTTAGTTTAGTGGTTGATTTAGTCAAGCGAATCAAGTTTTGGTTGAGTGGGTTGTATTTAACAGAAGCTAAATTGCTTGGAATGTAAAGGGAGAGGGGGAATTTGCAGTAAATTAAAGGACAGGAAAATAAACTTGCTGAATCTTAAAGAACAAGAAAGTAAATTACTGAAACTTAAAGTGCAAGAAATGTAAATTGCAGTAACTTAAATGGCAAGGAATGTAAATTGCTTGAATGTAAAAGGGATTCGAGGACTGGGATTGTAGAATCTATACAAAGAGAAATTGAATTACCACAATTAATAAAGCAGAAATTGAATTGGGAGCAATGAGAATTCAAACAGAAATTGAAAGGAAAGTGCAGCAGGGTTCACAGAAGAACCAAAAGTAAATTGGGATCTCAGGACTCCAGAGACTAGGTAGCAGAGCCTAGATCTCAATTACCTTCCTAGATCCGAGTTCTCAAAGCAATACCCAAGCAAGAATGAGGAAGAAGAGAGATCAATTCTCCTCCCCAATTCTCTGAAATCTCAGTGAAGTCACCAAGAGAAGCTCCAAAGTGCAAAAATAAAATTCAAAGCTCAGAGAAAGTGCAAAATTCAAAAGTAAAGTAAAAGGTTTTAATTACATCAAACTAGCTCCTATTTATACACTTTCTATTCTTGGATTTTGGGATTTGGATGGGCTTTTGATTTGGTGAAGAAATGAATTAAATTGGATTTTTAATTCAATTTTTGGCCCAAAAATAATAGCTTCCAGGAGGCTGCCCTGCCCTTGTGGAGGGCAGGGCAGGATTCGGTGCTTGGTGCGTGCGTGGTGCGGCGTGGTGCAGGCTTGGTGCGCAGAACGCTGCCCTGCCCTCGCGGAGGGCAGGGCAGAAAAAATTGGTGCGCCAGAATTGTGCTGTGGTGCGCTGTTGGTGCTGCCAGAACCGTGCCTTGGTGCGCCTGAATCGTCCCTTGGTGCGCCAGATTCATGCCACAACAAAATGCTGCCCTGCCCTCGCGGAGGGCAGGGCAGTGTTTCCAAACTGAAGTCCCGCATTCGAATCATGGCAGAAACACACGCTACTTAATTTCCTTGGCTTTCTTGGCACCAAAGTGAGGCTTAATTCCTTGCTTCCTCATGGTCCCGTGTTCAACTCTTGTGGCAAGCATTGGTAGACATTTTCCTTTGATTTTCTTCCCTTGTGAGCCCGATACTGCCCTTGTGGAGGGCAGGGCAACATTTTCTTCTTGATTCCAAGGCACAAATTTGTGCTCTGCCCTTGTAGTGGGCAGGGCAGAGTTGCTGATGCCAAGGCATCTTAGGCTAGTTTCACTAGCATTTTTCTGTTAGTTTTAGTGTTTTATGCATTTTCTTGAGCTTAAAGTAACCAAGAATGGTTAAATGAATAACAAAGCAATGAACCATCAAAACAGTATAATTTTGATGCAAATTCCATGAGTTTTTAGTTATATTACTTGAATGCTATGAATGGAAGATTTCTCATGAAATTTTGCAAGATTTTGATGCAGTTGTTTGGATGATTTCAGGGAAGAAGAGGCTAGGCAAGGAAGCAACAAAATCAATAAAGGAAGCTTGAATATTACATGTGGAGTTTAAGTTCCAGTTTAAGCTTAAACTGGAACTTAAACTGCCAAGCCATATAATGCTGGGAACTATCAGTGGCGTTTAAGCTCCAGTTTAAGCTTAAACTGGAACTTAAACGCCAAAATCATGAAAGCTGAAAGTGGCGTTTAACCTCCAGTTTAACCTTAAACTGGAAGTTAAACGCCAGAAATGAGAAATGCACCAGGGAGCATTTCCACGTTTAAGCTCCAGCTTAACCTTAAACTGGAGCTTAAACGTGTTCGACCAAAATTCTCCTCCAGGGTTGCCTTCTTCATTTCCACGTTTAAGCTTCAGTTTAACCTTAAACTGAAGCTTAAACGTGTTCGACCAAAATTCTCCTCCAGGTTTGCTTTCTTCATTTTCACGTTTAAGCTTCAGTTTAACCTTAAACTGAAGCTTAAACGTGTTCGACCATTCCGCACTCCGGGGTTGCTTTCTTCCATTTCCACGTTTAAGCTTCAGTTTAACCTAAACGTGTTCGACTACTTTACCCTCCAGGGTTGCTTTCTTCCATTTCCACGTTTAAGCTTCAGTTTAACCTTAAACTGAAGCTTAAACTGCAACTTAAACGCCACTATTTGAAAGGGTTTCTGGGCCAAAGATATTGCAGTTTTAAGTTAGCATTTGAGCACAAACATTAACTTAAACGTACTCTGGTATGAAACCCAATTGAATATCATGGTTTATGGGATTGGGCCTGAAGAATTGATGAGTCTGGAATTTCAATTTGTTGAGTCATGTGTCAGTTTTGATACTTTTTGTAATTGAATTCAGAGCTATGACTCGCTAAACCCCTTTCATTGGGTTAGGGAGCTTTATTGTAATTCAATGAATCAATAATATTTTTTATCTTCTTCTTCAATCTTTTCTCTTGAATTTTGTTAGAAAGCTTCTCGATCTAATTCTATTGGTTAGTTGTCTTGGGAAAGAAACTATCCATAATTGGAATCCTTCGGAACCTTGGGAAAGGAATGGAGGATTCATGCTAGAGAAGCTTTTTCACAGTGAATTGGATTGGGGTTTGGATGGATATTGTGACATGTAATTCTACCAAATTGTGGTTCATGAAACTGTGTGGTATAATCAGTGATCGAGCATCATCTCTTCTTATAAACATTTACACCAAGGGATTGGGAATTTGTTTGTTTTTAGAGAGAATTGGTGAGCCAAGGGATTGGGATCCAATCATATAAGATTGCCAAGCAAAATTCAATGAATGCATTGGTTGAGGAAGGGATAAAAATGTTTTGATTCGGAGATCTCAATATCTCCTTAAACCCAATGAATTCCCCATTTCTGATCTACCACTTTCTCTTTACATTTTGCAATTAAATTCATGCAATCACCCCGACCCCTTTTAATTTCAGCAATTTAGCTTCTCGCTCTTTAATTAATGCAATTTAAGATTCCGCAATTCTCATCTAAATCTTGATTCCGCTCAACTAGAACACACTTCTAATCCGAATTGCTCACTCAACCAATCCTTGTGGGATTCGACCTCACTCTATTGTGAGTTTTTACTTGACGATAACCGGTGCACTTGCCGGAAGGAATTTTTGCCGATCGTGCAATTTCCTAAAATCGTAGCATCAGTTGCCTTTTATGCTTTGTTCCCTTATGTTGCCCTCCTAGAGGGCAGTGTGTCTTTGTGGAGGGAAATGCTTGCCTCCCCTCTTTACATGCGGCACACTTCTCCTTCCTTTGACCACGTTTTCTTCTCCTTTGGTCACACTTTCTTAGGCCACGCTTTTCTCTTTTATTCTTTTCTTCACCTACATTAAACCAAAACAACCACTCCAAGTATCACTAAATTCACAAGGCTTATAAATCAATTAAAATTCAATTAAAACTAGCTTAAACCTTATGAATTAACATTAATTTCATGGTGATTGTTTGATTTAACGAAGTTATGCATTTTCACTCCAAATCACTTACTTAGGATGCAAGAAAGTGCATAAAGACTAATGAAACAAGTGAAATTAGCTTGAAAAATGGGTATATGATGACTTGTCATCACAACACCAAACTTAAATCTTGCTTGTCCCCAAGCAAGCATCAAAATTAAGAGCAATTGAAATGAATAAGAAAAGAGCACATATCCTTATTAGGCATATAGCAGAACTTGATTTATGGGGTCTTTATGCAGACAATGATAACTCAATTATTGTTGCTGTTACATAATACACATCTTTCCTCAAAGGCTTGCTAAACTTGCTGTTATAAGACTTACTTTTTAATTACTCCCTTGCTAACTTTTCTTTCTTATAATGCTTAACAAGCTTATTATTCTTTTGGAGGTTTGGTGTCTAATGTTGCAGTAATAGCCTTTGGCTTTATTTTCTCTTTTACTCAACATCTTTCCACCACAGACACATGGCTCACTATTTCTTCCTAGGATCATTGATGCCCAGCATCTCTTTGGATAACTAAATGTTCTATATCTAAGTTGCTCTTTATTGTGGATTTTCAATTGGTCATCCCAAATCAGTTGATCTAAGTGACCGAGTTTTAAAATACCCCTTAGAATTTACTTATCCAAGCATATCTTAGTACAAGAACACCACAGGCATGTGTCCTAGGGTCCAAGCTATTGGTGTCTAGCCTTTATTCTTTGCTTTTCTTGCCACATTGGCTTTTTCTTCTTCCTTTTCCTTCTATTTCATTCTTTTTTCAAGGGCTTTTTCTTTATTGATAGGAACCTTTATAACAGCAAGCTAGCTCACACTTCAATGAAAATGATACTATGCAGCAATTATTTCATGAGTTATGCATTTAATCAAACACATATACCACCACCAACTTCCATTCATACTTATGCAACATTGGATATTTTACTTTTCAATTCAAACCAAACTCTTTTATTTAAGCATATGGGAAACAAAACAATTTTCAAGCTAAGTGATGGATA
>NC_029775.3:38713139-38714596 GCF_000817695.3 Arachis duranensis
CCATATGTGAAACCTTGTGTCCTTGCTAAAGGTTTTGGAATTAAAGCTAGAAAGAAGTTAAACAGTTGAATAATGTGTTTGGTTGCTTGGAGCTAGCATCATGCAAGAGGTGAGAATGTGTTTTTAAATGAGATTTTTGGTGGAACACCAAACTTAGAATCTTTCATTCTCCCTTAAATTGTTTTGGTGTGCAACACCAAACTTAGCTCCTTGCAATGCATACCAATTATTCAACATTTTTATTGAAAAAGCTATGAAAAGAAAAGTACCTCAGGTTGGGTTGCCTCCCAACAAGCGCTTCTTTATTGTCACTAGCTTGACATCTTACTCTTTGATCATGGGGGCTGAAAATCATAGTGCCTCAGCTTTTCTCCTCTTACTGTGAACTTCCTTCTAGTCTCCTCTTTGATGATCTCTAGGTGTTCAAGTGAAAGGACCCGGTTCACAGTGTAGTATTCAGATAATTGTGGAGACACCTTCATTGGTTGGGTGTTTAACACCTCCCCTGGTGAAAAGCCTTCAGTAGGGATCTTCTTATTTCTCCACCCTCTTGGCCTCTTCTTCTTTTTTTTCTCAAGAGATACTCGCTGCCTTGGTGGTTCTTTATCTGGGATGTTGAATTTCTCATCTGGGGGTTTTGGATCTAGTTCCTCCTTGACTTCTTTGGTTTGTTGCACCATCTCTACTGCTTTCAAGCAAGGATTTAGAAGTCTTGGAGTTAAGTCATTGACTGCCTCCTTCAAACTTTGATCTCTGGCCTTATCCTTCATAAAATCTTCTTCTTGATTAGGTTCATGCAGGGTTTTAAAAACATGGAATGATAGGTGCTCATCATGCACTCTCAGCAACAATTCTCCTTTTTTAACATCTATCAATGCTCTGCCCGTAGCTAGGAAAGGCCTTCCTAGGATGATTTGAGTGTTAGGGTCCTCTTCTATATCTGAGATAACAAAGTCAGCAGGGAGAAAGAATTTTCCCACTTTTATCAACACATTCTCCACAACTCCCAGTGCTTGCTTAATGGATTTGTCAGGCATTTGGAGAATTATTCGTGTGGACTTTAGCTCAGAAATTTGAAGTTTCCTCATTAGAGACAAAGGCATCAAGTTTATGCTTGCACCGAGGTCACAAAATGACTTCTCAATTGTTATGTTTCCTATGGTACAAGGTATGTAAAAACTCCCAGGATCATCTTTTTTCTCTGGCAACTCTCTTTGGAGGATAGCACTACATTCCTTTGTTATCTCAACAATCTGTCCTTCCTTCAGGGATCTTTTCTTTGTGAGTACTTCTTTCATAAATTTGGCATATAGTGGCATATGTTCAAGTACTTCCAAGAAAGGAATATTGATGCTGAGCATCTTGAATATGTCCAGAAATTTTGAGTATTGCTTATCCTCATTTTCTTTTTTAAACCTCTGAGGGTACGGAAGTTTGGGGACACAAGGATTCACTCC
>NC_029775.3:38715332-38717478 GCF_000817695.3 Arachis duranensis
AATTGAATGTCCCAAAACTTTCTTCAGATTGATTCCACCCATGTGAGGTTTGAGATTGGCGTTGTGTGTTTACTGCAACACCTTGCAATCTATCAATTTTCTTGGCCATCATTTCTATTTGTTGCTGAAGCTGTTGATGCATCTGTTTGTTTTGTGCCAAGAGAACGTCAACACCTTCAAGCTCCAGCACATCCCTTTTCTGGGCTGGTTGGCGTTGTCTTTGATGAGCAAAGAAATATTGATTGTTTGCCACCATCTCTATGAGGTTTTGGGCTTCCTCTGCTGTCTTCATTAGCTGCAATGAGCCTCCTGCTAAATGATCTAATGCTTCTTGAGCTTTCTGGGTCAACCCTTCATAGAAGTTTTGGAGTCTATCCCACTCACTAAACATTTCTAGGGGACATTTCCTGATTAAGGCCTTGTATCTCTCCCAGGCATCATACAGTGACTCTCCATCCATTTGAATGAATGTTTGCACCTCTATTTTCAGCTTGATAATCCTTTGAGGGGGATAGAACTTGGCTAGGAATTTGCTCACTAAGTCTTCCCAATTATTGATGCTTTCTTTGGGAAATGTCTCTAGCCATTGAGTGGCCTTATCCTTCAGAGAGAATAGAAACAACAGTAGCTTGTAGATGTCTGGATGCACACCACTTGTTTTGACAGTTTCACAAATCCTGAGGAAGATGGATCAGTGTTGGTTTGGATCTTCAAGTGGACTTCCTCCATAGGAGCAATTGTTTTGCACCAGAGTGATAAGTTGAGGCTTCAACTCAAAATTATTTGCATGAACGTTGGGAGTGAGTATGCTACTCCCACAGTTTCTTGCATTGGGGATAGTGTAAGAGGCTAACACCCTTCTTGCAGGCTGGGTATTGTTGCTCACTCCCTCTTCACGCACCTCAGCCTCCATGACTTGCAAGAATCACAAACAAACCAAATGAAACATGGACATTCTAACGCTAGAATGTGGTTAGAGGGTTAGGTGACACAATGTGTCAAACAGTTAATGTGCTTAGTTAAAAAGAAAAAAAATGCTTAATCTAGACCACCACCTTACTTAATCATTGTCAATCTAATTCAATCCCCGTCAACGGTGCCAAAAACTTGATGTGCGGAAAACGATCCGACACAAAACTCACCGGCAAGTGTACCGGGTCGCATCAAGTAATAATAACTCACATGAGTGAGGTCGATCCCACAGGGATTGAAGGATTGAGCAATTTTAGTTTAGTGGTTGATTTAGTCAAGTGAATCAAGTTTTGGTTGAGTGGGTTGTATTTAACAGAAGCTAAATTGCTTGGAATGTAAAGGGAGAGGGGGAATTTGCAGTAAATTAAAGGACAGGAAAATAAACTTGCTGAATCTTAAAGAACAAGAAAGTAAATGACTGAAACTTAAAGTGCAAGAAATGTAAATTGCAGTAACTAAAATGGAAAGGAATGTAAATTGCTTGAACGTAAAAGGGATTCGAGGACTGGGATTGTAGAATCTAAACAAAGAGAAATTGAATTACCACAATTAATAAAGCAGAAATTGAATTGGGAGCAATGAGAATTCAAACAGAAATTGAAAGGAAAGTGCAGCAGGGTTCACAGAAGAACCAAAAGTAAATTGGGATCTCAAGACTCCAGAGACTAGGTAGCAGAGCCTAGATCTCAATTACCTTCCTAGATCCGAGTTCTCAAAGCAATAGACAAGAAAATGAAGAAGAAGCAATAAAGAAAATTGAAATTAAACTCAATTGTGCAGAAAGATGTTTAAAGAGATTTTGAATGGAGATTGAGACAGAATTTCCTCAATTATTCACACCCAAAACTCAAAACAAGGAAATTAAAAAGGCCTAAGCAAGAACAAGGAAGAAGAGAGATCAATTCTCCTCCCCAATTCTCTGAAATCTCAGTGAAGTCACCAAGAGAAGCTCCAAAGTGCAAAAATAAAATTCAAAGCTCAAAGAAAGTGCAAAATTCAAAAGTAAAGTAAAAGGTTTTAATTACATCAAACTAGCTCCTATTTATACACTTTCTATTCTTGGATTTTGGGATTTGGATGGGCTTTTGATTTGGTGAAGAAATGAATTAAATTGGATTTTTAATTCAATTTTTGGCCCAAAAAAAGTAGCTTCCAGGAGGCTGCCCTGCCCTTG
>NC_029775.3:38717524-38760839 GCF_000817695.3 Arachis duranensis
TAGTTCCTTGCTTCCTCATGGTCCCGTGTTCAACTCTTGTGGCAAGCATTGTAGACATTTTCCTTTGATTTTCTTCCCTTGGTGAGCCTGATACTGCCCTTGAGGAGGGCAGGGCAACATTTTGTTCTTCTTGATTCCAAGGCACATATTTGTGCTCTGCCCTTGTAATGGGCAGGGCAGAGTTGCCTTTTATGCTTTGTTCCCTTATGTTGCCCTCCTAGAGGGCAGTGTGCCTTTGTGGAGGGCAATGCTTGCCTCCCCTCTTTACATGCGGCACACTTCTCCTTCCTTTGACCACGTTTTCTTCTCCTTTGGTCACGCTTTCTTAGACCACGCTTTTCTCTTTTATTCTTTTCTTCACCTACATTAAACCAAAACAACCACTCCAAGTATCACTAAATTCACAAGGCTTATAAATCAATTAAAATTCAATTAAAACTAGCTTAAACCTTATGAATTAACATTAATTTCATGGTGATTGTTTGATTTAAAGAAGTTATACATTTTCACTCCAAATCACTTACTTAGGATGCAAGAAAGTGCATAAAGACTGATAAAACAAGTGAAATTAGCTTGAAAAATGGGTATATGATGACTTGTCATCAACTGGTATCCACGCGATCGCATGGACGACACGATCGCGTGCCAAGCACGAATCAGCAGCGACGCGGCCGCATGACTGACGCGACCGCGTGCCTCTAGTAGAATGCACATGACGCGGTCGCATGACTGACGTGACCGCGTGGCAAGGAAAAGCTCCGAATGAAGCGACCGCGTGACCCACGTGGATGCGTGACAGAGAACATGCACCAGAAAATTACAGAACACGCCCCAACGAGTTCTAAAGCCCTTTTTGGCCCAAATCCAAGTCCAGAAGGCATAGAACAGAGGTTATAAAGTGGGGGAATGCATCCATTCAAAGGAGGGCTTTTCATAATTTACTTTTCATGATTTAGATTTAGTTTTGAGAGAGGTTCTCTCCTCTCTCTCTTAGGATTAGGATTAGGACTTCTCTTAGTTTTAGGAGTGACTCTCAATCCCAGGTTCTTTTTTTTTATTTATTTTCAATGTTCCATGTTTAGATTGATTTTCTTAATTAATGTTATTTGAGATATTTCAGATTGATGATTGCTTTTTTTTATTGATATAAATAATTTGGATTTTCTTGTTGCCCAATTGGCTTTTATGAATATTTTCCATGTTAGATTTTACTACTTTGAATGAATTGAAGGTATTTCAGATATTTATAATTTTAATTTAGCTTTTTACATTCTTGGTTGTGGTTAAATAATTGGTGACTCTAGAGTTATCAAACTCATTGTTGATTGAAAATTGGAATTCATCCACTTAACTTACCTACATAGTTAGAGGTTAACAAAGTGGGAGACAAATCTAATTCTCATCAATTGATAAGCATAACTAGGGAGGGACCTCCAGTTCTTATACCTTGCCAAGAGTTTATTTTACAGCTATTATTATTTTATTTTACTTGTCATATAATATATTCGCACCTTACTTCCAAAACCCCAATTTTACCTTTTTCATAGCCAATAATAAGAACATACCTCATTGCAATTCCTTGAGAAGACGACCCGAGGTTCAATACTCGGTTATCAATTTTAAAAAGGGGTTTGTTACTTGTGACAACCAAAACATTTGTACGAAGGGATTTTTGTCGGTTTAGAGACTATATCTACAACGCGACTGTTTTTATGACATTCTTTACTGGCAAAAATCCTAAGAGGAGTAGTATGTATAGGAGTAATTTTGAACTATAGAGAAGATTGGCACTTTTGGGAACTACTCTCTATAGATTTAATTTTCTACACTTTTAGCATGGATTCTTCTTTTCTGCCATTTTTCATTTCTAGAGCTATGAACAACTAAACCCCTTTCATTGGGTTAGGGAACTCTGTTGTAATTTGATGGATCAATTATAGTTTTCATTCTTCTTCTTCTTTCTTTTCTCTTGATCTTACTAGAAAGCTTTTGATCTTAATTCAATTGGTTAGTTGTCTTGGAAAAGAAACTCTCGATAATTGTATCTCCTTTGAGCCTTGGAAAAGGGATGAGGAGATCAGGCTAGAAATGCTTTCTCATGTTGGACCAAATTGGGGTTTGGGCGGATATAGTGACATGTAATCCTCCCAACACTTTGATTTGGAAATGCATGTGGTATAATCAGTGACCACACTTCATCTCTTCCCATGAGCAATTAAATCAAGGATTGGGCAATTTTTCAAGCTTAGAGAGATTGGATTGCCAAGGAATTGAGATCCAATCACTTAAGATTGCCAAGGAGATCAATGAATGCATTGATTGAGGAAGATATGAGAATGACTTGATCCGGAGAATGCAACATCTCCTGAACCCAATGATTACCCCATTTCTCATCTTACCCATTCTCTTTACTTTCTGCCATTTATTTTCATGTTCATTACCCCAAATCCCCATTTAAGATTCTGCACTTTAATTTCTGTTATTTACTTTCCAGTCATTTAAATTTTTGTAAGTTCTCAATCTAATTTCTGTTTAGCTCAACTAGCATATTCTTCTAACTAAAGTTGCTTGACCAATCAATCCTTGTGAGATTCGACCTCACTCTATTGTGAGTTTTACTTGACGATAATTTAGTATACTTGCTGAAGGGAAATTTGTTGAGAGACAAGTTTTCATGCATCATCATAGTGCTAGCTATGGAGGCCATTTTGGAGGAGAAAGAACCACAGCAAAAGTACTGCAATGTGGGTTTTTTTTGGCCCACTATCTTCAAGGATGCTAAGGAATTGGTTAGGAGCTGTAATGAGTGCCAAAGGGCTGGAAATTTACCCAAGAGAAATGAGATGCCACAGCAATACATTTTAGAACTTGAACTGTTCGATGTATGGAGGATCGACTTCATGGGATCATTCCCAACATCATATTCAAACAAGTATATCTTGGTGGCAATGGACTATGTATCTAAATGGGTAGAGGCCGTGGCAACCCCAAGAAATGACAACAAGGTAGTCATAAACTTTCTTAGAAAAAATATCTTCACCAGATTTGGAGTCCCACAAGCCCTCATCAGTGATGGAGGGAGTCATTTCTGCAATAAACCATTGGAGATCCTACTCCTAATATATGGGGTGAAGCATAAGGTTGCCACACCTTATCATCCCCAAACAAGTGGGCAGACTGAGATATCCAATAGAGAGTTAAAAAGGATCTTGGAAAAGACTGTGGGGGTATCAAGAAAGGAATGGGCGAAGAAGTTAGATGATGCTCTTTGGGCATACAGGACAGCCTTCAAAACACCCATTGGGATGTCCCCATATCAACTGGTGTATGGAAAGGCCTGTCACTTACCATTAGAGCTGGAGCACAACGCCTTTTGGGCTATTAAGATACTAAACCTGGACAGCACCGCTGCTAGTGAAAAGAGGATCTTACAGCTGCAAGAATTGGAAGAATTTAAGTCTCAAGCCTATGAAAATACCAAGATCTATAAGGAAAAAGCAAAAAGGAGACATGATCTCAACCTAGCACCAAGAAGTTTCGAAGAAGGACAACATGTGCTTCTCTACAACTCCAAACTGAGACTATTTCCTGGGAAACTCAAATCAAGATGGTCGAGACCCTTTCTAGTTATAAAAGTCTCACCTTATGGACACATAGAAATCATGGAAGAAAGCTCAAAGAGGACATTCACTGTGAATGGGCAAAGATTCAAACATTACTTGGGCAGCATGAGGGAAGCCCCCAAACAGAAGTTTCTCCTCAACTAGAGAAGCAATCGTCGAGCTAGCGACACTAAAAAAGTGCTTTGTTGGGAGGCAACCCAACCTAAGGTAACTCTCTTTAATTAAAACTTCAAGTTGAGTTCTCTGTATTGTGAGGAGCTAAGTTTGGTGTTGCACACCAAAACATTTCAAGGGTGAATGTGGAGCTCTAAGTTTGGTGTTCCACCAAAGACTCCAGCTAAAGAGTGCATTGCAACCCTTCAGTGATAAGGGATTGCTCTAACAACCAGAGAACTCACTTGACAGAAGTTTAATCTCTAATGCATAGTTTATCTTTTTAGCTCATGGTTATTTTCTTAATAAAATCGGTTTTTGTATGTATTTAATGTGCTGGAGTAGGAAAGGAACTAAGTTTGGTGTTCACACACCAAATTAAGTTCAGAAATTCACAAGCATACATGCATGCTAACTATTTTCCAAGTGTTTGGGGAACAGGTAACTTCCAATAGTGTTACAGGAATTCAATCAATCTCAAGGAATAATCATACCTCATCATCCAAGGAGACAGATAAGGATGTAAATACTAGGATGATAATGCCAAGGAAGACATCATGAGGTTGTATTGAATTGTCTCGGAGTTGCAGTACTTTAATTGAAAAATGATTGAATATTGTCCTAGAAACCTGCATATTCTTCTTGTTCCTCCTTTATTCACATCGGAGTGTACTAGCCTAATGTCCCTTCTGCATTTTCACCTTGCTTACTTATATGCTTGTCTTTTAAGTCAATCAAAAAAAAAGAAGATGTTATGAAAAGAACAAGGGTGGAGTTATCTTTTGAAGTAAATTATGAATGTTTGTGGTAGGGTGATTAATTAGCTAAGTTGGTTCGCTAACAAGGTAGGAAGGCAACTATCTATCCTGAATCATATGCTTGAAACACACCCCAGGAGACTAGCTAATTGATAAGATCCTAATAAGAAAAGAGAAAGAGCAATAAAAGTAAAAAGGAAAGAAAAACAATAAGAAATAATGCTAGGCACCAAGGGTTTGAAGATTGAGGCATATGTCTGTGGTGTTCATGTACAAAGGATATGCTTGGATGAATAAGCTCTTAGGGGTGCCTTATCACTTGGTAACTTGGGTTAACTAATCCGGGATTATCAGCTGAAAGTCCACCATCAAGAGTAACCTTTGCCACAAAGCACTTAGCAACCCAAAGAGGTGCTGGACACCAAGGTCTCAAGAAAGAAAAATAACAAACCATGTGCCTGTGGTGTGTATGTATGGGGAAAAGAGACTTGAGGGAGTAAGTCCTTAGGGGTGCCTTAACACCTAGCACCTTGAACCAACTGCTTCGGGAGTGTTGGCTGAAAGCTTATCTTAAAGAGTCACCCTCTTACAGAGCACTTAGCCTAAAAAGGAATGCAATAAACCCTGGAAGGGAAGGGAGGATCAATAAGTAAGAAGTCTCAAGGGATGCAATCAATCAAGTATTCAAGGTCATGATAAAGGCCTGAAAACTAGTGAAGGAATGAACCTAAGTTGCTATGTTTCAGTACTTGCTTACGGACAAGCAAGCTTTAAGTTTGGTGTTTTGATGCCAGGACATCTAGGCCAGTTTCACTGACCTTTTCTTTACTGTTTTAAGGTAGTTTCATGCATTTTCTAAGTAAATAAGGCAAGTTTTGGATGAAAATACATTTACACTTTGATTCAAGCAACTATTGTGAATTTTACATGTTTTCATGAGGATTTTGCAAGAATTGAATAACAAATTAATGATGCATAATCTCATGACTTAGGCTAGAGCTTTTATGCACTTTATTTGCTTGATTTCAGGACAAGAGAAGCAAGAAGAAGCCACGTTAGTAGTCACGTTAACCTAATTAACGTTACCATTATCGTGGAATAGAGATAAGCTTGTAGCGTTAATGAAAAAGGTGACCACCAATAACACTTGCGAAGCCATCATTAGCCCACATTAATTGCCACGTTAACTATATTAACGTGGTAGTTAACGTAGGGAAAAAGGAAGCTCCAGCGTTAGTGGTAAAAGTGAACACCACTAACAATCCAAATTGGCAATTGGCCACGTTAAGACTCACGTTAACTTAGTTAATGTGAACTCTAACGTGGAAGGGGAAGACAATGCCAACGTTAGTGACACTCACCTTTGTCACTAATGTTGGATCAAGCCAACAATGCCCACGTTAGTGGTCATGTTAAGACCACTAACGTGAATGTTAACATGGAGCTGAGCATGATGAGCCAACGTTAGTGACACTCACCTTTGTCACTAACGTTGGAGATGGCATTCACTACCACATTAGTGGCCACGTTAACCTAGTTAACATGAAATCTAACGTGGAGAGGAGGGGCGTTTGGAGCATTAGTGACAAAGGTAAGTGTCACTAACGCTCTCGAAACTAGGTTAACGTGAACTCTAACATGGGAAAAGGGGGCACAATGCAACGTTATTGGAAAAGGTGATTCCCAATAACGTTTGCGAAGGATCATGAGGCAACGCTAGTGGTCATGTTAGTGCCACTAACGTTGAAGTTAACGTGGACCATTTTGGGGTTGGAACGTTAGTGAGAAAGGTGATTGCCACTAACGTTCTCGAACCCACATTTTCACTTAGCGTTAACGCCACTAACGTCCTAACTAACGCTCATGCCTAACTCTACACTTTTCTGCAAGCTGAGCCCACTGAAGATTGTACTTGCTTCAACTTAAGATCTAAGGCCCACATCCAAGACATGAAGACCTTACTAGAAGATCAAGAAGAGTAGTATATATAGGAGTAGTTTTGAACTATAGAGGAGCTTGTCATTTTGGAGAACTACCCTCTGTATATTTACTTTTCTGGATTTCCTAGTTAAGTATGTATTCTTTTCTGCCATTTTCCATCCCCAGAGCTATGAACAACTAAACCCCTTTCATTGGGTTAGGGAGCTCTGTTGCAATTTGATGGATCAATTATAGTTTTCATTCTTCTTCCTCTTTCTTTTCTCTTGATTTGCTAGAAAGCTTTCGATCTTAATTCAATTGGTTAGTTGTCTAGGAAAAGAAACTCTCCATAATTGGATCTCCTCTGAGCCTTGGAAAAGGGATGAGGAGATCATGCTAGAATGCTTTCTCATGTTGGACCAAATTGGGGTCTAGGCGGATATAGTGACATGTAATCCTCCCAACACTTTGATTTGGAAATACATGTGGTATAATCAGTGACCACACTTCATCTCTTCCCATGAGCAATTAAATCAAGTAATTGGGCAATTGTTCAAGCTTAGAGAGATTGGATTGCCAAAGAATTGGGATCCAATCGCTTAAGATTGCGAAGGAGATCAATGAATGCATTGATTGAGGAAGAGATGAGAATGAACTTGATCCGGAGAATTCAACATCTCCTAAGCCCAATGAATTCTCCATTTCTGATCCCCATTCTCTTTACTTTCTGCCATTTATTTCCATGTTTATCTTCCCGAATCCCCATTTAAGATTTTGCACTTTATTTTCTGCCATTTACTTTTCCGCTATTTAATTTCCTGCAACACCGACTACCTTCTGTTTAGCTTAACTAGCATACTCTTCCAACTAAAGTTGTTTGACCAATAAATCCCTGTGGGATTCGACCTCACTCTATTGTGAGTTTTTACTTGACGATAATTCGGTATACTTGCCGAAGGATAATTTGTTGAGAGACAAGTTTCCGTGCATCACCTAGACACTTGAGAGTTAGAGTGATATACACTACTAGTAAGGGTTCAGTGCTTAATTCTATGTTCCCTGCTTTCATGAGCTATCTTCTTACAAGTTTACTTGCTTTTTATTGTACGATTTGAATTAGTGGAATTTGGTTTGTATTTGTCTTGAAGAACTTGTTTGCTTTTAACCAAGTAACATCTTAGCATGTAGTGCATTCACATTCATAGGTTTCATTGCAAGAGTCCTGCTTTTTCCCTACTCATTTATTTTATCTCCTTAAGCTAAGCATGAGGACATGCTAATGTTTAAGTGTGGGGTGGTTGATTAACCACTATTTTATGGTTTATCTTGTATTGAATTGAGTGGTTTTTATCAAGTATTTACCCACTTATTCATATGATTAGCATGATATTACAATTATTTTCAAACGTTGTTCTATGATTGAAAACATGCTTCTTTGGTCTTAATTTTGATATGTTTAATCTTCTCTTATTATCATTCGATGCCTTGATATGTGTGTTAAGTGATTTTAGAGATTACATGGCAAGAATGGCTTAGAGGATGGAAAGGAAGCATGCAAAAGTGGAAGGAATACAAGAAGTTGAAGAAATTGCTAAGCTATCCAGCCTGACCTCTTCGCACTCAAATGGTGATAACATGAGCTACAGAGGTCCAAATGACGCGGTTTCAGTTGTGTTGGAAAGCTAACGTTTGAGGCTTCGATTTGATATATAATTTGATAGTGGACGTACAGAAAAATGACGCGCACACGTTGTTTTGCAGAAAAACCAGCGTGGCAGATTTCGTCCCTGGCGATTCTGGGCTGTTTTTTGACCCAATTTTCAGCCCAGAAAATACAGATTAAAGGCTGCAAAGTCAAGGAATGAGGAGAGATGACTCATAATTCACTTTTCATAATTTAGATGTAGTTTTTAGAGAGAGAGGTTCTTTCCTCTCTCTTAGGATTTAGGTTTAGGATTCCTCTTAAAGGATTTCGGATTTCTTATTATTTCAACATACAATTTCTTCTGAGTTTCAGGTTCAATGTTCCTTTTATTTATCTTACCATTTTAATTCATGAACTTTTTCCTGTTAGATTTGAATATTCTATTTAATATAATTCAAGGTATTTTCAGATATATGATTTGTTTCTTTTATTTATGATATAAATGATTTAGAATTTTCCCTTTTGGCTTTGGTTAAGTAACTGGTGACGCTTGAGTTATCAAACTCGAGGTGTTAACTGAAAATTGGAATTCTTTGCTGATTAATTTGGATTCCACTAACTCTAGTCTTTCCAAGGGAAAGACTAGGACATGAGGATTCATATTGATTTATCCACCTAACTTACCTTCGTAGTTAGAGTGGGAGCAAAATCCAATTCTCATCACAATTGATAAGGATAACTAGGATAGGACTTCTAGTTCTCATACATTGCCAAGAGCTTTTCTAGTTATTAGTTTATTCCTTTTGCCATTTATTATTCTTGCTTTTTATCTTATACATTAAAAAACCCCAAAAAGATATCTTTTTCCATAACCAATAATAAATCATACCTCCCTGCAATTCCTTGAGAAGACGACCCGAGGTTTAAATACTTCGGTTATCAATTTCAAAGGGGTTTGTTACTTGTGACAACCAAAACTTTTGTACGAAAGGGTTTTCTATTGGTTTAGAAACTATACTTACAACGCGATTACTTTTATTCTTTACCAATAGAAAATTCGATCGTCAGCGGCCTAGGTGAAGAAGTTTCCAATGATCTTGATAGAGCATGTTCCACTCCCATCCATCTTCTTTGAAGGGCTTCCACCACTTGACAAGATTCTTCAAGTTCTTCCTCTTGCCAAGCTTCCTCAAGTTCAAATGCTTCCTCACCAATTTCTTCTAGCTCTTCCTCATGATTCAAGTCATAAATAGGAGGTTGAGTGAAATCTAACTCAACATCAATTCCAAGTCCAATGGGGAAGGATTCATCAGTCTCAAAAGGATCATATATTGATGCATGATCATCAAAGATAAGAGGACTTGTTGCTTGTACCACTTCTTCCAATTCTTCAATCACATTGTGCCTTGGAGGTTCTGCACTATCCTCCTTAATATCACTTTCAAACTCCATGGAAGAAGGCTCTTCAACTTGAGATTCCTCTTTGCATTTAACATCTCCTAAATCATTAACTACCTCCTTCATTTCAATTATCTCAACTTTCTCTACTTGTTGCAACTCTTGCTTCAACTCCTCTTCTTCACCTTAAAGCTCCAAATTCTCATTCTCAATGTGCTACTCAATTAATCCCCATATTTAACAATAAAGATGTCTTGGATAGTTGAGCACAATGATGCCAATTGGCTCATCACTTCGGTTAAGCTAGCCACGACTTCCCCTTGCTTTTGGCAATGAGTTAGAAGTTCCTAGTGTTCTTGTATTAGGGGTTGGAGAGATTCGTCCAATGAAGGTGGTGATGGAAAAGAGGGTTCATTATTTGGAGGAATAGTGTCATAGTTGAATGGTGGTTCATATTGCTGACAGACTTGAGGTGGTGTGTAAGGAATTGGTGGTTCTTGGGAGTATTGGTGTTAGAATGGTGGTGGATTTAAGTAGGTTCATATGGTGGTTGGTATGGTGGGTATGAGTTAGTATCATATAGAGGTGAATGGTGGTATGAGGCTTGTGACTATGGTGGTTGAAGGCTATGTTGAGGACAATGAGGGTCACTACATCCATTAGGTTGGTAAGCATTAGGAGTTGGATTATACCTATAAGACACCGGCGAAGGTTGTTACCAAGAAGAGTATCCATATTTGATTTCCAATTCCTTGATGCATATCCTCATTGAAGGTTCCCTTTCCTACAACATAGTTTGAACCAAACTCATAGCCAAAGTGGTGAGAATTAATAGTAGCAAGAGAAAATGAAAACAAAAACTAACAAGAAATAAGAAAAACAAGATGCTACACCTAACAAAATCTAGCAAACAAACCAAAATCAAGCAATTCACAATATTCACATATATACAAATAACTAATAACAAGCACACATTGTAATTCTCCGGTAATGGCGCCAAAAACTTGATTGATGATTTTGCGTTGATCTAGAATTCCTCAATTAGATTAAATCACTTCATTGCAAGTATAGTCTAGACCAACAACCAATCAGCCATTAGAGTTTAATTTTGGATGTCATAAGTCCAACACAATAAAAATAACCGAGAGTATTAGTCCCGGGTTATTCTCTGTAGGAATTACAATTGAGTGCCTAATCATTGGTTATGAGGTCAAGGGGTTGGGTTGATAAAACAAGAATTTAAATGAAAGCAAAGCAAAGAAAACAATTAAAGAAGACAAATACTAAAGAGAGAGATTCATCGCAAGAATTGAGAATCTAGGCTTTCTATCCTAGTCACTAATCATATTACAATGATTAATAAGAGCTAATCATATTAAGTCATCTTCAACATCAGAAGAAGGTACAATGTTATCTTCAACATAGGAAGAAAGTCAAATAGGACTAGTTAATCTCAATCCAAAAGTCCTAATCAACTCACTAATTGAATTAGCAAGAGATTAGAGTTAATGGAAACAATATTAACTAACAATTCTAGATCACCAACATAAGTTGGATACTAATGACTCAAGATTGCCTAATTTCTCTTTCCAAGCTAAGAATGCTCAAAAAGCTACTCTAACATCCAACCAAGTATTTTATCGAACACTTGGAAGGCATAAAAGGAAAGCATCATAAAATTGCAAGAATAATAAATCTACAACTAACCAAACCAAGAAAATAATAATAACAACTCAATTAAATAATAAAGAAACATAAAACATAAATTGCATTAAATGAAAATCAAAGTAACAAGAGTTCATCAACATAAAAGAGTAGCTCAAAAGAGAAATTAACAAGGTAAACTAAGAGAATGAAGATGTAGGAACAAGAAATAGTAAAGAAAACAAGATGAAAACAAAAAATAAAACCTAGATCTAAGAGGAAAATTAACCTAAGAATCCTAATTCTAGAGAGAAGAGGGAGCTTTTCTCTCTAGAAAACTAACTAAAGCATGATCCTAAGCTAATCTAATTGTTCCCCCTTTGTTCAATCTTCAATTGTGCATCAAATAGCTTAAAAAATGAGTTGGATTTGGGCCAGGTTGGCTCAAAAATCGCCCCTAGCGTATTCATTTTAATGAGGTCACGTGACACCTTAAAGAGGTATACCATGTCGGAGAGGATGTTAGGTCGCCCGACCTCCCCACTATCACCTTCACTAAAGAAGACGCCGCAGGCATCTCCCTGGGCATGATGACCCCGTGGTCGTTACCATTATATTAGCCAATGCCCACCTTCAGTCGATCAGGGAAGTTCTGTGGATATCCTATTTAAATCCGCCTTTGATAAACTCGGGATACAAGAAAAGGAGCTCAGAGTGTATCCCAGTAGCCTGTTCGGACTAGGAGATGCCCCAATCCAACCACTCGGATACATCTCATTACACACTATCTTTGGAAATGGAGCGCGATCCAGAACACTGAGCATCGACTACATGTAGTCGACGTAAGCTCCGCATATAGCGCCCTCACAGGTCGGACAATGTTAAATCAGCTCACCGCAGTAGCCTCTACCCCACACCTACGCATGAAATTCACGACCCCAGAAGGGATAGCCACCATAAAAGGAGACCAAAAACTCGCACGGCTTTGTTACAACAAAAGTCTGAATCTTAAAGGTGACTCCATAGGAAAAGAAACCAACACTATAGAACTTGGGGAAATCCGAGCTCGTGAAGAACTTCGCCCTCAACTAGAAAGCGAGACCAAAGAGGTTCAAATCAGAGATACTCAAGATAAAACAACAAACATAGGGGAAAACCTAAAAGGAGACCTAAAAGAGCTGCTGACAAAGTTCCTAAGGGAGAATTCTGACCTATTTGCGTGGAAGGCCGAGAACATGCCCGGAATTAATCCGAACTAATGTGCCATAAACTGGCAGTGTATCCTGGATCTCTGCCAGTGCAACAAAAGCGAAGAAAGCTCGACCCAGAGAGATCGCAAGCTGTGGAAGAACATGTACAGGCCTTACTAGAAACAGGGTTCAAAAGGGAGGTTAAGTACCCATTATGGCTAGCCAATGTCATATTGGTTAAAAAGTCAAATGGAAAGTGGCGGATGTGCACTGATTACACCGACCTCAACAGAGCCTGCCCAAAAGATCCATACCCACACCCAAATATAGACACCCTAGTCGGCACCTCCTCGGGATACAAGTACCTTTCCTTCATGGATGCCTATTCGGGGTACAACCAAATCCCGATGTATCAACCCGACCAAGAGAAAACATCGTTTCTAACCCCAAGAGCAAACTACTGCTTCGTAGTCATGCCTTTCAAACTCAAGAACGCAGGGGCTACATACTAGAGGTTGATGAACAAAGTTTTTGCCAACCACATCGAAAAACTGCTAGAGGTCTACGTAGACAACATGGTGGTAAAGACACAAAGAGAGGAAGCGCTATTACCTGACCTCGCCAAAGTGTTCGACACCATAAGAAAGCACAGGATGAGACTCAATCCCGCAAAGTGCACTTTCGCGGTAGAAGCTGGCAAATTCCTGGGCTTCATACTCACCCAGAGAGGGATTAAAGCAAACCCAGATAACTGCCAGGCCATACTCAGCATGAAAAGCCCGACATTTGTCAAAGAGGTCCAGCAGCTAAATGGAAGACTAGCGGCCCTGTCTAGATTCCTAGCCGGATCGGCCTTAAGATTTCTCCGTTTCTACGCAATACTAAGGAAACGAAAGAGGTTCGAATGGACCCCAGAATGTGAACAAGCCTTCCAAGACTTCAAAACATTCCTGGGGCAACCACCTATCCTAACCCCGTCCCCGGCAAGGATAAGAACTGATCCTATACCTCGCCGTGGAAAGTCAGACGATAGCCTCAACCCTAGTCAGAGAAGACGAGAAAGGAAAACCCAACTACTTTATATGTAAGGCTCTACAAGGGGATGAACTAAACTATCAAAAAATAGAGAAGTTCGCCTGTGCCCTTATCCTCACTTCCCAATGACTTCGACCATACTTCCAGGCCGACACCATCAGTATACGGACCAACCAACCCATAAAAGGTATCCGGCATAAAACCGACTTAGCAAGAAGAATCCTATAATGGGCAGTTGAGTTGTCTGAATTTGACCTTAAGTACGAAGCTCGGACGGCCATCAAGTCTCAATACTTGGCCGACTTCATCCCAGAATACACCGACACCCTAGGCACTCCCATTAACTAGAACCTCTATGTTGATGGCTCATCAAACAAAACCGGGAGTGGAGCGAGTGTCATCCTAGAAAGTGACCAGGGAACCCAACTCAAACTCTCCTTAAAGTTTGAGTTTCCTGCCTCGAATAACCAAGCCAAATACGACGCCCTACTGGTTGGTTTGAGGCTGGCTAGGGAAGTTAGAGCTCAAAAGCATACTGTATTCAATGACGCACAAGTAGTCACCTCGCAAATAGAAGGGAGCTACCAGGCCAAGGATCCCACGTATAAACCATTATTTTATGGTTTATATTGTGTTTGATTGAGTGGTTTTATCAAGGTTTTCACCCACTTATTCATATGATTAGCATGTATTTAGAATTCCTTCCCAAATTGTTATATGATTAAAAACTTGCTTCCTAAAGATCTTTTAATCATATATTTTTATTCTCCTTTATACCATTCGATGCCGTGATATGTGTGTTAAGTGTTTCAGGCTTCATAGGGTAGAAATGGCTTAGAGAATGAAGGGGAAGCGTGCAAAAATGGAAGGAACACAAGGAATTGAGGAGGTGACCAGCGAGAAGTCACGCGGTCGCATGGCTCACGCGACCACGCGAAATGGAAGAAATCAGAGTGACGCGTTCGCGTGCCTGACGCAACCGCGCGGATTGGAAGCTGCATGAACGATGCGAATGCGTGGACGACACACACGCGTGGTCCGAGAAACGCTGAGTGACGCAAACGCGTAGACGACGCGGCCGCGTGACGTGCGCGATCTGCAGAATTATAGAAGTCACTGGCATAGATTCAGGGCCACATTTCAACCCAGTTTTCAGCCTAGAAACACAGGGAACATGCAGAGACTCAACACATCAATTCAGGGATGACTCATAATTCAATCATTACTCACAATTTTAGGTTTTAGATGTAGTTTTTAGAGAGAGAGGTTATTTCCTCTCACCTAGGATTTAGGATTAGGATTCCTCTCAAAGGATTTAGGATTTCGACTCTTCATCAGGTTCAATATTCCTTTTACTTATATTTCTCTTTTACTTCCAGATGCTTTAATGCTTGTATTACTTATCTTGCCTATTTGGATTATGAACTTTTCATGTTAGGATTTTCTTAATAAATATAATTTGAGGTATTTCAGACTCATGATTGCTTTTCCTTATTTTTAATTTAGATTATTTACTACTGGCTTTGGTTGATTAATTGGTAACTCTTGAGTTATCAAACTCATCGTGATTGATAATTATTATTCTTGCTGATTAATTTAGATTCCTATAACTCTAGTCTTTCCTTAAGGAGTTGACTAGGACTTTAGGTGTTAAATTAATTTGTCCACTTAACTGACCTTCATAGTTAGAGGTTGACTTAGTGGGAGCAAAAGTATAATTCTCATTACCATTGATAAGGATAACTAGGATAGGACTTCCAGTTTTCATACCTTGCCAGGAGTTTTATTAGTTATTAATCTATTAATTCTTGCAATCTATTTCTCTTGTTCAAAACCTTTTTAAAACCCAAAAACTCTGTTTTCATTAACCAATAGTAAAACACACTTCCCTGCAATTCCTTGAGAAGACGACCCGAGGTTTGAATACTTCGGTTTATAAATTTTATTGTGTTTGTTACTTGTGACAACCAAACGTTTGTAAGAAAGGTTGATTACTTGGTTTAGAAACTATACTTACAACGAGAATTTATTATGACTTCTAAACCAACAATCTTCTGCTCTTCAAAAAGGCGCCGTTGCCGGGGAATTGCAAACGGGTGCCTTATTATTGGTTATTGTAAATATTAAAAAAAATTCAGATTTTTATTTTAAAATTTTTATCTTATCTTTTCTTATTTTTCAAAAAAATCATATCTTTTTCAAAAATCTTATCTTATCTTTTTCAAAAATCATATCTTTTTCAAAATCTTATCTTATTTTTTTTAAATCATATCATTTTCAAAATATTTTTTTTTGTTAGTTTTTGTTTCTATTTTTTCCTACTACTATGAACTCTCACCCGTTTAGCTATGAGTCTGGTTACAATTATGTTGCAGGTAGAGCAGATTACAATGAGAACATGCATTAAGGTTGGAACAATCAAAGATGGGAGGAGCCACAAGGATTTGATCAACCCTCATGGCAACAACTACCTCCAATGGACTGTCAACAACCATTCTGTGATGCATATCAAGGCAATGGCTATGGTGAGCACTCTTTTGATTATCAACAACAACCACCATATGCCTATGAACCCCATCCTCAACATGACTTTGGACCACCACACTCACAAGCCCCTTTCCGCCATTCACCCCCATATGACCTTAATCCTCATCCACCACACCAACCACCATATGAACCATACCCAGAACCACCACCTCAATATTCACCATCTCCATATCCTTATCAAAAAGAACCACCTCCGTATTATGAATTTGTTTCCCAAAATAATGAACCCTCCTATCCACCCTAAACCTCCATGGAGAACACACTTACTTCTCTGACTAGTCTCACCTCTACACTCCAAAATCTTATATCCCGTATGGACTAACCCTCCACCTCCAATGTTCAACCCTCAAGCTCCAATGCACTTCCATCTCAACCACAGAATGATCTCTCCATCCCATCACCACCATCCATGGAAGAGCACCCACATCCATCAATCCAAGAGCAACATGATCCCAATGATGCTATTGACATGGAACAAGAGAGAAGGGATCATCTTTGCAAATCCATACTTCATAAAGAGCTAGAGGAGGCACTAAAGGTGAAGGTAGAAGAGACTTTTGTAGATGAAGGAGTAGTTGAAAGGAGTTATCATAGAAAAGAAGCCATCAAGGATGAATACGATTTCATACTTAAACACATGGATCAAGCGATAAATCGATTACCTTTCCGACGTTCGGACATTCAAGGAACCGCCATTGCTTCATATGGAGAATCTACTGAATAACATGGCAGGAAGGAGAAGTTAGACACTCCGGTGGACAGTGAGCAGCACGATTTGGTATTGGAACAATTGGAAGAAGCTACGCCTGCCATTGAAGAGGAAGCAATGGTTGAAGACTTAAGAGATGCGGAATCTCCATGGGAAACTCAAGTCACAGAGCCCCCTTCTAAGAAGTTTGAATTTAATGTTGAGGAAGGTGTACAACCTCCAAGGCATATCATGGTTGAAGACTTTGAAGGGGATGATCAAGAGATGGATTCAATCATTGCTGAATTCTTATCTAACATTGAATCCTCTCCCATAGAACTTGACATGGAGATTAAAGAAGAAGAAGCACAACCTCCCATACCCTTGGTGAGCAGTAAAGAGGAGATCAAATTAGAAGAAAGCGACCAAGAGGAAGAGGTTGATATTGAAGAAGTTTGCAAGGAGGTGGAAGTTGTCAAAGAAGAGCCCAAGGGAATAGAGTTGGAAATCACCTTGCCAAAGTTGTTGGATACCTCTCCCCCAAAGCCATCACCATCCATTCCTTCATTCTACTGGGTAAATCTCTCATCTCTAAGCTTAATTAGCTCACTTAAATATGCTTTACTTGAGACAGATGGTCAGCTTAGAGCCCTTTGTGTCATTAAGCGTAAGAGGGAGATGGTCAATGGTAGAAGTTGTCAAGCAAGGTTCAACGTGGTTGTGTGCTCAAAGTTTAAACGTAAAGGTTGGTGTAGAGCTCAACTGAATGGGTCTAGGAAGTTGTTTGGCCGCTTTAGTGAGAATTCAAATTGCTTGCTACTCGGATGGAACAATATTGCTCAACAAGAAGACAGGTGCAAAAGCAAGGTTTGGGATCCTGGAATACGCTCTGACATTCAACACCCCGGAAGCCTGAGAACCTGTTTGAAACTGCTCAAGGGCTTTACACGCCTTGTTTGGGACCCCGGAGGCTGTTGGAATTCCAAATACTGGTGGAAGTTTCAGGATGAGTTCAAGCACAAGCCACCATGACAAGGAGCTTGCCAAATGTACAACTTAAGGACTATAACTAAAAGTGCTGGGTGGGAGACAACCCACCATGGTATGATCGTTCCCACTCCCTTTTACTCTGTTTTTGAGTTTTGATTGAACCTGGAATTTTGCATAACATTCATTACATTCTTCATAGTGCATAAAAAAAAAATTTTGCACGCGACAGCATCGCCGACGCGTTCGTGTGATAGGTGCGTTGGGAAGAAAACAAAATTGAACAGAGAGGCACGCGAAAGCGCGGCTGGAGGCGTGCCTTTGGCATAAAATGGTCAACGCGACCGCGTCGATGACGCATCCACGTCATGTGGGAAAAACGCCTACCACGCGTCCGCATCACCCACGCGAACGTATGCCTCAAAATCGACGTAAAAAGTGTGTATGGCCGAAAGTTGAGCTAGAATTGGGCTAGACTCGTGTTAGAAGCACAAGCCCTGCCACGCGTACGCGTGCCCCACGCGTCCGCGCCGTTTTCAAATTTATGCCATCCAGGCGATCGCGTCAACCACGCGACCGCGTCACCCAAAGGTTTGGCAATATGAGTTTCAAACAGAGAGTTACGCGACGGCGAGACTGCACTCGCGCTGAAGGCACAAATCACTTCACGCAAACGCGTGACCCACGCGTTCGCGTCACTTCATTGAAGCGCTATCCACGCGACCGCGTGCCCCATGCGTTCGTGTCACTTGCGCCGCACAGCTTATCCAGATCAGCCAAATATCTTATCTTTTCTTCCCCAAATCTAAATCTTTTCTTTCCCTTCTTATTTCTTTCTTCCTCCTTTCTTACTTTCTTTTTTCTTTTTCCATTGGTGTTGAAATTTTTGTCTTCAAGTATTGCATCTTTTCTTGAATTAATCTGGTGCTTCATGAGTTGTTTTTTTCTGATTGGGTATTATTATTCATAAATCAATGCTAATTTTTATAATACTGATATTTCTTTTGCATTGATATGCACTTACACTATCTTGCATTACCCACACTCTCTTCCCCATTGTTACAACTATTTGCACTATTGATATGCCATTTGCTTCCACTATTTTCTCACTTGCATGTTGTAGCTACCATGTAATTGAGACCTTTATTATTTGGCATTAACACCCATATTTTATTTATGTTCTTATCTTTATTTTTGGGTTACTGTCCTTCCTTTTTCTCTCCTTTCAGGATGGCCACCATGAAGAGAGAGAAAAAGCTTCTTAATCGGGAGACAGGCAAGCCAATCTGCACAATCTATAGAGAAAGACATCAGTTGGAGCAGCCTGTCCACTTGTACGTCTTAGCATGCACCGAGGACGGTGCAATCTTTAAGTGTGGGGAGGTCGATACTGATCTCCACGGGTTAGTTACTTCTTTTTCGACACCAATGTTAATTTGTTCATTGTTGCATTTGCATATTTGATTGCATATTTGTTTGATTTTATGCATTTAGTTACTACTTGGTTGAAGTAATATTTTCTTTTTCAAGAAACTTTTTATAGTATTTCACTAATTTAAATTAAAAACTTTTTGAAAAGCTTGTTTGAAGAAATATTATTTTGAAACATGATTTAGAACTCAAACACACAAAACCAGTGAGATTTTAAGCCTATTTGATTGGTTGCATTTTATCAACCAATATTTTATTTTTGGTGTGTGTTATTCTCTCTAAAATTGTGATCCTTGTCTTGCTTGATTCTATTTCCATTATTTTATGTATGCATACACTTATATGATTGAGGCCTTAGTTCACTGAGCTTACATACCCATATGGCCTTACCCTTTCATTATCCTTTGCAAACCAATGTTGAGCCTATTTTACCTGTTTGTTCCTTACTTTAGCTCATCACTAACTCTAAGCGGAAAACATTAATGTCCTTAATTTGAATCCTTATTAGCATAGACTAGTGAAAGTGCTCATGAATTAAGTGTGGGGAAAGTGATTTTGGAAACGTTTGGTTTGGGAATTGAGTATGTTAAACTTTCTGTGAAAATGCGAAAAATGTTAAGAACATGATTATGCATTCAATACCTTAATCATATGCATTGAAAAAAAAATATTAAGAAAAGGAAAAAAAGAGCAGAAAAATAAAAAAGGGACAAAAATGCCCCAAAGTAAATGGTGATAGCAATGCACATGTATTGTACTCAAAACTTGGAATGTATAAATATGTAGTAAACGTAGTTAATGGGTAGTTATTGATTTTATATTATGATTACATGGACTGTCCTAAGTTAGGTGAAAAGTTAAGTTAATTAAGGATTCAGATTTTAGTCCACTTGACCAAATACAATCCTACCTTGACCATAACCCCATTACAACCCTTAAAAGACCTCTTGATGTGTGTATCTGTGCATTAATTTTTGTTGATTGTTAGATGAAGAGCAAGCTATAGAAAGCAAGATTAGTAGAGAATTGAGAGAATTGACCCTAGACACTTGAGAGTTAGAATGATATATACTACCAGTAAGGGTTCAGTGCTTAATTCTATGTTCCCTGCTTTTGTGAGCTATCTTCTTCTTGAAAGTTATTTGTATTTTATTTTGTGGTTTAAATTAGTGAAATTCAGTTCATATTTGTTCTTGAAAGATTTATTTACTTTTAACCAAGTAGGTAAAAGCATTTTGCATGTAGTTGCATTCACATTCAGAGGTTGCATTGCACGAGTCTTGCTTTTCCCTACTCATTTATTTTATCTCCCTGAGCTTAGCATGAGGACATGCTAATTTTTAAGTGTGGGGAGGTTGATAAACCACTATTTTATGGTTTATATTGTGTTTGACTGAGTGGTTTTATCAAGCTTTTCACCAACTTATTCATATGATTAGCATGTATTTACAATTCCTTCCTAAATTGTTCTATGATTGAAAACTTGCTTCCTAAAGATATTTTAATCGTATATTTTTATTCTCCTTTATACCATTCGATGCCGTGATATGTGTGTTAAGTGTTTCAGGCTTCATAGGGTAGAAATGGCTTAGAGAATGAAGAGGAAGCGTGCAAAAATGGAAAGAACACAAGGAATTGAGGAGGTGACCAGCAAGAAGTCACGCGGTCGCATGGCTCACGCGACCATGCGAAATGGAAGAAATCAGAGTGACGCATTCGCATGCCAGACGTGACCGCGCGGATTGGAAGCTGCATGAACGACGCGAATGCGTGGACGACGCGCACGCGTGGTACGAGAAATGCTGAGTGATGCAAACGCGTGGATGACACGGCCGCATGACATGCGCGATCTGTAGAATTATAGAAGTCGCTGGCACAGATTCTGGGCTACATTTTAACCCAGTTTTCAGCCAAGAAACACATATTAAAGTCAGAGAACATGCAGAGACTCAACACATCAATTCAGGGATGACTCATAATTCAATCATTACTCACAATTTTAGGTTTTAGATGTAGTTTTTAGAGATAGAGGTTCTCTCCTATCTCATAGAATTTAGGATTAGGATTCCACTTAAAGAATTTAGGATTTCGACTCTTCATCAGGTTCAATATTCCTTTTACTTTATATTTCTCTTTTACTTCCAGATGCTTTAATGCTTGTATTACTTATGTTGCCTATTTGGCTTATGAACTTTTCATGTTAGGATTTTCTTAATAAATATAATTTGAGGAATTTCAGACTCATGATTGCTTTTCCTTATTTTTAATTTAGATTATTTACTATTGCCTTTGGTTGATTAATTGGTAACTCTTGAGTTATCAAACTCATCGTGATTGATAATTATTATTCTTGCTGATTAATTTAGATTCCTATAACTCTAGTCTTTCCTTAAGGAGTTTACTAGGACTTTAGGTGTTAAATTAATTTGTCCACTTAACTGACCTTCATAGTTAGAGGTTGACTTAGTGGGAGCAAAAGTATAATTCTCATCACCATTGATAAGGATAACTAGGATAGGACTTCCAATTTTCATACCTTGCCAAGAGTTTTATTAGTTATTAATTTATTAATTCGTATAATCTATTTCTCTTGTTCAAAACCTTTTTAAAACCCAAAAACTCTATTTTCATTAACTAATAGTAAAACACACTTCCCTACAATTCCTTTAGAAGATGACCCAAGGTTTGAATACTTCGGTTTATAAATTTTATTAGGTTTGTTACTTGTGACAACCAAACGTTTGTAAGAAAGGTTGATTGCTTGGTTTAGAAACTATACTTGCAACGAGAATTTATTATAACTTCTAAACCATCAATCTTCCGCTCTTCACCCACCATGAAGAAATACCTAGACGAGACCAAAGAACAGCCGAGAAAATTCATGGGATACAAAATTCGGCATATACCTCGGGAACAAAACGCCCGAGCTGACGCACTATCAAAGCTAGCCAACACCAAACCATGAGGAAACAATAGAAGCCTCATCCAAGAAACACTACAAAATCTGTCAACTTTGGAGGAGCAAAAGGTCCTAAATATATCAGACCAAGACCAAGGATGGATAACCCCCATAATCAACTACCTCAAATCGGAAATACTTCCCACAGACAAGAAGGAAGCAAAAGGGCTCGTAAGGGAGGCACAATATTACACCTTGATAAACGACACCCAATACAGAAGAGGGATTTTAACACCCTCCTTAAGTGCGTCCTGACCTCTTCCACAAAGGAGGTCTTGGAGGAAGTTCACAGTGGCATGTACGGAAACCACCTAGGGGCACGGGCACTGTCCAGGAAGGTCCTTCGAGTCGGCTTCTACTGGCCGACCTTACAGAAGGAAGCAACCAAGTTTGCCAAAATGTGCCACCCATGCCAGAAACACGCCAACTTCCATATAGCCCCACTCGAATAGCTCATATGCGTCACTTCACCCTGGCCATTCGCAAAGAGGGGTCTCGACCTCCTCGGACCATTCCCCCAGGGATCAGGGCAAGTCAAATTCCTCATTGTAGGAATAGACTACTTCACAAAGAGGATAGAGGCAGAACCATTAGCTTCTGCTACCACCCAAAGAAGTTGGAAGTTCATATATAGAAATATTGTCATAAGGTTGGGGGTCCCATGCTCCATCACCACAGACAATGACACTCAATTCACTGACGCGGGCTTTAGGAACTTGGTAGCTGACCTGAAAATTAAGCACCAGTTCACCTCTGTAGAACACCCACAAGCCAATGGACAGGTAGAGGCCACCAACAAAGTCATATTGGCCGGGTTAAAATGGAGACTACAGAACACAAAAGGAGCCTGGGCTGAAGAGGTTTGATGGCGGAAAAATTACATTTCCACACAAACTAGCCGGCAAGTGTACCGGGTCGCATCAAGTAGTAATAACTCGCCGGGGTGAGGTCGATCCCACAGGGATTGATGGATCAAGCAATTTTAGTATGGTGATTAGTCTAGTTAAGCTAACAGTGGGTGGATTGAGTGAACTTTGATTAATAGAATGTAAATTGCAAGAAACGTAAAGTGCTAAAAGTAAATTGACCGAAACATAAATGGCAGGAAACTTAAGTTGCATGAAAAATAAATAGCCTCAAATGTAAATGGGCATTGGGTGTTGGAAAATTAAAGGAAGCAGTAAATTCAGAGAAAGTAAAGGAAACTCAAAAGCAATCAAAGTGAGAAAGAACAGAGAACTAAATTCATCAGGGATTGGAGATATCATAATCTATCATGAATCAAATAGGTCTCAACTTCTTTCTCAATTATATGAGTAGATCTATAGTGGATTGTAATTGATTGGATCTCAATTCCTTGGCAATCCAATGTCTCTAATCATGATCAATCTTGCCAATTCCTTGATCTAATTGTCACGAGAAGAGGTTAAGTGCATTTCTCTCATCCATAAGCCACACAATATCTCAAGATCTCAATTCCTCCCGAATGGTGTTGATCAAGAGAGTTGTGAAAGATAGAGCTTCAGTTCTAATTTCCATGATTCCCCTTCCGAGGCTCACATGGAAATTCAATGGATCTAAACCCCCTTCTAGAGTGAATGGATCAAATCAAAATAGAAGTTATCTCTTAGCTACCCAAGCAGATTGAGAAGAAGAAGAATTTCATTAAATCATTATAATCACAATAGATCTCCTCCCCCTAATGAATTGGGGTTTAGTGAATCATAGCTCAAAGAACAATTGCAGAAAATCTAAATTGCATGAGAGTAAATTAAATGCAGTACGAACACGAATGTAAAATTGTAACAGAAAAGAAGTGCAGAAAATGGTAATTGCATCAAAGTAAATGAAGCTTAATACAAATTGAAAATGTAAAACTGCGAAAAGGGAAAGTGTCTAACAATCCTATACTACATCCCCTAGAGTCTCTAATCCTCTAAGTGCCCCCTGAGCTCCCTTTTCTAAATCAAATTCTTCTCTATTTATACACTTTCTAATTAGCTTTTTGGTTTTTGGATTGGGCCTCTTGATCTTCATTGGGGTTGATTGGATTGGCTTTAAATGCAACTTAGAAGAGAAGTGTACCAGTTATACATTTCTAGAGTTGAAGTTTGATTCAACGTTTTTGGGCCAACGTTGAGATAAACGTTGGTACACAAAATCGTGATTTCACACTTTTCTCATAACTGCGCGCAGCTGACCAGCAAGGGCACTGGGTCGTCCAAGTAATACCTTACGTGAGTAAGGGTCAATCCCACGGATATTGTCGGCTTGAAGCAAGCTATGGTCGTCTTGTAAATCTCAGTCAAGCGGATTCAAATGGTTATGAAGTTTTGATGATTAAAAGAGAAATAAAACATGGAATAGGATAGAGATACTTATGCAATTCATTGGTGGGAATTTTAGATAAGCGTATGGAGATTCTTTGTTCCTTCTGAGCCTCAGCTTTCCTATTGTTTTCATCCAATCATGCGTACTCCCTTCCATGGCAAGGTGTATGTTGGTGGATCATCGTTGTCAATGGCTACTATCCGTCCTCTTAGTGAAAACATGTCCGCTATGGTTTCCCACATGGCTAATCAGCTGTCGGTTCTCGATCGTGTCGGAATAAGATCCATTGATCCTTTTGCACACCATCACTGTGCTCAACAGTCACGAGTTTGAAGCTCGTCACAGTCATCCCATCCCAGATCCTACTCAAGAATGCTGCCAAATGATTCTAGCTTATACCACGAAGGTTCTAACATCACGGATTCGAATGCTCTGTTGTCAGGAGGGGTGTTTTAGATCCATGGGACAGAGACTAAAGAGAGTATACTCCAGTTGTCGTCCAATGACTACGTTGAACATCATGTAGACCGCTTTGTGGTTGTCAGGCACGCGGATCTTGGTTAAGCGAGTAACGAAGATTGGGTGATTGTCACGGGTCACCCCTTCATTCTGACCTAACTGAATTAAGTACGAGAGTATATCTTGGAGGAGAAGTAGGAGTGAATTGAATAGAAAGACAATAATACTTGCATTAATTCATGAAGAATAGCAAAGCTCCACACTTTAATCTATGAGGTGTAGAAATTCCACCGTTTAAAATACATAAGTGATGAAGGTCCAGGCATGACCGAATGGCCAGCCCCCAAAACATGATCAAGAGATCAAAAGTGATCCTAAGGTTGTCTCAAAAATGATAAAAAGATATGAATACAATAGTAAAAGGTGATATTTATACTAAACTAGTAAACTAGGTTTACAGAAAATGAGTAACTAGGTGTAGATAGTGCAGAAATCTACTTTTGGGGACCACTTGGTGTGTGTTTGGGCTGAGCAGTGAAGCTTTCACGTGCATAGGGTCTTCTTGGAGTTTAAATGCCAGTTTTGGTGCCAGTTTGGGCATTTACACTACAAGAAAAATACCCATTCAGGTACACTTGAAAAGTGTAGCCAAAAGTGAAAAAATGATGGCTTAGGCTACGGATACGCTTTTTGGGCTACGGCTACGCTTTTTGGGGTGATTCCTATTCGGCCGTTGTCTATTCTCAAAGGCTACGCTTTTCTACACCAAGGGCTACGCTTTTCAAGTGATGCTATCCAGGACCAAAGGCTACGCTTTTCAGCTTTCATTTTTCCAGAATAGGCTACGGTTTTCAACGCTACTGCATCACTCGTAAAGCGTAGCCACATTGTATACCATAGCTACTTTTTATAAGCGTAGCCTTAGGTCCCTCTTTTTTTGTATACTATAGCTACTGTAAATAAGTGTAGCCTTAGGTCTTGTTTTATCTTTGCATACTGGTGCATGAAATTGTGATCATCAATGGTGCCATCAACATGGTACGCTCAATTGCAATCTCAACTCTTTATCACAACTTCGCACAACTAACCAGCAAGTGCACTGGGTCGTCCAAGTAATAAACCTTACGCGAGTAAGGGTCGATCCCATGGAGATTGTTGGTATAAAGCAAGCTATGGTCATCTTGTAAATCTCAGTCAGGCGGATTCAAATAGTTATGGAGGATTGATGATTAAAAGATAAATAAAACATAGAATAAATATAGAGATACTTATGTAATTGATTGGTGAGAATTTCAGATAAGCGTATGGAGATGCTTTGTCCCTTCCGTCTCTCTGCTTTCCTACTGTCTTCATCCAATCCTTCTTACTCCTTTCCATGGCAAGCTGTATGTTGGGCATCACCATTGTCAATGGCTACAGTTCCATCCTCTCAGTGAAAATGTTCAACGCGCTCTGTCACAACACGACTATTCATATGTCGGTTCTCGATCATGTCGTAATAGAATCTAGTGATTCTTTTGCGTCTGCCACTAACGCCCCACAATCACGAGTTTGAAGCTCGTCACAGTTATTCAATCCCTGATCCTACTCAGAATACCACAGACAAGGTTTAGACCTTCCGGATTCTCAAGAATGGCTGCCAATGGATTCTAGCTTATACCACGAAGATTCTGATTAAGGAATCCAAGAGATATCCACTCAAGCCTTGTTTGCATGTAGAACGGAAGTGGTTGTCAGGCACGCGTTCATAAGTGAGAATGATGATGAGCGTCACATAATCATCACTTTCATCAAGTTCTTAGGTGCGAATGACTATCTTAGAACAAGAATAAGCTGAATTGAATGGAAAATAGTAGTAGTTGCATTGATACTCGAGGTACAGTAGAGCTCCACACCTTAATCTATGGTGTGTAAAAACTCCACCATTGAAAATACATAAGAACAAGGTCTAGGCAAGGCCGAGAGGCCAGCCCCCATGATCTAAGAACTAGATGTCCAAAGATGAAAATACAATAGCAAAATGTCCTATTTATAGAGAACTAGTAGCTTGGGGTTTACAAAAATGAGTAAATGACGTAAAAATCCACTTCAAGGCCCACTTGGTGTGTGCTTGGGCTGAGCATTGAAGCTTTCATGTGTAGAGACTTTTCTTGGAGTTAAACGCCAGCTTTTGTGCCAGTTTGGGCGTTTAACTCCTGCTTTTGTGCCAGTTCCAGCGTTAAACGCCGGGAATTCTTGAGCTGATTTGGAACGCCGGTTTAGGCCATCAAATCTCAAGTAAAGTATGGACTATTTTATATTACTGAAAATCCCTGGATGTCTACTTTCCAACGCAATTGAGAGCACAACAATTGAAAATCCACTTCGAGTACAGGGAGGTTAGAATCCAACAACATCTGCAGCCCTTTTCAGCCTCTGAATCAGATTTTTTCTCAGGTCCCTCAATTTCAGCCAGAAAATACCAGAAATCACAGAAAAACACACAAACTCATAGTAAAGTCCATAAAAGTGAATTTTAAATAAAAACTAATAAAAATATAATAAAAACTAACTAAAACTCAATAAAAACATACTAAAAATATTCCAAAAAGTGTATAAATTATCCGCTAATCACATACTATAGCTACTGTATATAAGTGTAGCCTTAGATCGTAAACAATATATATTTACAATGATCCAAAAATACTAGAATAGAAGTTAATTTTGAATATTCATACATCTCACACTAAATTAAGCATAGCTTTATCAAAATAAGCATGAGATCACTT
Source organism: Arachis duranensis (assembly GCF_000817695.3). Classification (NCBI taxonomy): domain Eukaryota; kingdom Viridiplantae; phylum Streptophyta; class Magnoliopsida; order Fabales; family Fabaceae; genus Arachis; species Arachis duranensis. Next base: position 38,745,061 of record NC_029775.3, read on the forward strand.
AGAATTTACTACTAATACTCTACGGAAAGCTAAATTAAAATATTATATCCTACATAAATATCTTCTAATAAAAATTATTAGTCAACCATACATATAGTCATTCCAAATACAACTCCATCTTAGCCAATAAACCACAATCATAAACAGATTAATCTTCATTATCATCCTCAATATTATCCTGCATAGTTATATAGAAAAATAATTAAAAAAATATTTATAATGACATTTGCAATTATAAAAATAAAAAATTAAAATAATTATTTAACAAGGTAAAAATTCAAATATAAAATATAAATTAATTGTTCAGATATACTTAATTAGTTTTCAACATTGAGACTTTCATGGGGTGTTTCGCCTTTAATTTCCCTAAGGACAAATGTAGATACAAGCTTTCCACTAAACACACATAGAATATATGCTTATCTTCTACTCTTAATTGGTTTAGAAATAAGCCAAATTCAAAATGTTAAAGTCATTCCTAACTTTTTATTATTATTGCTCAATCCACATATGATAGATCATGAGAAAGTAAAATAAATAAATTACTAGTGTTAATTCTTTTTCATTGAAAAAATGGGTGGTGTGACTTGCTTTCCTCAGAGATAATGGCCAACACAAGTTCTTTTTCCTTTTTTTTAGTTCATATGAAGCAATTGCAGAGAGCATGAGAAATTAAATTAAAGTGGTAAAGTAGCGTAAGATGAGAGCTAGAAGGGGTAAACAAACTAAGTGAAAAGAAGAATACATTATGTGTTTATTTTAATTATGCCATGACCAATACATAATAAATGCAGGACATGACTGAACTCTAATTCATCACATCGATCTCTCCTTAATTAATTAACAACATGGACTACTCTATTCATAGCCAAAAGAAGCTGCAATTGGTAACGTGTGCATCAATATATTATCCCTTTATCTTCTCTTTATTATACTATATAGATTATGAATACTATTTATTAAAAAAGAAAGCACAACACAACACAACACAAGACCAAAAGTAGCATACAAAGAAAAGACCAAAAGTGATCATGGCTAATTGGGCTATATAGTGCAGTAAAAAGGTAAAGTCATGACCAATAACAATTATGGTATTGTATTGTACCTCTTGCCTGAGAGTAGTGTGGACTTCATTTCTAGCTTTAGTGCATTCTGTGAGGTGACCCATATCCTGTAACCAAATTAAACCCATACTTGTTAAGAGTCACAAAAGTCTTGCTACTCAAACAGAATTTATTGTATGTGGGGGACTATATCCAATGATGTCACGAATCATTAATGTCTCAACAAAATGCAAACAGATTAACTAACTCTCTATCTCAAATCATATATACCATTTACACAATTCAATTCTATGTAAAAAATGAAAAAGAAAAAAAATTGTTATTTCAGCATCATGAATGGTTCACTATACCAGCATCATTGAGTCTAATGCCTCAAGTTGATTATCATGTTCTTCCACTCCTTTCTTAACAGGAAGACTGTCATGTAGAAACAGAAAACACATTAAAAAACAGAAGCAAGTTGTCATGTGTAAACATTTACAAGTATGTGAAGAACACCAATCCATGCAACAAATAATAGAAGCTAAAAATTGAAGCATATGAAATAGAAGGTATACCTCTTTGAACACTTGTGACTTGAAGTGAATCTCAATCCAAGAATTTTATTTTCTCCACTTCTCTCAATCCCCATATCTAAAATTGAAAGCCACCCAAATTAAGAGTTATTCACATAAACAACCACTACAAGAAAAATACCCATTCAGCCACACTTTTTTTAAGCTATATTTGAAAAGCGTGTAGCCTTAGGTATTATAGAAATCACTTATAAAGCGTAGCCGTAGGTTGATATCTATAGGTTCACTTTTCATATCAAAGGAGACGCTTTTAAAGGGTAGCCTATTTGTTAAGTTTTGGGTGCACTTTAAAAGCGTAGCCTAATGTATCTAGGCCAAATGCACCCAAACACTTAGTAATTTTTCTTTTCCTTATCACCAAATCACACTCACCTTCGAATACCCTCACTTTCGCCTTCTGATCAGAAAAAAGTTTCTCCCCTCACCTTCGCAAATCACCTTCGAATTAATTGTTGAAAACCCTTCCCTAACACACCCACACACTCACACTCATTCTCACCATCACTCACCACTGCCACCACGCCCCCTTTCACACACACACACCCAGATCCGAGAGAAAGAGTGAACCAGAGGGAGGAGAGGAGGGAGACGGAGATGAGAGAGCGCAATCGAGAGAATAGAGAGTGAGAGGGGGTCACCGCCGCAACGTCGCTGCAGCCGCCGCCATTGCCGTCGCAGAGCAGGGAGCCCGGAGGGGAGAGAGAGACGATTTGCAGACGAGATGGAGAGAGAGGACGAAGATGCGACGCAAGAGAGGAGGCTGTTCCGCCGTGCACTGTCGTCGCTCCTGGGGTCGATTGAAGCCGCCGCCGCAGCTAGGGCTTGCCGTGCTCCTGTCCGTACTCCTAACCTCTGTCTCTCTCTCTCCCTCTTCAACTTTCATTTCATTCTCATTTCAATTTTAATTTCGATGTCTCTGTAGGCAACAATATATTTTAGAAGTTGTATTGGACTGGAAGAGAGGGAAGGGGAGTGTTTGAACTTTCAATTTCATTAATTTTTGCTGAATTTCTGTGCCTGTGGGTGAATACTGGATTGTGAAGGATGGTTAGGATTGTGAATACAGAAGTTTGGACCTCTTCATATATGGTATCCCTTCTTTTTTTAATTCCCACAAGAGCTTAGGATTGGTTAAACAGAGAAAATTGAAACTTTGAATGTTCCCCTCATGCAGGGAACAATGCTGATCGATTCCTGCATTGGAGCACTAGGTTCCAAATTGTTCTAGGCGTGGAAAGGGGATTGCAGTACCTTCATGAGGATTCACATCTAAGAATTGTTCACCGAGACATCAAAGCAAGCAACATTCTTCTTGATCATAAGTTTCATCCCAAGATTGGAGACTTTGGCCTTGCCAGGTTCTTCCCTGAAGACCAAGCTTATCTTAGCACACAATTCGCTGGAACATTGTAAGTCCAATTATTAAATATTTTAATTACTATGTATGCTAGCTGCATATTCACCATGTTACTCATGTTATATTTCAGTTTTCTATTTATGTTTTTTTTTTGTCATAAATTGGATAGCCTATAATTTTGAGTATTATAATATCACAACACACACCTATACTACACACACAATTATACACAAAATATTAAGAGTTCTCATCCACTATTGACCCTAATCAAGTCTCAAACCTGAGTACGCAACACATATCATAGGGGAGTGGTGTGAGCTTATGAATGAATCTGGTTTGCCATGTTACCAGGTTTAGTTATTAAGTAATTGAGCTGAGCTGTAAGTTTGACAAATGAAATGGTTTCCTGCCAGCGCCAAAAGGGCTGTTTTCGCCGGAGCCAGAACATTACCAAAGCTAAAAGTTGCCATCATTGGAGCTGGGCTTTCTGGCATGTCAACTACAGTGAAACTCTTGGATCAAGGACACGAGGTTTAGCTCCTTTAATCTTTAATATCACACTTCCTCCATTTCATATTTTATAAGTCATTTTAATACTTTGATTTATGAATATATGTGAAAAGTCAAAGCGACTTATCAGTATGGAACGAAGAAAATTTTATTTTGAAATTGGATGTTATGGTGTACATGGTAAACTTGATTTTTGAAGCAAAGGGGAGTGATTTGGTCAGTTTCTTAACACAATTATGGTGTTAAATTTATTAGGATATTCTAGCTAATGCATTTTATCTAGTATGTTTACTTCTAATTGCTCTCGATTAGGTGGATATATATGAGTCGAGGACTTTTATTGGTGGGAAAGTTGGTTCTGTTGTTGATAAGAAAAGAAACCAAATTGAAATGGGATTTCTTACAAATAGAAGTTGGTAAACAGACTTGATTGATCCCGTCTTTGATATTCTCCAACCCCTCTGTTTGTTTATGGTCTGAGAAGTTAAAAAATATTAAATATATAACCCTAGGAAACTTTGTCTAAGCAAAATTGATCAATTTTTCATGCCCATTGTGTTTAGGATTTGAAAAGCAAAATATTAAATATATTGAAGTGCCTGTCTTTTCCTTAGGGACATTACCATCCTAAAATTTCGAAAGCCTTAACAGAGCAGGCAGAAAAGCTGACGCTGAGCTCTCGAGCCTTTTACAATGATCGGTTTCCACCATTTGCTGAGCATTTGACAAGTATGCTTGGTTATGATATGGTTCTTCCCATGAACAATGGTGCTGAAGGAGTGGAAATAGCTCTGAAATTAGCAAGAAAGTGGGGTTATGAAAAGAAAAGAATTCCCAAAGATGAGGTATAACAATGAGATCATCTTAACAGTAGTCATATCTTAATGTTTTACATTTTCCAAGGTTGAGGTTGAAGTGAATGTTTGCTTAGTGTGGGTCTGTGGCCAAGTACATAAGGAATATCTCATGACATGCTAAGCTGAAATCCACAATACTTTATGACTTTATTTTTCCTCCCCCAACCCCCTTTTCTCTTGCCTGGCCATCTTAAAGTGATTTTGGTGATGCAGAAGCCCTTGAAAGAATTTTTAAAGGTTCTTAGTGCTCCCATACTTTGCTTTACATTTTCATCACTATATTTTAGTTTAAATTGACTGATCTTTGATTTTTTTTTCTGTGAAAAAATTCAGAAAAAGGAGAACACATAGCTGGCTTTCTTTTGGAACCCATCCAGGGTGAAGCTGGGGTATGATCTTTTGAGAACACTTAATCTGCTTGGCAACACTCACCTTGTTGGTTGAATTGAAAATTGAGATGCTAAAGAAGTTGCTATATACATTATACCCTGATGTTATAGTTTGATGGTGTTATTTCTGGTCTCACCATTTGATTGTTTTATATTATGTTTACATACAGTGGGAAATCCTTGTTGCTTCTTCAAATTCTTTGGCTAAGAAAAAGATAGGTGTGCTTATAGATTTCATTTTGGTCAAGAGCCATGACATTCGGTTGAATATTCATATTTTTATTATGTTCTGATTTCTCAAAGTACATATCTCGGTTGCATCTTTTGATAGGTTTTTATTATTTATTTGAAGGTAATCATTCCTCCGGATGGCTATTTGAAAGCTGTTAGAGATCTTTGCACTAGATATAATGTGCTGATGATTGCAGACGAAATACAAACTGGGTTAGCAAGAACAGGGAAGATGCTGGCTTGTGACTGGGAAGAAGTTCGCCCAGATGTTGTGGTTAGAAAATAGAAATCAGCTTAACCTTGTGAATTGTATATCTTTTTATTCTTTCCCAGCACTATGAGTTGAACCTTATTCTGTCTTTTTACTCAAATACTAGGGAAAGCATTGGGTGGAGGAGTTTTTCCTGTGAGTGCAGTTCTTGCAGACAAGGATGTAATGCTTTGTATAAAACCAGGAGAGCATGGAAGGTTTGATTTTATCATACAAATGCTTTTTATAAATGGTCTTTATTATGATTCCTTTATTTAAATTTTCTTACCGATAGTTGTGACTGTTGTCTGAAGTTTTATACTTCTGTTTACCACTTGGCAATATTTTTTAGTCTTCTGTATAGGTCGAGTAATTTCATTTATTGAAATGAAAGCAAATTTGTTTATTAATTAAACAAGAGAAAAATGCTGAACTTCTTTGTATATTATTGATTACAGTACCTTTGGCGGGAATCCATTGGCCAGTGCTGAACTTCTTAAATCCCTATGATTATAAAGTTTTACCTAAAGGAGCTAAAGCTACTGTCTCTCTATGGTTCAGGTACAAAACTTAATTATTTTGTTGTATAATTAATTTACCTAGCTATCTATCTTTTGCTTTATAATATCAATTTTAATATATCATTCTGAATTTGAAATCACCTTTGTCAGTTGCATTTGATGAAGATTTTGAAGCTCAACTAGCTGACAACAATGATGCAAGACTGGAAGTGTCTCTATTGGCGAGGAGCCCTGACCAAGAGCTGACTGAAGTTAGTAACTCAATAGTTGAACAAGTTGGCTTATAGTCCCCCCCCCCACATCAAAAATGTCCTTAACATGATGATATTTCTATGATAATAGAAGAACATACTGATTTGCAATTTATTATAAGTGTGTTATTTCTTTGAATTTCTTGAAGCTCATAACTTTGTAGTAAATCGCCACTTCTCTTACAAGGCATTTATAAGTATAATTATTATAAGTGTATTATAAGTATAATTATGTATTTATTTTTATTTTATAATATTCAACTCATTTAAATAAAAATGCAGAATTATTATATATGTAATCATATTATTAACTATTATGTTGTATTAATAATTATTAGATATATATAGAAAAAAAATGAGACCTAAGGCTACACTTATATACAGTAGCTGTAGTATACAAAAAAAAAGAGGGACCTAAGGCTACGCTTATAAAAAGTAGCTATGGTATACAATGTGGCTACCTTTTACAAGTGATGCAGTAGCGTTGAAAAGCGTAGCCTATTTTGGAAAAATGAAAGCTGAAAAGCGTAGCCTTTGGTCCTGGACAGCATCACTTGAAAAGCGTAGCCTATTCCTAAACGTCAAAAGCGTAGCCCTTGGTGCAGAAAAGCGTAGCCTTTGAGAATAGGCAACGACTGAATAGGAATTACCCCAAAAAGCGTAGCCGTAGCCCAAAAAGCGTAGCCGTAGCCTAAGGCATCATTTTTTTCACTTTTAGCTACACTTTTCAAGTGTACCTGAATGGGTGTTTTTCTTGTAGTGAACAAAATCAACGGTGGATAAAAAAAGCAATAGAAAGTCACTGGAAACATCATACCAAGGAACTTAACAATCAAGAATTCTCAACAAACTTCACAAATGGATTCTAAATCACTATATAGCATTCAAATAGAAATAGAAAGAGAAAATTATACCGATATCTTCTTCCAGTATTACCAGAAAGGAAAAAGAGCAACTGAAGCTTCCAAGATTCAACTATGTAAAGCTGAATAGTTTTCCTAATTTAAGTCTTATATATAAAGAACAATGAAACACACAAATTTTGTCCCTTTATGGATCTATGAATTCAAGGTATGTAAAGTTTGATATTCTGGGGTTTGTTTGGAAAGAGTTTTGAGGATGAACGAACAGTTTAGTAGTCCATGTTAAAAAATAAGCAGTTTAGTAGTCCATGTTTAGTAGTCCATATTAAAGAATTCAAGGATGAATGAGCAATTTTCAAGAAGATGTAAGCTATCAGCAAACAACGATGGGCAACTTACACGTAACTTCAACCAGTTTAGTAGTCCATGTTTCTATCTTTTTTTCCTCCTTCAAAGAATCAATAGTTGTTTCAACATTTCCCTCCAAATTAACATATCAATATTTTCCTCATTCCAGATTAAATCCCGCCTCTTGTATGGAAGGTATGCCAACTGTAAACATAGTTGATGATTAAAAACAAGTAGGGAACATGGAAAGAGTTGTCATATCTTTAAAAGTTGAGAAAATATGTAAACGGGTATAAGATCCTGGTGTTATTGCATCTGATAAACAAAAGGGATAACCAACAAAAACTAGAAATACCTCCTCTTCTCCAAAGGAATGTCTTCTACGAGGACCAGGCCTGTTAGGAAATCTGGTTGAATGTGATGCTTTTGTGGAGACCAAAATCAGTTTAGTCAGCCGTTGAATTCTTCCTAACAAAGCAGCTTTAGCTTCTTCTTCTTGTTCCAATCGGGATTGCAACTTAACTTGACCATCCTCTAACTTTATCCGATCCTATTATATATACAACTTATATTATTAAGAAGTCATTCTGAATGCTTCTTCTTCATCATCAAGTCATAACCTAACACCTAAAAACACTACTAATGCTTCTTCTTCATCATCAAGTCATAACCTAACACCTAAAATCAGAGTCTTATTACCAAAATTCAATATACACATGCTAAATGAGCCGAAGCAATATACACAAACACATAAAGACTCAGGGGTTCAGATATTGGGGAAAAATTCAATCTGATTGTTAGATTGAAGAAAAATTTGGCCAAGATGTATATTAAATCACAGTTCACAAACCCTAAAATACAACACATCTTCATCAACAACAGCATGCATGTTATCAAATTACAGTTCACAAACCCATATTTCACAGATTAAAATCCCCAAATTAAAACCCGTAAAATCGGAACCCTAAGTCTCTTAAATTAAAGAACCAAATAGAAATCAATACATACCTATTAAATGACGTGAGCATGGAGAAAACAATGATGAGAAGCATGGAGATGACGATGGTAAGAGCGGCGCAGCGACGATGGTGAGGGCGGGGTAGCGATGATCAGTGCAAGATGGCGAAGAGGAACAACGGTCAGTAGTGCAGCAATGTGGACAGTGGTGAGTGCGGGTGAGTGGTGAGTGGGAGGCGACGATGGCCAATGGCGAGACTGATAGGGTTTCTTCTTGCAGTGAGAGGGTCAGTGGTAAGAGCGAGAGTGAGAGGGTCAATGGCAAGAGCGAAGAGAGTGAGTGGGGGGCAACAATGGTGAGCAGGGCTTTCAGGAAAAAGTGAGACTGATGATGAGCAGGGCAACGATGGCGAGGGCTTCTACTTCACGATGAAGGTGATGAAGGTGATGAGTGAGCTTTCAGGAAAAAGTGAGAGTGAGGGTTTACAAAAGGGGACAAAGGTGATTGAGTGACATTTGGAGGGAATTGAATCACAAAAATTTTACTAAGTGTGTTGAGTTTGCTTTCAAGAAAAAGAGGAAAAAATTTCACTAAGTGTCAAATTTTTTACTCTAGATACGTTAGGCATCGCTTTTAAAATGCACTCAAAATTTAACAAATAGGCTACCCTTTAAAAGCGTCCTCTTTGATATGAAAAGTGAACCTATAGATATTAACCTACGACTACGCTTTATAAGTGATTTCTATAATACCTAAGGCTACAGTTTTTAAATGAATGGGTATTTTTCTTGTAGTGTTAACTCCAGCTTAGGCATTTCTGACCGGCGTTTTGTCGCCAGTTTGGGCCATCAAATCTCGGGCAAAGTATAGACTATTAAACATTGCTGGAAAGCCCAAGATGTCTACTTTTCAATGCAATTGAGAGAGCGCCAATTAAGCTTCTGTAGCTGCAGAAAATCCACTTCGAGTACAAGGAGGTCAGAATCCAACAGCATCTTCAGTCTTTTCTCAGCCTCTAAATCAGATTCTTGCTCAGGTCCCTCAATTTCAGCCAGAAAATACCTGAAATCATAGAAAAACACACTAACACATAGTAAAGTCCAGAAATGTTATTTTTGCATTAAAAATAATAAAAATATACCAAAAAGTAACTAAAATATGTTAAAAATTATGTAAAAACAATGCCAAAAAGCATATCAATTATCCGCTCATCAAACGTCCTCTTTGAAAAATCAATTCTGGTTGCTGTCATCAACATTTAACTCAACGTTGGAGTGCCAATGTTTGCATATCCACGTATACGCGTGGCTCACGCTTACGCGTGGATGGCGTAATTTTCCACTCTACGCATAAGCGTGACCTGCGCTTCTGCGTGTTTGGGGTCAGAATACTCATCCACGTGTGCGCGTACTGCACGCGTACGTGTACTGCACGCGTGCGCGTGGATGCAAATCCCCAAATTCCAGTTTTTAAAAGCCTTGTGAAGTCATTGGACCCAGCGTTTGAGCAGCAACGTTCCCTCAAACGTTGCTCCATCCACGCGTGCGCGTCATGTACGAGTGCGCGTGGATTGTCAAAATATCAGCTTACGCGTACGCATTGCATGCGCGTGCGCGTTGTTATACTTTTTCGAAATAAAGTTTTTTGAACTCAGATTGCGCATGTTGCCATCAGTGTTGGTCTCATCGTTGGAGTGCCAACGTTGTTCTATCCACGCTTGCACGTAATCTACGCGTATGCGTCAATTGTCAAAATTTCCAATCTGCGTGCGCGCATAGCACGTGTACGCGTCACTGCAATTTTTCCATTTTCTAGAAAGCATTTTACATGAATAACATTGGGAGTAACGTTGGCTTGCCAATGTTCCCTCCAACGTAGGCACCACTTTTGCAATTACCTCCCACGTTTGAAGTAGCGTTAGTGGACCAACTTGGCCACCAATGTTACTTCCTCTGCTTGCTTCTTCCTTTGCTTTTTCTTCTTCTTTCTTGCTCCTTTCTTGCCTCATTTTCTCCTAAAATCAATCAAACAAATTGCCTCAAAGTATGCTATAATCATGAGGTACTTGCATCATTCATATTATCCATTAAAAGTAGCTCAAAACATTATGAAAAAGCACAATAACAACCATGTTTATTTGACTTAGGAGATGCATGAATTTCCAATCCAAACACTTACTTATTGCCTAAGAAATGCATGTAAACCAAGTAAAATAGATGAAAAAGACTTGTGAAACTAGCCTAAGATAACTTGTCATCACAATACCAAACTTAATCTTGCTTGTCCACAAGCAAGCAGTAAAACATAAGGAGAATGAATGAAAACAGAGAGAGGTGTAAGCTTTTATTGGCAGACATTTAGTTCTGGTTAATGGGATTTTCATGCATGGTATGTTAGTGATTTTTATTTGTGGTTTAAGTATGGACACTCCCTTGGATCCTTACTTGAAATACACAAAAAATGAGATTTGTTATGGTTTGGTCCTTCATTTTTCTTTCTCTCTTTCATGACTGAGATTTATTGCTTGCTGAGGCTAAATGTTATGTGTTAAGGTAGCTCTTTAAAGAAAGCTTTTATCCAGCATTCCCGCTCAAGTTGGTTCAAGATGCTAGGTGTTGAGACACCCCTAAGGGCTTACTTGCTTAAGCCTCTCCTTAGCACATACACATCACAGGCATTTAGCTTGTTTTATTCTTTGGAAATTGATGCCCAGCACCTCATTGGGTCACTAAATGCTTTGTCCCAAAGTAGCTCTTGATAGTGGACTTTTGATTGGCAATCCCAGGTTAGTTAACCCAAGTTGCCAGGTGATGAAGCACCCCTTAGAACCTAGTCATCCAAGCTGATCTTTGGACAAGAGCATCACAGGCATATATCCAAATCTCAAGCCATTGGTACCCAGCCTTGTTTATTTTTTTGTTTCTTTCTCTTGCCCTTTTTTTTCTACTTTTATTATGAGCCTTTTTCACTTGTCAAGTCTCATAAAATGTAGCTCAAGTTCATATCTCAAAGCCATGCCAACCTCTAACCTTATTCATAAATCGACTAACGAACCAGCACATAGACTAATTTTTCACAATAATTTTTCTACTAATCAACCTCTAACCTTTCTCTGTTTCACAATAATTTTCTTTTATTCAAGCATGGGAACAAAGCATACAACTTAGGTAAGATGAAGATGAAGCAAGAACTTAGACTAGCAAGCCATAATAGCATAAAAACAAACAAATTAACAGACTACAAATGACTTTAATATGGTACTAATCAGTAGGGGACACTTGCACTTTCAATGAACACATTTAAACTAAAGACAGGCAAGTAAAAATACAACCTCTTGGGGTTCACTTGTTTCCTCCATATCATCACTATCCTTAGCTTTTGTTCCCCTTTTTCACCGTTTTAGATGATGGTGTCCACTCCTTCCAAGAGATTGAGTGTCTTCCTGCAAGAGATATTGAAAGTTGCTTGTTCCCCCAGAACTTGAGATATGGTTAGCTTGCATGTATGCTTGTGATTTTCTGAACTTAAGTTGGTGTGGGAACACCAAACATAGTTTCTTGCCAACTTTTATATGCAGCAGAGTGAACACATGCATGAAACATCAAGTGCTTATGTTAAGAAAATAAACCATGAATTAAAAATTAAACAACTATTAAGTAATTTCTCTGTTGTTTGGAACTAGTGACTAATTATGCTGAGGGATGCAATGTGCTTTTAATAAAAATTTTGGTGGAACACCAAACTTAGAGTTACACATTCTCCCTCGAATTACTTTGGTGTGCAACACCAAACTTAGTTCCTTGCAATACAGAGAAGTCTACTCAACTCTCTTATTGAAACTTCTAGGAAAAGAAATCTACCTTTAGTTGGGTTACCTCCCAACAAGCGCTCTTTTAATGTCATTAGCTTGACATCTTGTCCTTTGATCATGGAGGTTGAAAATCATAATGCCTCAACTTGTTCCCTCTTACTGTGAACTTCCTTCTGGTTTCCTCTTTGATGATCTCAAGGTGTTCAAGTGACAAGATCTGGTTCACAGTGTAGTACTCAGATAATAGTGGAGACACCTTCATTGGTTGGTAGTTTAACATCTCTTTATCCCCTGGTGAGAAGTCTTTAGTTGGGATCTTCCTGTTTCTCCACCCTCTTGGCCTCTTCTTCTCCTTTTCAAGGGGTAACTCATGCTTTGGTGGCTCAATATCTGGCATGTTTTTGTTGAGGATCTCATCTGTGGGTTTTGGTTCTAATTCCTTTTTTACTTCTTTGGTCTGTTAAACCATTTCTACTTCCTTCAAGAATGGGTTCAGAAGCCTTGGAGTTAACTCCTTGAATACTTCCTTCAAGCCTTGATCTATGGTCTTATCCTTCATGCATTATTTTTCTTGAGTTGGCTCATGTAGGGTCTTGAAAACATGAAATGCTAGGTGCTCATCATGCACTCTCAGTAACAATTCCCCTTTTTCAACATCTATCAATGCTCTGCCCGTAGCTAAGAAAGGCCTCCCTAGAATAATGGGAGTGTTAGGGTCCTCTTCCATATATAGGATAACAAAGTCTGCTGGAAGAAAGAATTTTCCCACTTTTACTAGCACATTCTCCACAACTCCCAGTGCTTGTTTAATGGATTTGTCAACCATTTGAAGAGCTATTCGACTGGATTTCAGCTCAAGAATCTGAAGTTTCCTCATGAGGGATAGAGGCATTAAGTTTATGCTTGCACCAAGGTCACATAATGCTTTCTCAATTATTATGTTTCCTATGGTGCAAGGTATATAAAAGCCTCCAGGATCATCTTTCTTCTCTGGTAAGCCTCTTTGGAGGATAGCACTACACTCCATTGTCATCTCAACAATTTGTCCTTCTTTCAAGGACTTTTTCTTTGTTAGCACTTCCTTCATAAATTTGGCATATAATGGCATCTGTTCAAGTGCTTATAAGAAAGGAATATTGATGCTGAGTGTCTTGAATATGTCCAGGAATTTTGAGTATTGCTTATCTTCATTTTCTTTCTTAAACCTTTGAGGGTGTGGAAGTTTGGGGACATATGGCTTCACCTCTTCCTTCTTCTCTTGTGGTTGTGGTTTAGGGGTGGTCTTGTTCTCCCTTGAGCTTTGTGAGTTTTCAATGTTGTGATTCTCCTCATTTCTCTCCTCTATTTCCTCTTTTGAAATTTCTCTATGGTGCTATTCTCAAATGGTAGTTTCTTGTTCCATATTCTTCTCATTTCTTAATGTCATTGCTTTGCTCTCCTCCCATTTTGTAGCTTTTCCTTTGTCCCTTAAGTTTTCTTCAGTGGCACTAGGGAAGGCATTTGCTTACTTCTCACCTATCTCTGTAATTTGTTTAGCCATTTGTCCCATGTGCCTTTCAAGATTTCTGATTGAAGCTTCTTGATCTTGTCTGGCCACCTCTTGAGTTTCAATGAGTTTCTCTATTAACATTTCTAAGTTGAAGATCCTTTGAGATTCTGGATGTGGTTGTGTAGGATTTGATGGGTGTTGGTGGAAGTTGTTTGAGATATTGGGGGAGTTGTTCTGTGGGTTAAATGGTGGTGTAGAAAAGTTATTTTGGGGAAATTGTGAAGTGTGATGGGGTTAGAGATACAGGTTTTGTGGCAATGTGTAGTGGTTATTGTTAGTAAGGGGTTGGATGTGCTTGTTGGTGTTGCAAAAGCTGTTAGAGTTGAAGTCCCTTTGTCCTTGATTCTGGTGCTCGCCCCACCTTACTTTAGAATAAGTCCTCCAGGGTGGATTGTATGTATCACCATAGAAGTCATGTTGGAATGAACCTGAGGTTTTATTCATGTATTACACCTACTCAGGGTCTTGTTGCTCATAACTGAATGTCCTAAAACCTTCTTTAGATTGATTCCATCCATGTGATACCTGAGATTGGCTTTGTGTGTTCACTGTAGCAAGTTACAGTCCATCAATTCTTTTGGCCGTCATCTCCATTTGTTGCTGAATTTATTGGTGCATCTGCTTGTTTTGGGTCATGATAGCATTTACTCCTTCAAGTTCCATCACTCCCCTCTTTAGGCTTGTGTCATGGTGCCTCTCAGATGAGTAAAAATATTGATTGTTGGCCACCATATCAATGAGATCTTGTGCTTCTGATAGCCATAAGCTTGATAGCTACGATTTTAGGAAATTGCACAATCGGCAAAAATTCCTTCCGGCAAGTGCACCGGTTATCGTCAAGTAAAAACTCACAATAGAGTGAGGTCGAATCCCACAAGGATTGGTTGAATGAGCAATTCGGATTAGAAGTTTGTTCTAGTTGAGCGGAATCAAGATTTAGATGAGAATTGCGGAATCTTAAATTGCATGAATTAAAGAGCGAGAAGTTAAAGTGCTGAAATTAAAAAGGGATGGGGGTGATTGCATGAATTTAATTGCAGAATGTAAAGAGAAAGTGTAGATCAGAAATGGGGAATTCATTGGGTTTCAGGAGATATTGAGATCTCCGAATCAAAACATTTTTATCCCTTCCTCAACCAATGCATTCATTGAATTTTGCTTGGCAATCTTATATGATTGGATCCCAATCCCTTGGCTCCCCAATTCTCTCTAAAAACAATTATTGATTCATTGAATTACAATAGAGCTCCCTAACCCAATGAAAGGGGTTTAGTTATTCATAGCTCTGAATTCAATTACACAAAGTATGAAAACTAGAAAATGATCAAAAAGTAAAAGTAAAAGTTCCGAAGTAAAGGTCCTTTCTAACTTAAATTCTATCCTATTTATACACTTTCTAAATTGAGCTTCTGTTGTGTTTCTTGGGCTTTGAGGCCTTTCCTTGATTTCCTTTTGCTTTGGATTTATGATCCATAATCCTGATGAGGCTGCTGATCCAATTCTGTAACATTCATTGAGCCAACTTAGTGATAATCAAGTAATGACACATGACTCAACAAATTGAAATTCCAGACTCATCAATTCTTCAGGCCCAATCCCATAAACCATGATATTCAATTGGGTTTCATACCAGAGTATGTTTAAGTCAATGTTTGTGCTCAAATACTAACTTAAACTGCATTATCTTTGGCCCAGAAACCCTTTCACTAAGTGGCGTTTAAGTTGCAGTTTAAGCTTAAACTGCAACTTAAACCACCATGCATGCCATATATGCTTGGAAAGCTCTAGATGTCTTCTTTCCAATGCATTTTTAATCACCTCATTTGGAGTTTTGTAGCTCAAGTTATTTATGTTTGAAGAAGGCATGGTCAAGCTGTTCCATATAACACGTTTAAGCTCCAGTTTAACCTTAAACTGGAGCTTAAACGTGGAATGCTCCCTGGTGAGAAATAGGGTCGAACACGTTTAAGCTCCAGTTTAAGGATAAACTGGAGCTTAAACGTGGAAATGAGAAGGCAACCCTGGAGGAGAAAAAACGCCGAACACGTTTAAGCTCCAGTTTAAGGTTAAACTGGAGCTTAAACGTGGAAATGGTTCCCTGGTGCATATCTCAATTCTGGCGTTTAACTTCCAGTTTAAGGTTAAACTGGAGGTTAAACGCCATTTTCAGAATTTCTCAGCTTTCATGATTCTGGCGTTTAAGCTCCAGTTTAAGCTTAAACTGGAGCTTAAACGCCACTTACTC
>NC_029775.3:38760953-38761620 GCF_000817695.3 Arachis duranensis
CTTGCCTAGCCTCTTCTTCCCTAAAATCATCCAAACAACTGCATCAAAGTCTTGCAAAATTTCATGAGAAATCTTCTATTCATAGCATTCAAGTAATATAACTAAAAACTCATGAAATTTGCATCAAAATCATACTGTTTGGATGGTTCATTGCTTTGTTATTCATTTAACCATTCTTGGTTACTTTAAGCTCAAGAAAATGCATAAAACAACTAAAACTAACAGAAAAATGCTAGTGAAACTAGCCTAAGATGCCTTGGCATCACAACACCAAACTTAATACTTGCTTGTCCCTAAGCAAGTCCTGAGTTATTTGAGAAGAAAGTATGAAACAGAAAGCAATTACATTGGCTATATTAGCAAGCAATTGAAGTTCATCAGAAGGGTTTTATGCAGAAAGTTGCAGCATCACTTTTTCATTCTTATCAGGTAAGATTATCACTTTTTCATTGCATCCATCAAACACTGCTATGGCCTCTTGTTATTCTTATGTCCTTGGCACTTTTCCCTTCTTTGTTTTTCTTTTTCTTAGAGCTTCCTTTGCTCTTTGTTTGCTCAGTGTCATGTGTTGCACAAGCCTTTGGCATTTTCTTTTTCTTATCAGTGCACTACACATATCCACTACAGGCATTTTAGTTCACATTTCTTCTTGAGACATTGGTGCCCA
>NC_029775.3:38761780-38763643 GCF_000817695.3 Arachis duranensis
CAAGCATATCCTTAATACATAAACACCATAGGCATTTGTCTCAGAAGTTCAAACCATTGGTGCCTAGCTTATTTTCTCAATTTTTTTGCTTTTTGGTTGCCCTTTTTCAGTGGATTTTTCTTCTTCTTTTTCTTTCTTTTTCATGGCCAAAGACATTTGTTCCTCAAGATCCATAGACAGTATTCAACTTCTACACAAAAATGATAATTCTACACTCAATTTCCAGTGAGCTGACTAAACAATCAAGCACGCATACCACCACTTAATTCTACTTGATTTGTCACTAATTGAGCCAAGTTACTTTTGTTCAAACTTTTCTTTTATTTTTGGAAACAGAACAAGCATGGCAAGCATTTGTTTAAGAAGGTGAAGTTATATCCAAACATCTAGGCATTCACTTTGTTCAAAGCAGTAAACTAACACTCATACTAAAGACTTCACATTCCAGAAGGATTCAACAATTACAGTTTAAACCAGAACAAGCATGCTTTTGTTTGCCTTTTAAAGAATGGTCAAGGAACAACACCACCTTGTGAAATTTCTTGTTTTCTCTTTGTTGCCAGGAAACAATTTGATTTCTCCTTCTTCTCCTAGTTGTTGCTTCATGTTCTTTCTAAGATCCTTGTTTCCTTTCCTGCAAAGAGTGATGAAGTCGCTTGCTTCTCAAGCACTTGAGTGGTTAGCTCAACTATGTATGGGCAAGTGTCTGAGTCCTAAGTTGGTGTGTGAACACCAACTCAGTTTCCTACTTACTCCTCTGCTCTTTGAATCCTTGAATTCTCCTTGGAATGAAGTTGCTGCTAAGGATTTTAAGCATTTCTGTGATTGCTTAGAATGGTTATTCCTTTAATATAATTCAAAGGTTGTTGTGTTCAGTTGATCTATATGGTGGAACACCAAACTTAGAGTCACACATTCCCCTTTGAATTATTAATCCACGAATTCATTGTTTGGTGTGAAACACCAATCCATGATTTCTACTTGTCCATATTGGGAGACCTTGGTGACAAGGAATGGTCCAGACCACCTTGATTTTAGCTTCCCTGGAAATAGCTTCAGCCTAGAATTGTAGAGCAATACTTTTTGTCCCTCTTCAAATTTCCTTGGGGCTATGTTGCTGTCATGCTTCTTCTTTGCTCTTTCTTTGTAAATTTTGGCATTCTCATAAGCTTCAATTCTGAATTCTTCCAACTCTTGAATTTGCAACATCCTTCTTTCTCCAGCAGCTTTGCTGTCCAAGTTCAAGAGTTTCAAGGCCCAGAATGCCTTGTGCTCCAACTCCAGTGGCAAATGGCAAGCTTTTCCATATACTAGTTGGTAAGGAGACATTCCAATTGGTGTTTTAAAAGCTGTCCTATATGCCCAAAGAGCATCATCTAGCTTAATCGACCAGTCCTTTCTTGAAGTTCCCACAGTCTTTTCTAGGATTCTTTTGAGTTCCCTGTTAGATATTTTGGCTTGCCCACTTGTCTGTGGATGGTATGGTGTGGCTACCTTGTGTTTGACTCCATATTTTAGAAGCAATGCCTCTAATGGTTTGTTGCAGAAGTGGCTTCCTCCATCACTGATGATTGCTCTTGGAACCCCAAAACGGCAAAAAATGTGTTTTCTGAGGAAGTTCATGACCACCTTATTATCATTGGTTGGAGTTGCTATTGCTTCAACCTATTTGGAGACATAGTCTACTGCTACCAGAATGTAATTATTTGAGTATGAGGTGGGAAAGGGTCCCATGAAATCTATCCCCCATACATCAAACAATTCAAGTTCCAGAATGAATTGTTGTGGCATTTCATTTCTTTTTGGTAAGTTCCCAGCTTTCTGGCATTCATGGCAGTGCTTCACTAGTTCCTTTGCATCTTT
>NC_029775.3:38766519-38768006 GCF_000817695.3 Arachis duranensis
TTTAATTGATCTTGAAATTGTTGGTTCGGATTAGGTTGGGCAGGTTGGTTATTTTGGCCATGATATGGTGGTTGGGAGTAAGTGTTTTGTGTGGCTTGGTATGATCTTTGGTTGGAGTTTTGGTATGTGGAATTGTTATGTTGGTTGTTGTTGTAAGGTTTGTGGTTTTGTGGTTGGGTTTGCTGGTTTCCCGACCCAAAGTTTGGGTGGTTTTTCCAGCCTGGGTTGTAGGTGTTGGAATGTGGATCATATGGTTGCCTTTGTTGATTTCCCACATAGTTGGCCTCTTCCCAATCACCTCCTTCAGTGCTTACTTCCTCTCGATCTTGTGTGTGTATTGCAGCCACTTGTTTTGTCTTTAAATTCCTGGTGAGCTCTGCTAGTTGCTTGGCAAACACCTTGTTTTGGGCTAAAATTGTGTCAACATGGTTCAACTCCATGACTCCCTTAGTGTTGTGTCTCTCTGAAGCATAGTAGTACTCATTCTCAGCCACTGTCTCAATCACTTCAATGGCTTCTTCCACAGTCTTTTTCCTGTTCAATGAACCTCCTGATGAATGGTCTACAGCCTTCCTTGATTCATAAGAAAGTCCATCATAGAAAATATGCAATTGCACCCAGTCATGGAACATGTCTGGTGGGCATTTCCTTGTCAAATCCTTGAACCTCTCCCATGCCTCGTAGAGAGTTTCTCCCTCTTGTTGTCTAAAAGTCTGAACCTCAGATCGAAGCCTATTGACCTTTTGTGGGGGGTAAAAATGTGCCAGAAACTTGCTTTCCACCTCATCCCAGGTTGTTAGGCTCCCCCTTGGGAATGATTCCAGCCACTTAGCTGCCTTGTCCCTAAGTGAAAATGGGAACAAGAGCAGTTTGTAGGCATCTTCCTGGACTCCATTGGACTTCACAGTGTCGCAAATTCTCAAGAATTTTGTGAGATGTTGGTTTGGATCTTCATTAGCACTCCCACCAAATGAACAATAATTCTCCACCAGTGATATTAGCTGTGGTTTGAGTTCAAAATTGTTGGCCTGAATGGGTGGTTTCTGAATGTTGCTACCACAATTCCCAGAGGTTGGGTTTATGTATGAACCAAGAACCCTCCTCTCAGAAATGGCATTGTTACCATCAGCCCTCTCATGGTTGTGAACTTCTCTATCCATGTTGAGATCTAGAGCTTCCTCAAAATTGTCCTCAGATTCTCCTTCAGATTCTTCTTCTCTCAGTACTCTCTTCCCTCTTGCTTCCCTTCTAAGTTTATGAAGGATCCTCTCTGGTTCGGTATATGAAGGAGTTCATGTCTCTCCTCTCCTACCTGTCATACAAGAACACAGCACAGGCAACAAACAAGTGAAATACTCTTGGTTAATGGAAGAGTATGGTTAGAGCAGTTGAGGAATTAAATCAAATAGTTAGTGGGTCAGTGAGTTAGTTGCTTGAAATGAAAGGCATAAGAAAGAAAAAGCAAATAACAGAGTGCAGAAATTAAA
>NC_029775.3:38768146-38774572 GCF_000817695.3 Arachis duranensis
AAACAAGTAACTTGAACGGAATTAACAAAACAAGAAAAATGCTCAATCTAGTTAACTTCCAATTTGAGAATTGTCAATCGAAAACCAATCCCCGGCAACGGCGCCATAAACTTGATAGCCATAAGCTTTATAGCTACGATTTTAAGAAATTGCACAATCGGCAAAAATTCCTTCCGGCAAGTGCACCGGTTATCGTCAAGTAAAAACTCACAATAGAGTGAGGTCGAATCCCACAAGGATTGATTGAATGAGCAATTCGAATTAGAAGTTTGTTCTAGTTGAGCGGAATCAAGATTTAGATGAGAATTGCGGAATCTTAAATTGCATGAATTAAAGAGCGAGGATCCCATTCCCTTGGCTCACCAATTCTCTCTAAAAATAAACAAATTCCCAATCCCTTGGTTTAAATGTTCATAAGAAGAGATGATGCTCGATCACTGATTATACCACACAGTTTCATGAACCACAATTTGGTAGGATTACATGTCACAATATCCATCCAAACCCCAATCCAATTCACTGTGAGAAAGCTTCTCTAGCATGAATCCTCCATTCCTTTCCCAAGGTTCCGAAGGATTCCAATTATGGATAGTTTCTTTCCCAAGACAACTAACCAATGGAATTAGATCGAGAAGCTTTCTAACAAAATTCAAGAGAAAAGATTGAAGAAGAAGATAAAAACTATTATTGATTCATTGAATTACAATAGAGCTCCCTAACCCAATGAAAGGGGTTTAGTGATTCATAGCTCTAAATTCAATTACACAAAGTATGAAAACTAGAAAATGATCAACAAGTAAAAGTAAAAGTTCCGAAGTAAAGGTCCTTTTTAACTTAAATTCTATCCTATTTATACACTTTCTAAATTGAGCTTCTGTTGTGTTTCTTGGGCTTTGAGGCCTTTCCCTAATTTCCTTTCGCTTTGGGTTTATGATCCATAATCCTGATGAGTCTGCTGATCCAATTCTGTAACATTCATTGAGCCAACTTAGTGATAATCAAGTAATGACACATGACTCAACAAATTGAAATTCCAGACTCATCAATTCTTCAGGCCCAATCCCATAAACCATGATATTCAATTGGGTTTCATACCAGAGTATGTTTAAGTTAATGTTTGTGCTCAAATGCTAACTTAAACTGCAAAATTCTTTGGCCCAGAAACCTTTTCAATAGTGGCGTTTAAGTTGTAGTTTAAGCTTCAGTTTAAGGTTAAACTGAAGCTTAAACGTGGAAATGGAAGAAAGCAACCCCGGAGTGTGGAATGGTCGAACACGTTTAAGCTTCAGTTTAAGGTTAAACTGAAGCTTAAACATGGAAATAGATTGGAGCTTAAACGTGGGAATGAAGAAAGCAACCCTGGAGGCAAATTCTGGTCGAACACGTTTAAGCTCCAGTTTAAGGTTAAACTGGAGCTTAAACATGGAAATGAGAAGGCAACCCTGGAGGAGAAAAAACGCCGAACACGTTTAAGCTCCAGTTTAAGGTTAAACTGGAGCTTAAACGTGGAAATGGTTCCCTGGTGCATATCTCAATTCTGGCGTTTAACTTCTAGTTTAAGGTTAAACTGGAGGTTAAACGCCAGTTTCAGAATTTCTCAGCTTTCATGATTCTGGCGTTTAAGCTCCAGTTTAAGCTTAAACTGGAGCTTAAACGCCACTTACTCAGCATTATATGGTTTGGCAGTTTAAGTTCCAGTTTAAGCTTAAACTGGAACTTAAACTCCACATGTGATATTCAAGCTTCCTTTATTGATTTTTGTTGCTTCCTTGCCTAGCCTCTTCTTCCCTGAAATCATCCAAACAACTGCATCAAAGTCTTGCAAAATTTCATGAGAAATCTTCCATTCATAGCCTTCAAGTAATATAACTAAAAACTCATGAAATTTGCATCAAAATCATACTGTTTGGATGGTTCATTGCTTTGTTATTCATTTAACCATTCTTGGTTACTTTAAGCTCAAGAAAATGCATAAAACAACTAAAACTAACAGAAAAATGCTAGTGAAACTAGCCTAAGATGCCTTGGCATCAGCTTCCTGAGCAGTTTTCTTCATCTGGAGTGAGTCTCCCAAGGAGAAATCTAGTGCTTTTCTTGGCTTCATAGTCAATCCTTCATAGAAGTTTTGAAGTTTCACCCACTCACTGAATATCTCTGGTGGACATTTCCTTATCAAGGCCTTGTATCTTTTCCATGCCTCGTAGAGTGATTCTCCCTCCTTTTGTGTGAAGGTTTGCACCTCTATTTTCAGCTTGATGTTTCTCTGAGGTGGGTAAAACTTGGCTAGGAATTTGCTGACCAAATCATCCCAATTGTTGATGCTCTCCTTAGGAAATGTTTTCAGCCATTGGGCAGCATTGTCCCTCAAGGAGAATGGGAATAAAAGTAATTTGTAGATGTCAGGATGTACCCCATTTGTCTTGACAGTTTCACAAATCCTCAAGAAAACAGACAAATGTTGGTTGGGGTCTTCAAGAGGGCCACCTCCATAAGAACAATTGTTCTGCACTAAAGTGATTAGTTGAGGCTTCAACTCAAAGTCATTTGCATGAACATTTAGGGTAATGATACTGCTCCCACAATGTCTTGGATTGGGGATAGTGTAAAAGGCCAACACCCTTCTTGCAGGTTGGGTATTGTTGATCACTCCTTCCTCATGCACCCCGTCCTCCAAAACTTGCACAATCATAAACAAACTAAATGAAAACTGGACATTCTAATTCTAGAATATGATTAGAGGGTTAGGTGACACAATGTGTCAAACAGTTAATATGGTTAGAAGAAAACAAAAGAAAAATGATTAATCTAGATTATCACATACTTAATCATTGTCGATCTAAATCAATCCCTGGCAACGGCATCAAAAACTTTTATTTGCAGTTGACCTTTTCTTTACCGTGGATATGGTCACTTGCGGCTTGGTCACAATCCTCTCTTCATTGCTTTTGTTAACTGCGTTCACTTCTTGGATATCAAAACTTGGATGTTGGGTGATTATTGGAATCTTTTCTTCATCAAGAGCCTCCTTAATTAGTGGTTCATTGAACCCTTCCTCTATGTAGCTCTCTACTTCATCTGAGTGTGGACTTCCTTTATTGTCTTCTGGTGCACAGAATTGTGATCACACTTTTCACAACTCCGTACAACTAACCAGCAAGTGCACTGGGTCGTCCAAGTAATACCTTACGTGAGTAAGGTCGATCCCATAGAGATTGATGGCTTGAAGCAAGCTATGGTCATCTTGTAAATCTCAGTCAGGCGGATTCAAATGGTTATGAGGATTTGATGATTAAAAGATAAATAAAACAGAAAATAACATAAAGATACTTATGTAATTCATTGGTGGGAATTTCAGATAAGCATTTGGAGATGCTTTGTTGCTTCTAAACCTCTGCTTTCCTATTGTCTTCATCCAATCATGCGTCCTCCCTTCCATGGCAAGCTGTATGATCCTCTCAGTGAAAATAGTCTGGCTACGATTTCCATACGACTAATTAACTGTTAGATTTCTCGTCTCGGATGAAAAATACCAGGCACAGCTACCGCAGGGCTAATCATCTGTCAGTTCTCAAATGTGTCGGAATAGGATCCCTTAATCCTTTTACACACTGTCACTACGCCCAACAGTCGTGAGTTTGAAGCTCGTCATAGTCATCCCGTCCTAGATCCTACTCGGATACCACAAACAAGGTTTAGACTTTCTGGATCTCAGGAATACTGCCAATTGTTTCTAGCCTATACCACAAAGGTTCTAATCTCAGATTCAGATGCTTTATTGTCAGGAAAGATGATGTGAATCGTGGATCAGACACCCAAGAGAATATACTCTTGCTGTCATTCAATGACTACGTTGAACATCATCTAGACCGCTTGTGGTTGTCAGGCATGCGGATCTTGACTAAGCGAGTAACGAAGATAATGGGTGATTGTCACGGGTCACCCATTCATTCTAACTTAACTGAATTAAGTATGAGAGTATATCTTGGAGAAGAAGTAGGCGTGAATTAAAAGAAAAATAATAGTACTTGCATTAATTCATGAAAAACAGTAGAGCTCCTCACCTTAATCTATGAGGTGTAGAAACTCCACCATAGAAAATATATAAGAGAAGAAGGTCTAGGCATGGCGGAATGGCCAGCCTCCCCCAAATGTGCAAAATGATCTCCAGTGATCAAAACGCTTCCCAAAAGTCCCCAATATAATAGTCAAAAGTGCTATTTATACTAAACTAGTAACTTAGGTTTATAGAAAATGAGTAGATAGTGAAGAAATCCACTTCTGGGGCCCACTTGGCGTGTGCTTGGGCTAAGCTTTGAAGCTTTCACGTGCATAGGCCATCCTTGGAGTTAAACGCCAGCTTGGATGCCAGTTTGGGCGCTTAACTCCAGTTCTGGTGTCAGTTCTGGCGTTTTACGCCAGAAAAGGGTCTCTGGGGGCATTTGGATGCCAGTTTGGGTAATTAAATGTCAGGAAAAGTATGGACTATTATACATTGATGGAAAGCCCAAGATGTCTACCTTCCAACGCAATTAAAAGCGCGCCAACTAGGCTTCTGTAACTCCAACAAATCCACTTCGAGTGTAGGAGGGTCAGAATCCAACAACATCTGCAGTCCTTTCTCATCCTCTGAATCAGATTTTTGCTCAGGTATCTCAATTTCAGCCAGAAAATACCTGAAATCACAGAAAAACACACAAACTCATAGTAAAGTCCAGAAATGTGATTTTTGCATAAAAACTAATAAAACTATACTAAAAAGTAACTAAAACATACTAGAAACTACCTAAAAGTAATGCCAAAAGGCATATAAATTATCCGGTCATCATCTTCTTCCCTTTCTTCTATATGTTCTTCCATTGAATCCTTTGGGAGTGAGTCTTCATGTTCATTTGTCACCTCAATTAGCCTCTGTGGATATGAAATCCTAGGCTCACATATCTCTACCACTTCATTCTCCATTGAAATTTCACTTGATAAAGGGACCTCTTCTTCCTCTTCCTCACTCATAGATTGTTTCTCATCCTCCTTGCTTTGCAATCCTAACTGTGTCCTCATTTGCTCTAAATTCCCATCTATCTCTTTGAAGAGGATTTCTTACTCTTTCCAGGATTTTTCTTCTCTAAGCCTCTTCATCTCTTCATATTATTTTTCAAACATGGATACATAATTTGAAACTGATAACTCAAGAGATGAAGGCTGGGAATGACTTTGTGGATATGTATGTGTTTTGGCAAAATCATTTTGAGGGGTATGGAATGAGTTTTGTGAGTGGTGAAATGAATTTTGTGGTTGGTGAAATGAGTTGTACGAATCCCGGAAAGAACTTTGTGTTGAGGCATACTCAAGTGATGATAAATTCTGATATGAGAAATCAATAGGTAGGGTTTCACTTGGTACAGGAGCCTCTTCATCTTGCTCTTCTACTTTCTCCTTTACACTCAACATTTGGTCTACTAGCACTTCCATATTTTTGAAGGAGTTTTCTTGTTTTATCCAGGATTTCTTTGTGTCATCCTCATATCTTTCAAGCATGGACTCAAGCTTTGAGAGTCCTTGGTTCAGGGAAGTTTGTGTGGGCTGTGAGTTTTGGAATAGATTTTGTGTTGAGGGATAGTCAAGAGATAAAATTCTTTTATATGAAAAACTGGGAGGTGAGGTTGGACAATTTTGTATGAATGAATTGAAGGAGTGTTCAAGTGATGATGGTTCTTGATGAGTGGAGCATGGACTATTAATTGCTCCTTGATTTTGATCTTCCCTTCCACAGTTTGAGTAATTGTTGGGTTCATCACAGTATGGATCATCTTGTGGTTCTTGGGAGTAATCTTGCATGAATTTGTTGAAAGCACAATCAAGAGATAATGTCTCCTGATGAATAAAACATGGAGGATTAGAATATCTTTAGTTTTGGCCTTCCCAACTACAACATGAGTCATTAGTAGATTCATTAGAATATGGTTAATTCTGTGTCTCTGGGAGGTTATCATAATCTATCATTCCTTGTTGATATTCCCAACCACCATTAGGATCATGACATAAATCATATTGTGGTGGTGGACAATATCCTATTTCACTTGATTGTTCAAACTCTTGTTGATATTCCCAAACACCATGAGGATAATGACATAAAATGCGGTTCTGGGCATTATCTCATTTGGTTTGTGGTGCACGAAATTATAATCATCAATGGCGCCATCAACATGGTACGTTCAATTGCAATCTCAACTATTTATCACAACTTCGCACAACTAACCAGCAAGTGTACTGGGTCGTCCAAGTAATAAACCTTACGCGAGTAAGGGTCGATCCCACGGAGATTGTTGGTATGAAGCAAGCTATGGTCACCTTGTAAATCTCAGTCAGGCAGATTCAAATGGTTATAGATGATATATGAATAAAGCATAAAGTAAAGATAGAGATACTTAT
>NC_029775.3:38774649-38777630 GCF_000817695.3 Arachis duranensis
TGCTTTGTCCCTTCCGTCTCTCTGCTTTCCTACTGTCTTCATCCAATCCTTCTTACTCCTTTCCATGGCAAGCTGTATGTAGGGTTTCACTGTTGTCAGTGGCTAAATCCCATCCTCTCAGTGAAAATGTTCAACGCACCCTGTCATGGCACGGCTAATCATCTGTCGGTTCTCAATCAGGTTGGAATAGAATCCATTGATTCTTTTGCGTCTGTCACTAACGCCCAGCCTTCAGGAGTTTGAAGCTCATCACAGTCATTCAATCATTGAATCCTACTCAGAATACCACAGACAAGGTTTAGAACTTTCGGATTCTCTTGAATGCTGCCATCAATTCTAGCTTATACCATGAAGATTCCGATTAAGGGATCCAAGAGATAAACATTCAAGCCTTGTTTTCTTGTAGAACAGAAGTGGTTGTCAGACACTCATTCATAAGTGAGAATGATGATGAGTGTCACATAATCATCACATTCATCATGTTCTTGGGTGCAAATGAATATCTTAGAACAAGAATAAGCTGAATTGAATAGAAGAACAATAGTAATTGCATTAATACTCGAGGTACAGCAGAGCTCCACACCTTAATCTATGGTGTGTAGAAACTCCACCGTTGAAAATACAATAGAACAAGGTCTAGGCATGGCCGGGAGGACAGCCCCCATGATCTAAGAACTAGACGTTCAAAGATGATCAAAGGATCTAAAGTGATCCCAAGATGAAAATACAATAGTAAAAGGTCCTATTTGTAGAGAACTAGTAGCCTAGGGTTTACAGAAATGAGTAAATGACATAAAAATCCACTTCCGGGCCCACTTGGTGTGTGCTTGGGCTGAACATTAAAGCAATTTCGTGTAGAGACTCTTCTTGGAGTTAAACGCCAGCTTTTGTGCCAGTTTGGGCATTTAACTCCCATTCTTGTGCTAGTTCCGGCGTTTAACGCCGGGCAGTTTTGAGCTGATTTGGGACACCAGTTTGGGCCATGGGCAGTTTTGAGCTGATTTGGAACGCCAGTTTGGGCCATCAAATCTCGGGCAAAGTATGGACTATTATACATTGCTGGAAAGCCCAGGATGTCTACTTTCCAACGCCGTTAGGATAGAGCCAATTGGGTTTCTGTAGCTCTAGAAAATCCATTTCGAGAGTAGGGAGGTCAGAATCCAACAGCATCTGCAGTCCTTTTCAGCCTCTGAATCAGATTTTTGCTCAGGTCCCTCAATTTCAAAATTATCCGCTCATCACAACACCAAACTTAAATTGTTGCTTGTCCCCAAGCAACTGAAAATCAAATAAGATAAAAAGAAGAGAATATACAATGAATTCCAAAAACATCTATGAAAATCAGTATTAATTAGATGAGGGGGGCTTTTAGCTTTTTGCCTCTGAACAATTTTGGCATCTCACTCTCTCCTTTGAAATTCAGAATGATTGGCTTCTATAGGAACTCAGAATCCCGATAGTGTTATTGATTCTCCTAGTTAAGTATGATGATTCTTGAACACAGCTACTTTATGAGTCTTAGCCGTGGCCCAAAGCACTCTGTCTTCTAGTATTACCACTGGATACATACATGCCACAGACACATAACTGGGTGAACCTTTTCGGATTGTGACTCAGCTTTGCTAGAGTCCCAACTAGAGGTGTCCAGGGTTCTTAAGCACACTCTTTTTGCCTTGGATCACAACTTTATTCTTTTTCTCTCTTTTTTTTTGTTTTTTTTGTTTTTCTCCCTTTTTTTCTTTTTTTTTGTATTCACTGCTTTTTCTTGCTTTAAGAATCATGTTTATGATTTTTCAGATTCTTAGTAACATGTCTCCTTTTTCATCATTCTTTCAAGAGCCAACATTCATGAACAACAAATTCAAAAGACATATGCACTGTTCAAGCATACATTCAGAAAACAAAAGTATTACCACCACATCAGAATAATTAATCTGTTATAAAATATAAAATTCATGCAATTCTTCTCTTTTTCAATTAAGAACATTTTTCATTTAAGAAAGGTGATGGATTCATAGGACATTCATAACTTTAAGGCATAGACACTAAGACACTAATGATCACAAGACACAAACATAGATAAACATAAGCATGAAAATTCGAAAAACAGGAAAATAAGGAACAAGGAGATTAAAGAACGGGTCCACCTCAGTGGTGGCGGCTTGTTCTTCCTCTTGAAGATCTTATGGAGTACTTGAGCTCCTCAATGTCTCTTCCTTGCCTTTGTTGCTCCTCTCTTATGATTCTTTGATCTCCTCTAATTTCATGGAGGAGGATGGAATGTTTTTGGTACTCCACCCTTAGTTGTCCCATGTTGGAACTCAATTCTCCTAGGGAGGTGTTGATTTGCTCCCAATAGTTTTGTGGAGGATAGTGCATCCCTTGAGACATCTCAGGGATTTCATGATGAGTGGGATCTCTTGTTTGCTCCATCCTTTTCTTAGTGATGGGCTTGTCCTCATCAATGAGGATGTCTCCCTCTATGTCACTCCAACTGAATAACAGAGGTGACAATTGAGATGGGGAAAGGCTAACCTTGCCAAGGTAGAGGACTTGTCCGCCA
Source organism: Arachis duranensis (assembly GCF_000817695.3). Classification (NCBI taxonomy): domain Eukaryota; kingdom Viridiplantae; phylum Streptophyta; class Magnoliopsida; order Fabales; family Fabaceae; genus Arachis; species Arachis duranensis. The sequence goes on from NC_029775.3 coordinate 38,777,213, forward strand.
CCTTATAAATTTCTTGGGCTATAACCTCATGAACTTCTACTTCTTCTCCAACCATGATGCTATGAATCATGATGGCCCGGTCTATAGTAACTTCGGACCGGTTGCTAGTGGGAATGATTGAGCGTTGGATAAACTCCAACCATCCCCTAGCCACGGGCTTGAGGTCATGCCTTCTTAGTTGAACCGGCTTCCCTCTAGAATCTGTCTTCCATTGAGTGCCCTCTTCATAAATGTCTATGAGGACTTGGTCCAACCTTTGATCAAAGTTGACCCTTCTAGTGTAAGGGTGTTCATCTCCTTGCATCATGGGCAAGTTGAATGCCAACCTTACATTTTCCGGACTAAAATCCAAGTATTTCCCCCGAACCATTGTAAGCCAATTCTTTGGGTCCGGGTTCACACTTTGATCATGGTTCTT
>NC_029775.3:38777869-38782157 GCF_000817695.3 Arachis duranensis
ATGGTTCGGCCAAAGGGGGAGAAGTAGTGTTTAGGTTGTGTGAAAATGAAGGAGTGAAGATGGGTTTATATAGGGGTGGAGAGAGTGGTATGGTTCGGTCATGTAAGGGTGGGTTTGGGAGGGAAAATGGTTTGAATTTGAATGGTAAGGTAGGTGGGGTTTTATGAAGGATGGATGTGAGTGGTGAAGAGAAAGATGGGATTTGATAGGTAATGGGTTTTTGGTAAAGAGTGGTTGAGGTGATTGGTGAATGGGTGAAGAAGAAGAGAGAGTGGTGGGTTTGGTGGGGATCCTGTGGGGTCCACAGATCCTAAGGTGTCAAGGAAAAGTTATCCCTGCACCAAGTGGCGAGCAAAAATGATCTTTATGCCAATTCTGGTGTTAAACGCCGGGCTGGTACCCATTTCTGGCGTTTAACGCCAGCTTCTTGCCCTTTCCTGGAGTTTAACGCCAGTCTGGTGCCCCTTTCTGGCGTTAAACGCCCAGAATGGTGCCAGACTGGGCATTAAATGCCCATTTGCTGCCCTTACTGGCGTTTAAACGCCAGCAATGTCTTCCTCCAGGGTGTGCTATTTTTCTTTCTGTTTTTCATTCTGTTTTTGCTTTTTCAATTGATTTTGTGACTTCCCATGATCATCAACCTACAGAAAACATAAAATAACAAAGGAAAATTAGATAAATATAACATTGGGTTGCCTCCCAACAAGCGCTTCTTTAATGTCAGCAGCTTGACAGTGGGCTCTCATGGAGCCTCACAGATACTCAGAGCAATGTTGGAACCCACCAACACCAAACTTAGAGTTTGAATGTGAGGGTTCAACACCAAACTTAGAATTTGGTTGTGGCCTCCCAACACCAAACTTAGAGTTTGACTGTGGGGGCTCTGTTTGACTCTGTTTTGAGAGAAGCTCTTCATGCTTCCTCTCCATGGTAACAGATGGATATCCTTGAGCCTTAAACACAAAGGATTCTTCATTCACTTGAATGATCAATTCTCCTCTGTCAACATCAATCACAGCCTTTGCTATGGCTAGGAAGGGTCTGCCAAGGATGATGGATTCATCCATGCACTTCCCAATCTCTAGGACTATGAAATCAGTAGGGATGTAATGGTCTTCAATCTTTACCAGAACATATTCTACAAGTCCATAAGCTTGTTTTCTTGAATTGTCTGCCATCTCTAGTGAGATTCTTGCAGCTTGTACCTCAAAGATCCCTAGCTTCTCCATTACAAAGAGAGGCATGAGGTTTATGCTTGACTCTAGGTCACACAAAGCCTTCTTAAAGGTCATGGTGCCTATGGTACAAGATATTGAAAACTTCCCAGGATCTTGTCTCTTTTGAGGTAATCTCTGCCTAATCAAGTTATCCAGCTCTTTGGTGAGCAAAGGGGGTTCATCCTCCCAAGTCTCATTACCAAATAACTTGTCATTTAGCTTCATGATTGCTCCAAGGTATTTAGCAACTTGCTCTTCAGTGACATACTCATCCTCTTCAGAGGAAGAATACTCATCAGAGCTCATGAATGACAGAAGTAAATCCAATGGAATCTCTATGGTCTCTGTGTGAGCCTCAGATTTCTATTGTTCCTCATTAGGGAACTCATTGGAGGCCAGTGGACGTCCATTGAGGTCTTCCTCAGTGGCGATCACTGCCTCTTCCTCCTCTCCAAGTTCGGCCATGTGGGTCATGTTAATGGCCTTGCATTCTCCTTTTGGATTATCTTCTGTATTGCTTGGAAGAGTACTAGGAGGGAGTTCAGTAATTTTATTGCTCAGTTGTCCCACTTGTGCCTCCAAGTTTCTAATGGAGGACCTTGTTTCAGTCATGAAACTTTGAGTAGTTTTGATTAGATCAGAGACCATGGTTGCTAAGTCAGAATGGCTCTGCTTAGAATTCTCTGTCTGTTGCTGAGAAGATGATAGAAAAGGCTTGCCATTACTAAACCTGTTTCTTCCACCATTATTGTTGTTGAAACCTTATTGAGGTCTCTGTTGATCCTTCCATGAGAGATTTGGATGATTCCTCCATGAAGGATTATAGGTGTTTCCATAGGATTCTCCCATGTAATTCACCTCTTCTATTGAAGGATTCTTAGGATCATAAGCTTCTTCTTCAGATGAAGCGTCCTTAGTACTGCCTGGTACAGCTTACATTCCAGACAGACTTTGAGAAATCATATTGACTTGCTGAGTCAATATTTTGTTCTGAGCCAATATGGCATTCAGAGTATCAATCTCAAGAACTCCTTTCTTCTGATTTGTCCCATTGTTCACAGGATTCCTTTCAGAAGTGTACATGAATTGGTTATTTGCAACCATTTCAATGAGTTCTTGAGCTTCTGTAGGCGTCTTCTTCAGATGAAGAGATCCTCCAGCAGAGCTGTCTAATGACATCTTGGATAGCTTAGACAGACCATCATAGAAGATACTTATGATGCTCCATTCAGAAAGCATGTCAGAAGGACACTTTCTGAACAATTGTTTGTATCTTTCCCAAGCTTCATAGAGGGATTCACCTTTCTTCTGTCTGAAGGTTTGGACTTCCACTCTAAGCTTACTCAATTTTTGAGGTGGAAAGAACTTTGCCAAGAAGACAGTGACTAGCTTTTCCTAAGAGTTCAGGCTTTCTTTAGGTTGTGAGTCCAACCATATCCTAGCTCTGTCTCTTACAGCAAAAGCGAATAGCATAAGTCTGTAGACCTCAGGGTCAACCCCATTAGTCTTGACAGTGTCATAGATTTGCAAGAATTCAGCTAAAAACTGATGAGGATCTTCCAGTGGAAGTCCATGGAACTTGCAATTCTGTTGCATCAGAGAAACTAATTGAGGCTTAAGCTCAAAGTTGTTTGCTCCAATGGCAGGGATAGAGATGCTTCTCCCACAGAAGTCGGGAGTAGGTGCAGTAAAGTCACCCAGCACCTTCCTTGCATTGTTGGCATTGTTGTTGTTTTCGGCTACCATGTCTTCTTCTTGTTTGAAGATTTCTGTTAGGTCCTCTACAGAGAGTTGTGCCTTAGCTTCTCTTAGCTTCTCTTAGATTTCTGTTTTGTCTTTGCTCCTGCTCATATGAAAGAGAAGATAACAAGAAAGTATGGAATCCTCTATGTCACAGTATAGAGATTCCTTGAGGTGTCAGAGGAAAAGAAAAATAGAAGGAAGAGGTAGAAGAATTCAAACTTATCAAGAAAGATGGATTTTGAATTGTGTATTAAGGAGGAGTGTTAGTTCATAAATAGAAGGATGTGAGAAGAGGGGAAGAAATTTTTGAAAATTAAGTAAAAGATTTTAAAAGCATTTTGAAAAACACTAATTGATTTTCGAAAACTAAGAGTGGAAAAGAAATCAAGTGATTTTTGAAAAAGATTTTGAAATTAGAAATCAAAAAGGTATGATTGAAAACTATTTTGAAAAAGATGTGAGAAAAATATATGATTGAAAAGATATAGTTTTAAAAAGATATGGTTGAGAAGATATGATTTGACAAACAATTTAAAAAGATTTGATTTTAAAAATTAATGACTTGGCTAACAAGAAAAGATATGGTTCAAACATTAAACCTTTCTCAACAGAAAAGGCAACATACTTGAATTGTTGAATCAAATCATTAATTGTTAGCAAGTATTTTTGAAAATGGAAAGAAATTGATTTTGAAAATATATGATTGAAAAGATATGATTTGAAAAAGATTTGATTTTGAAAAATTTTGAAAACCTGAAAAAAATTTGAATTAAAAATAGAATCTTCCCTCTTGTGCCATCCTGGCGTTAAATGCCCAGAATGGTATCCATTCTGGCGTTTAACGCCCAAAACACTACCCTTTTGGGCGTTAAACACCCAGCCAGGCACCCTGGCTAGCGTTTAAACGCCAGTTTTCCTTCTTCACTGGGCATTTTGAACGCCCAGCCTTTTTCTCTGTAATTCCTCTGCTGTATGTTCTGAATCTTCAATTCTCTGTATTTTTGACTTGAAAAGACACAAATTAAAATTTTTTTTGGATTTTTAATGATGAGAAAAAATCAAAATGCAACTAAAATCAAATAACAATGCATGCAAGACACCAAACTTAGCAGTTTGTATACCATTGACACTAACAAAATGAGAATGCATATGAAAAACAACAAAACACTCGAGACAAGAGAATTTAAAGATCAAAACAAGGAAATCATCAAGAACAACTTGAAGATTAATGAAGACACATGCATGAATGCAAGAAGAATAGAAACATGCAATTGACACCAAACTTAAAATGAGACACTAGACTCAACAAGAAACATAAAATATTTTTT
>NC_029775.3:38782263-38782926 GCF_000817695.3 Arachis duranensis
GAAAATAAAGATATCAAAATTCTTAATGAGAATTCCAGGAATCATGCAATGTTAGTCTAAAGCTTTAGTCTAAAGGAATTAGATATGGCCAGTCAGGCTTCAACAGGACATTGCATTCAAGAGCTAAATTGATGAGAATCAATCAGCTTTGGTGATGATAAGAACATCACCTTGAAACACTAGAATTCATTCTTAAGAACTCTGAAAAATAAATACCTAAGCTAAGAAACAAGATGAACCGTCAGTTGTCCAAACTCAACAATCCGCGGCAACGGCGCCAAAAACATGGTGCACAAAATTGTGATCATCAATGGCGCCATCAACATGGTACGCTCAATTGCAATCTCAACTATTTATCACAACTTCGCACAACTAACCAGCAAGTGTACTGGGTCGTCCAAGTAATAAACCTTACGCGAGTAAGGGTCGATCCCACGGAGATTGTTGGTATGGAGCAAGCTATGGTCACCTTGTAAATCTCAGTCAAGCAAATTCAAATGGTTATGGATGATATATGAATAAAGCATAAAGTAAAGATAGAGATACTTATGTAATTCATTAGTGAGAACTTCAGATAAGCGAATGGAGATGCTTTGTCCCTTCCGTCTCTCTGCTTTCCTACTGTCTTCATCCAATCCTTCTTACTCCTTTCCATGGCAAGCT
>NC_029775.3:38783072-38793231 GCF_000817695.3 Arachis duranensis
CATAATCCATTGATTCTTTTGCGTCTGTCACTAACGCCCAGCCTTCAGGAGTTTGAAGCTCGTCACAGTCATTCAATCATTGAATCCTACTCAGAATACCATAGACAAGGTGTAGAGCTTCCGGATTCTCTTGAATGCCGCCATCAATTCTAGCTTATACCACGAAGATTCCGATTAAGGGATCCAAGAGATAAACATTCAAGCCTTGTTTGCTTGTATAACAGAAGTGGTTGTCATGCACTCGTTCATAAGTGAGAATGATGATGAGTATCACATAATCATCACATTCATCATGTTCTTGGGTGCAAATGAATATCTTAGAACAAGAATAAGCTGAATTGAATAGAAGAACAATAGTAATTGCATTAATACTCGAGGTACAGCAGAGCTCCACACCTTAATGTATGGTGTGTAGAAACTCCACCATTGAAAATACATAAGAACAAGGTCTAGGCATGGCCGGGAGGCCAGCCCCCATGATCTAAGAACTAGACGTCCAAAGATGATCAAAGGATCTAAAGTGATCCCCAGATGAAAATACAATAGTAAAATGTCCTATTTGTAGAGAACTAGTAGCCTAGGGTTTACAGAAATGAGTAAATGACATAAAAATCCACTTTCGGGCCACTTGGTGTGTGCTTGGGCTGAGCATTGAAGCTTTCATGTGTAGAGACTTTTCTTGGAGTTAAACGCCAGCTTTTGTGCCAGTTTGGGCGTTTAACTCCCATTCTTGTGCCAGTTCCGTCGTTTAACGCCGGGCAGTTTTGAGGTGATTTGGAACGCCAGTTTGGGCCATCAAATCTCGAGAAAAGTATAGACTATTATACATTGCTGGAAAGCCCAGGATGTCTACTTTCCAACGCCGTTAAGAGCGCCCCAATTGGGCTTTTGTAGCTCCAGAAAAGCTACTTCGAGTGTAGGGAGGTCAGAATCCAATAGCATCTGCAGTCCTTTTCAGGCTCTAAATCAGATTTTTGCTCAGGTCCCTCAATTTCAGCCAGAAAATACCTGAAATCACAGAAAAATACACAAACTCATAGTAAAGTCCAGAAAAGTGAATTTTAACTAAAAACTAATAAAAATATAATAAAAACTAACTAAAACATACTAAAAACATACTAAAAACAATGCCAAAAAGCGTATAATTATCCGCTCATCAGTTTGCTTCATCATTTTGTGGCTCTGGAGAATATCTCCATTGGGTGGATTGCTTATAGTCTGTCATTCCTTAGTGATATTTCCAGCCATCGTTAGGATAGTGATTTGAATTATATTGTGATGGTGAGCAATATCCCATGGAATTTGTTTGATCAAAAGATGAAGTGAAGTCCATTTGAATTTTGTAAAATACAATCACCAATGAAAATTGAAATTCATCAAGTCACAGAGAAGAATTTCCTTAGTGAGGCAATAACACAAACACCTTAGAATCGGCAGAAAGTAGAAAATAAAAAAGAATTTAAATGACAAAAACAAAGAAAATGCTTAATCTAGACTTATCACCTACTTAATCATTGTCAATCTAAATCAATCCCCGGCAACGGTGCTAAAAACTTAATGGCATGAAAAATTATATTTCCGGACAAACTAATCGGCAAGTGTACCAGGTCGTATCAAGTAGTAATAACTCACAGGAGTGAGGTCGATCCCACAGGGATTGATGGATTAAGAAACTTTAGTTGGGTGATAAATTTAGTTAAGATGACAATGATGAATAGAGTGAAAATGGATCAGTCAAAAGAACAGAAAGCAGTAATTCAGAGCAATTAAGTGAAGATCAGAGCAAATGAGAAATGACAGCAACAGAGATTCATCATGGATTGGAGGTATTTCAATCTATCATGAATAAGATAGATCTCAACTTCTTTCTCAATCATATGAATAGATATATGGCAGATTGAAATTGATTGGATCCTGATGAGCGGATAATTTATACGCTTTTTGGCATTGTTTTTAGTAAGTTCAAGCTACTTTTAGGGATGTTTTCATTAGTTTTTATGTTAAATTCACATTTCTGGACTTTACTACAAGTTTGTGTGTTTTTCTATGATTTCAGGTAATTTCTGGCTAAAATTGAAGGACTTGAGCAAAACTCTGATAGGAGGCTGACAAAGGACTGCTGATGCTGTTGGAATCTGACCTCCCTGCACTCAAAATAGCTTTTCTGGAGCTACAGAACTCCAAATGGCGCACTCTCAACGGCATTGGAAAGTAGATATCCAGAGCTTTCCATCAATATATAATAGTCAATACTTTATTCGGGAATTGACGACGTAAACTGGCGCTCAATGCCAGTTCCATGCTGCTGTCTGGAGTAAAACGCCAGAAACACGTCATGACCCGGAGTTGAACGCCCAAAACACGTTACAACTTGGCGTTTAACTCCAAAAGAAGCCTCAGCTCGTGGATAGATCAAGCTCAGCCCAAACACACACCAAGTGGGCCCCAGAAGTGGATTTATGCATCAATTACTTACTCATGTAAACCCTAGTAGCTAGTCTAGTATAAATAGGATAATTTACTATTGTATTAGACATCTTTGGTCTCAGTTTTATTTTATTCTTCATCTGAGGAGACTATTGATCACGTTTTGGGGAGCTGGCCATTCGGCCATGCCTGAACCTTTCACTTATGTATTTTCAATGGTGGAGTTTCTACACACCATAGATTAAGGGTGTGGAGCTCTACTGTACCTCAAGTTTTAATGTAATTACTACTGTTTCTATTCAATTCTCTTTATTCTTATTCTATGATATTCGTTGCACTTCAACTTGATGAATGTGATGATCTGTGACACTCATCATTATTCTCACCTATGAACTCACGTGATTGACAACCACTTCCGTTCTACCTTAGGCCGGGCGCATATCCCTTAGATTCCCCAAACAAAATCTTCGTGGTATAAGCTAGATTGATGGCGGCATTCATGAGAATCCGGAAAGTCTAAACCTTGTCTGTGGTATTTCGAGTAGGATTATGGGATTGAATGACTGTGACGAGCTTCAAACTCCTGAAGGCTGGGCGTTAGTGACAGACGCAAAAGAATCAAGGGATTCTATTCCAACCTGATTGAGAACCGACAGATGATTAGTCGTGCTGTGACAGAGCATTTGACCTTTTTCACTGAGAGGATGGGATGTAGCCATTGACAACGGTGATGCCCTACATACAGCTTGCCATGGAAAGGAGTAAGAAGGATTGAAGGAAAAAGTAGGAAAGTAGAAAAAGAAAGGGCACAGTATCTCCATACGCTTATCTGAAATTCCCACCATTAATTTACATAAGTATTTCTATCCTATGTTATTTATCTTTATGTCCTGCTTATTATTTATTAATTTTTGAAAATCCATAATCAATTACTATCCGCCTGACTGAGATTTACAAGATGACCATAGCTTGCTTACACTCATCATCATTCTCACCTATGAACGCGCGTGACGACCCAGTACACTTGCTGGTTAGTTGAACGGAGTTGTGACCACACATAGTAAAGAGCTATTATCTCAAATTAAATTTCATACAAGTACAAAGAGTACGAATCACAATTTTGTCCGCCAAGTTTTTGGCGCCGTTGCCAGGGATTGTTCGAGTATGGACAATTAACGGTTCATCTTGTTGCTCAAATTAGGTAATTTTCTTTTTGTTTTGTTTTCAAAAATTTTTCAAATTTTTTTTCCTTTTTTTCGAAAATAAATAAAGAACATACCAAAAAAATCATAAAATCATAAAAACCAAAAATATTTTGTGTTTCTTGTTTGAGCCTTGAGTCAATTTTTAAGTTTGGTGTCAATTGCATATTCATATTGTTCTTGCATTTTTTCGGAAAAATTCATGCATTCATGGTGTTCTTCATGATCTTCATGTTGTTCTTGGTAAGTCTTCTTGTTTGATCTTGATGATTTCTTGTTTTGTGTCTTTTGTTGTTTTTCATGTGCATCTTTGCATTCATATTTTCTAAGCATTAAAAATTTCTAAGTTTGGTGTCTTGCATGTTTTCTTTGCATCAAATTTATTTCAAAAATATGTTCTTGATGTTCATCATGATCTTTAAAGTGTTCTTGGTGTTCATCTTGACATTCATAGTGTTCTTTCATGCATCATGTGTTTTGATCCAAAATTTTCATGTTTTGGGTCATAATTGTGTTTTTCTCTCTCATCATTAAAAATTCAAAAAATCAAAAAATATCTTTTCCTTATTTCCCTCCAAATTTTTGAAAATTTGAGTTGGCTTGGTCAAAAATTTTTAAAATTAGTTGTTTCTCACAAGTCAAGTCAATTTTTCAATTTTAAAAATCTTATCTTTTTAAAATCTTTTTCAAAAATCATATATTTTTCATTTTTTTATTAGTTTCGAAAAATTCAAAATATTTTCAAAATCTTTTTCTTATCTTTATATCATGTTTTCGAAATTACACTAACAATTAATGTGATTGATTAAAAAATTTGAAGTTTGTTACTTTCTTGTTAAGAAAGGTTGAATCTTTAAAATTTTAGAATCCTATCTTTTAGTTTCTTGTTAGTTAACTAATTAATCTTAATTTTAAAAATTAAATCTTCTTCAAAATATCTTTTTCTTAAAAATCTTATCTTTTTATCTTATCTATTTATCTTATCTTTTTATCTTATCTTTTTTCAAAATTTGATTTAAAAAAATATCTTATCTAACTTCTTATCTTCTTATCTTTTCAAATTTAATTTTAATATTTTTTTCAAACTAACTATTTGACTTTTTGTTTGTTTCTATCTTTTTCAAAACCAACTACCTACCTATCCCTCCCTAAACAATTTTCGAAAATACCTCTCTCTTTTTCAAAATTTCTTTTAAACTTTAATTTTAATCATATCTTATCTTTAATTTTCAGAAATCACTAACCACTTTTTCAAAATTATTTTCGAAATTTTATCCCTCTTCTCCTTCTATTTATTTATTTATTCACTAACACTTCTCTTCATCTCTCTTCATCTCTTATCACCTTCCCTATCCTTACTCTTTATACAGACTATTCATCCCTCTCCTTTCTTTATTCCCTTTTTTCTTCTACTAACAGTAAAGGAATCTCTATACTGTGACATAGAGGATTCCTCTTTCTTTTCTTGTTCTCTTCTTCCCTATATGAGCAGGAACAAGGAAAAAGGCATTCTTGTTGAAGCTGATCCTGAACCTGAAAGGACTCTGAAGAGGAAATTAAGAGAAGCTAAATTACAACAATCCAGAGACAACCTTTCTGAAAAATTCGAACAAGAAAAGGAGATGGCAGCCGAACCCAACAACAATAATGCAAGGAGGATGCTTGGTGATTTCACTAAACCAACTTCCAAATTTGATGGAAGAAGCATCTCTATTCCGGGCATTGGAGCCAACAATTTTGAGCGTAAGCCTCAACTAGTTGCATTAATGCAACAGAACTGCAAGTTTTATGGACTTCCATCTGAAGATCCTAACCAGTTTTTAACTGAGTTCTTGCAGATTTGTGAGACTGTTAAGACAAATGGAGTAGATCCTGAAGTCTACATGCTCATGCTTTTCCCTTTCGCTGTAAGAGACAGAGCTAGAACATGGTTGGACTCACAACCTAAAGATAGCCTGGACTCCTGGGATAAGCTGGTCACGGCCTTCTTGGATAAATTCTTTCCTCCTCAAAAGCTGAGCAAGCTTAGAGTGGATGTTCAGAACTTCAAGCAAAAATATGGTGAATTCCTCTATGAAGCTTAGGAAAGATACAAGCAAATGACCAAAAGGTGTCCTTCAGACATGTATTCAGAATGGACCATATTAGATATATTCTATTATGGTCTATCTGAATTTTCCAAGATGTCATTGGACCATTCTACAGGTGGATCTATTCACCTAAAGAAAACTCCTGAAGAGGCTCAAGAACTTATTGACATGGTTGCAAATAACCAATTCATGTACACTTCTGAGAGGAATTCCGTGAATAGTGGGATGCCTCAAAGGAAGGGAGTTCTTGAAATTGATACTCTGAATGCCATATTGGCTCAGAACAAAGTTTTGACTCAGCAAGTCAACATGATCTCTCAAAGTATGAATGGATGGCAAAATGCATCCAACAGTACTAAAGAGGCAGCTTCTGAAGAAGCTTATGATCCTGAGAACCCTGCAATGGCAGAGATTAATTACATGGGTGAACCTTATGGAAACACCTATAATTCATCATGGAGAAATCATCCAAATTTCTCATGGAAGGATCAACAAAAGCCTCAACAAGGCTTTAACAATGGAAGAAGAAATAGGCTCAGTAATAACAAGTATCATCTTCTCAGCAACAGATAGAGAATTCTGAACAGAGCCCCTCTAACTTATCAAACATAGTCTCTGATCTGTCTAAGGCCACTTTAAGTTTCATGAGTGAAACAAGATCCTCCATTAGAAATTTTGAGGCACAAGTAGGCCAGCTGAGTAAGAAAATCATTGAAACCCCTCCCAGTATTCTCCCAAGCAATACAGAAGAGAATCCAAAGGGAGAGTACAAGGCCATTGATGTAATCAATATGGCCGAATGCACAAGGGAGGAGAAGGACAAAAATCCTAGTGAGGAAGACCTCCTAGGACGTCTCTCAAGCAAGAAGGAGTTCCCTATTGAGGACCTAAAGGAATCTGAGGCTCATATAGAGACCATAGAGATTCCACTAAATATCCTTCTGTCATTCATGAGCTCTGAAAACTATTCCTCCTCAGAAGAGGATGAAGATGTAACTGGAGAGCAAGTTGCTCAATATCTAGGAGCTATCATGAAGCTGAATGCCAAATTGTTTGGTAATGAGACTTGGGAAGGTGAACTACCATTGCTCATTAGTGGACTAGATACATGGGTTCAGAAAATTTTACCTCAAAAGAGACAAGATCCTGGTAAATTCTTAATACCATGTACCATAGGCACCATGACCTTTAACAAGGCTCTCTATGATATGGGATCAGGGATAAATCTTATGCCACTCTCTGTAATGGAGAAACTAGGGATCATTGAGTTACAGCCTACCTTATTGTCATTACAATTGGCAGACAAGTCAGTAAGACAAGCTTATAGATTAGTAGAGGACGTGTTAGTAAAGGTTGAAGGCCTTTACATCCCTGCTGATTTCATAATCTTAGACACTAGGAAGGAAGAGGATGAATGCATCATCCTTGGAAGACCTTTCCTAGCCACAACAGGTGCTGTGATTGATGTTAACAGAGGAGAATTAGTCCTTCAATTGAATGGGGACTACCTTGTGTTTAAGGCACAAGGCCATCCCTCTGTAACACTAGAGAGAAAGCATGCAGAGCTTCTCTTAGTACAGAGTCAAACAGAGCCCCCACAATCAAACTCTAAGTTTGGTGTTGAACCCCCATATCCAAACTCTAAGTTTGGTGTTGGGAGTCCACAACATTGACCTGATCACCTTTGTGGCTCCAAGAGAGCCCACTGTCAAGCTAGTGACACTAAAAGAACGCTTGTTGGAAGGCAACCCAATTTTTATTTATCTAATTTTATTTTATTGTTGTTTTATGTTTTAGTAGGTTCATGATCATGTGAAGTCACGAAAAAATTATTCAAATTAAAAATAGAATCAAAAACAGCAGAAGAAAAATCACATCCTGGAGGAAGGACTTACTGGCGTTTAAACGCTAGTAAGGTGCATCTGGCTGGCGTTCAACGCCAGAAAAGAGCATGGATCTGGCGCTGAACACCAGAAACAAGCAACATCCTGGTGTTTGAATGTCAGGAATATGCCCTGAGGAAAGTTGGCACTGAACGCCAGTAACAAGCATGGAACTGGCGTTCAACGCCAGAAACATGCTACACATGGGCGTTGAACGCCCAAAAGGTGCACCACTTTGGCGTCTAAATGCCAGAATGGTGTGCAAAGGCATTTTACATGCCTAATTGGTGCAGGAATGTAAATCTTTGACACCTCAGGATCTGTGGACCCCACAGGATTATCTCAGGATCTGTGGACCCCACAGGATCACCTCAGGATCTGTGGACCTCACAGGATCCCCACCTACCTCACCCTCTCTCTCCATTCATGGTCATCCCTTCTATTTTCCATTCACCACTCACATCCATCCATCTCTTACCCACCCAAACCCACCCTACATGGCCGAATACACCTCTCCCCCTCTCCTCCATATCTTTTTCTTATTCTTCATCTTTTCTTTCTTTTCTTGCTCGAGGGCGAGCAATTTTCTAAGTTTGGTGTGGTAAAATCATAGCTTTTTGTTTTTCCATAACCATTGATGGCACCCAAGGCCAGAGAATATCCAAAAAAAGAGAGAAAAGGAAAGACAAAAGCTTCCACCTCTGAGTCATGGGAGATAGAAAGACTCATCTCAAGGGTCCATAACTCAGTAGAAGAGCATTTGACTACACATCAAGAGAGCATGAGAAATTCTCTCATCAAGAAATCCCTGAGATACCTCAGGGGATACATGTTCCTCCACATAATTATTGGAAGCAACTAAGGGTAGGAACACCAAAATCACTAGGGATCATGCAATAGAAGCAAGGAAGAGACATAAAGGAGCTCAAAAAGCACCATTGGACCTTCAAAAGGCGCCACCCTCACTAAGGTGGACTCATTCCTTATCTTTGTTTAGTAGTTAGTAACTATGTCTTAAAGCTATGAATAATTCCATTAATCCTTCACCTCTCTTAAATGAAAAATGTTTCTAATTCAAAAAGAACAAGAAGTACATGAATTTTAAAATTATCCTTGAATTTAATTTAATTATATTGATGTGGTGACAATACTTTTTGTTTTCTGAATGAATGCTTGAACAATGCATATTTTTGATCTTGTTGTTTATGAATGTTAAAATTGTTGGCTCTTGAAAGAATGATGAACAAAGAGAAATGTTATTGATGATCTGAAAAATCATGAAATTGATTCTTGAAGCAAGAAAAAGCAGTGAAAAAGCAAAAGCTTGCGAAAAAAATAAAAAAATATATAGAAAAAAAGAAAAAGCAAGCAGAAAAAGCCAATAGCCCTTAAAACCAAAAGGCAAGGGTAAAAAGGATCCAAGGCTTTGAGCATCAATGGATAGGAGGGCCCAAAGAAATAAAATCCAGGCCTAAGCGGCTAAACCAAGCAGTCCATAACCATGTGCTTGTGTCATGAAGGTCCAAGTGAAAAGCTTGAGACTGAGTGGTTAAAGTCGTGATCCAAAGCAAAAAGAGTGTGCTTAAGAGCTCTGGACACCTCTAATTGGGGACTCTATCAAAGCTGAGTCACAATCTGAAAAGGTTCACCCAGTCATGTGTCTGTGGCATTTATGTATCCGTTGGTAATACTGGAAAACAAAGTGCTTAGGGCCACGGCCAAGACTCATAAGTAGCTGTGTTCAAGAATCAATATACATAACTAGGAAAGTGAATAACAATATCCGAAATTCTAAGTTCCTAGAGAAGCCAATCATTCTAAACTTCAAAGGAAAAAGTGAGATGCCAAAACTGTTCAGAAGCAAAAAGCTACAAGTCCCACTCATCTAATCAGAATTAATATTCATTGATATTCTGGAATTTATAGTATATTCTCTTCTTTTTATCCTATTTGATTTTCAGTTGCTTGGGGACAAGCAACAATTTAAGTTTGGTGTTGTGATGAGCGGATAATTTATACGCTTTTTGGCATTGTTTTTAGTAAGTTCAAGCCACTTATTGATGTGTGGAAAACGATCCAACACAAAACTCACCGGCAAGTGTACCGGGTCGCATCAAGTAATAATAACTCACATGAGTGAGGTCGATCCCACAGGGATTGAAGGATTGAGCAATTTTAGTTTAGTGGGTGATTTGGTCAAGTGAATCAAGTATTGGTTGAGTGATTTGTGTTTAACAGGAAGTAAATGACAGTAAATGTAAAGGGGGAAGGGAGAAGTGCAGTAAATTGAAGAACAGGAAAGTAAATTTGCAGAAACTTAAAGAACAAGAAAGTAAATGACTGAAACTTAAAGTGCAAGAAACATAAACTGCAGTAACTTAAATGGCAAGAAAGTTAAATTGCTAGAAAGTAAAAGGGAATTGAGGAATGGGATTGCAAGATCTAAACAAAAAAAGAAGTAAAGTGCAACAATTAAGAAAGCTAGAATTAAATCAGAAGCACTAAGCATTCAAACAGAACTGAAATAAAATGTAGCAGAGGTTCACAGAAGAACCAA
>NC_029775.3:38794504-38798302 GCF_000817695.3 Arachis duranensis
AAAACTAAGAGTAAATGAGATGAATAAGAAAATGATATTTATCCTTATTATGCAGATAGCAGAACTTGATCTATGGGGCATTTATGCAGACAATGACAACTCAAGATATTGTTCTTGTTACATGATATACATTTTGCATCAAAGGTTTGCTAAACTTGCTGTTATAAGATTCCTCCCTTGCTCACTTTTCTTGGTTTATAATGCTTTAACAAGCTTATTATTCTGTTAGAGGTTGGGTGTCAAATGCTGCAGCATAGCCTTTGGCTTTATTTTCTTTTCTTTTTGCTCAACATCTCTCCACCACGGACACATGGCTCATTAATTCTTCCTAGGATCATTGATGCCCAGCATCTCTTTGGATAACTAAATGTTCTGTATCTAAGTTGCTCTTTATTGTGGATTTTCAATTGGCCATCCCAAATCAGTTGATCTAAGTGACCGGGTTTCAAAATACCCCTTAGAATTTACTCATCCAAGCAGATCTTAGTACAAGAACACCACAGGCATATGTCCTAAGGTTCAAGCTATTGGTGTCCAACCTTTATTCTTTGTTTTTCTTGCCATTTTGGCTTTTTCTTTCCCTTTTTCTTTCTGTTTTTGTCACCAAGGGCTTTTTTATTCTTGATAAGAGTCTTTGTAACAGCAAGCTAACTCACAATTGGATGAGAATGATATTATGCAACACTTATTTCATGAGTCACGCATTTAATCAAACACATATACCACCACCAACTTCCATTCATACTTATGCAACATTGGATATTTCACTTTTCAATTCAAACCAAACTCTTTTATTTAAGCATATGGGAAACAAAACAATTTTCAAGCTAAGTGATGGATACAAGCAATGTGCAGACTTATCCTTTTTAGCAAACAATTTCACTTGCAACTAGATAAACACTTTAGCAAGACATACAATGGTTCCTGTTCCGGGGGTTACCTGAAATGTGTAGCTCGGTCGTCTCTGGAGAGGCCCGAGGTGGGGGTCAGGGACCCGAGCTTGATGTTTGGAGAAGTTGGTGGTTGTACCTGCAATGACACTCCGATGCTTAAGTTAGCATGGGTCCAAGCAGATATTTAGTAGAATTAGAGTGTGAGTTATACCTGGGTGCTCCAGTGTATTTATAGTAGTTTGGCCGTGATCTTCCCTGGATAAGATATTCTTATCTTATCTTATCTTTTGGGAGTTCTATCTTTGTGGAACCGCCTTTCCTAGGCCTTTTCGGCCTTCAGGTTTTGGGCTTCGTTCCTTTTGATGGGCCTTCTTTGGCTTTATTGGCCGAGGTCCGACCTCGGGCGTGGGCCTTGGGATGAGGTCGGACTTTCTATGAGCTCGCCGAGTTTGGGGAGCTCGGTCTCTGTATGAACAGTGCCCCTGCCCGAGTTCGTCCTTTTTGAGAGGTCGAGCTCGGGCATAGTAGTTTTTTTTCAAAATTTCAAAAATGGCCGTTTCAGCATTTATTGCTTTTTACCGTTTCTCCTCGATTTCCGTTCGGGCTCTGTGAAGGCATTATTTATTTGCCCCTTTCCTCATTTTCTTCGTTTATTCTGTTCCCTTTCCATTTTCTGAGTTTTCGCCACCTCTCCTTCGAGCGCCGCTCCTTCTTTGTTCTTCTTCTCCGATTTTTTCTGTGCATTTTTCCGGGGTTTCCTCTGCGCCGCCGTTTTCGTTCTCCTTGCATCGGAGCTTGTCGTCTTCTTCCTTTCTTCCAGGTTTGTTCTCGTTGTAGGCAAGATTTTTATGTCTCGAAAGGTTCTTCAGGCGATGTCGACCAAGATTCTGAGTGGTCTTGGTTGGGTAGATCCTGTTCCCCTAAGAGTCCCTTCTGTGGTAGATTCTGAGTATTTAGCTAGGTTCCGTAGGCAGTGTAGCATATGTTAGGATAGAGAGTCTGAGAGGGATTATGAATTAGTAGCCCCGGATTCCGAGGAGAGAGTGTGCTTCCCGCCTTTAGATAGTTCCGAGAAGCTTTTCTTTTATGCTTATGACTGTTTCTTCTCTAAGCTAAATGTCCGACTTCCGTTTACCGACCTGGAGTCCGAGGTGTTGTGGTCTTGTAACCTTGCCCCTACGCAGCTCCATCTAAATTCTTGGGCATTTTTAAAGCTGTTTCAACTTTTGTGTCAGTTTCTGGGTGTCTCTCCCTCTATTTCCCTTTTTTCCTACCTGTTTGTGTTGACGAAGCCGGGGTCGGGTGGAGGGAAGGTGTCTTGGGTTTCTTTTAGGGCTAACCAGGGAAGAAAGTTTTGTACCCTGTATGATGAGTCCTTTCACGATTTTAAGAACTTTTATTTCAAGGTCCGGGCTACTGGAGACGTCCGACCTTTCTTTCTAGATGAGAGTGGGGAGCCTTCTTTTCCTCTTTGTTGGCAGGAGAATGTAGTGTCGGCTAAGTATACTTTTGAGAGTCTAGATGAGGTGGAGCAGGCTTTTGTGGGTGTGGTGAGCAGTTTATGGGGTCGGGCACCTCACTTGGACACGAAGAAAATGTTGGGAGATCCAAGCCTTCTCCGTTCCGAGTTAGGTAGTTCCCGACCTCTTCCGAAATTCATCTTTTTTAGTATTTTGTTTTTGCTTGTCTTTGGTGGAATTTCTGTTGTTGTAATCCTTTTCTTTATTTTTTGCAGAGATGTCTTCCCAGGCGGATTCCATGAAATTTCTTCGTCGGACAAAGAAGTCGGTGGCTGCTCGGAATATCGAGGCCGGGGAGGCTTCTGCCCGATCTTCTCCGCAGAAGGCTACCGTGGGTGTTCAGACTCGGTCGAAGACTATTCTGACTCCCCAGTTCCGAGCTTTAAGTCAGGATCCTCCGACCTCTGGGCCTGTTACTTCTTCTCCTCCTCCGTTCTTGGGTCCTCCTCCCAAGAAGCAGAAGACCTCTCAAGAGCTTGCCGGCTTCAATGATAAGGACTTTGATGCTCTTGGTTGGATTGAGCAGCGTATCCTTCCTCAGACCTTTATTTCTACTGATGATGTGTCTATGGAGCATCATTTTCAGTATATGGCGCGGAGCTGTGTTCGGATGGCTAGTCTTCATGCCGCTATTGCTCGGGAGTTCAAGAAATCTCCTCTTGGGGCGACCAGCTCCCGACTTGAGAAGGTTCAGTCCGAGTTTGATAAGGTTAGTCAACTGAAGGCTGCCAGGATTACTGAGCTGGAGGCTTCTTTGGAGAAAGAAAAAGCTAGGGCTACTGCGGCTGTGGCGTCAGCGAAGACGTCTGAGGAGATGGCGAAGGCGGCTACAGAGAATTATACTCGGCTATATGCCGAACTTGTGGAGACAAAGGAGGAGCTGCAGTCTGCGCAGGACAAGTTTTATGAGCTGGAAGGTCATGTGGCCAAGGGTATGGATGCCATGTTTGAAAATCTGAAGGCTCAGGTCCGGGTTCTTGCTCCCGACCTAGATCTGAGCTTGTTCAGTACGGATAACATCGTTGTGGAGGGAAAGATTGTTCCTGCTCCAAACGAGGATGAGGTTCCGGCGTCCGACCTCGAAGTTCCTGTTGAGAACCCGACTTCCTCTTTGGCCGGGGATGGATCTGGCGTGGGGGTTTCAAACCCAGGTGACGTTGCTGTCGATGCAGTCCCGATTTCTATGTTTGCCCCGCAGCCTTCTGTTGATGTGGAGACCGGAAAGGATCTTGATCCTCTGTAATCTTTAGGTGTTTTGCCCGACCTGTGGGCTTTTTGTTGGATGATTTCTGTGAACGCTTTTTGGACACCTTTCGCTTTATTTAGCTACTTGCAGTAGCTTTATTATGCGATGTTTTTTGTTTTTTTTTTTTTTTTTTTTTCCG
>NC_029775.3:38798781-38799988 GCF_000817695.3 Arachis duranensis
TTAAAAAAGAAAGAATATTTACAGAGTGTTTACCCTTGACTAGGTCGGGTATCTTACTTAACCGGGTGTCTCATTAAAAAACCCTTGTAAGGAAAAAGAGTACACCTCGGGTTAAGTTTTTCTAGCTGTAGTACCGTCTTAGATTACAGGCGTGCCAGGCCCTGGGCAGCTCATTGCCTTCTAGGTCGGACACTTTGTAATAGCCTGTCCCTAAGACTTCTGTTACCTTGTAGGGCCCCTTCCAATTTGCGGCTAGCTTTCCTTCTCCCGACTTTTGTATTCCGATGTCATTTCGGATTAGAATTAGGTCGTGAATGGAGAAGTTTCGCTTTATTACTTTCTGATTGTATCTGAGGGCCGTTCGCCGTTTTAAGGCTTCTTCTCGAATCCGGGCTCTTTCTCGGACCTCGGGTAGGAGGTCGTGTTCTTCCCTTTGTGCCTGCGGGTTATCTTTTTCATTGTAGAAGATGACTCTGGGTGACCCCTCATCTATTTCGATAGGAATCATTGCCTCCATCCCGTAAGCTAGTCGGAACGGTGATTCTCCCGTTGTAGAGTGTGGGGTTGTCCGATACGCCCATAGCACCTGGGGGAGCTCCTGCCCATGCTCCTTTGGCCTCTTGGAGTCTTCGTTTTAACCCGGCCAAGATGACTTTATTTGCAGCTTCTGCTTGTCCATTGGCTTGTGGGTGCTAGCAAGCTTTGAGAGGGCGTCTGCTCGGGCATTTTGTTCGCGAGGTATGTGCTGGATTTGAATTTCTGGGAAATGGCGTAATTGTGCCTATGTTTGGTCCAAGTATTTTTTCATAGTTGGGTCTTTGGCCTGGTAACTTCCATTTACTTGTGATGTGACGACCTGGGAGTCGCTGAAGATCGTGATTCTCTGGGCTCCGACCTCTTCGGCTAGCTTTAGGCCTGCTAGTAGGGCCTCGTATTCGGCTTGGGTGTTCGAAGCCTGGAACTCGAATTTTAGGGGTAGTTCTATCCGCGTTCTTTGGTCGCTTTCGAGTATAACCCCGGCTCCGCTTCCAGTTTTGTTTGAGGACCCGTCGACATACAGGTTCCACGAGAGTGGGGTTCCAGGGGTCTCAGTGTATTCTGCGATGAAGTCGGCTAGATACTGAGACTTTATGGCAGTCCGGGTTTCGTAGTGGAGGTCGAACTCGGACAGTTCCACCGCCCATTGTAGTATTCGTCCTGCCAGGTC
>NC_029775.3:38803704-38805012 GCF_000817695.3 Arachis duranensis
AGATACAACCTTTGAAGTTGCAGCCCTTTGATTCTTCCTTCTGTTGTGTTCTCTTTGAGTTAAGATGCATAGTATCTTCAATTGTCAACATAATATCCTGCATAATCCTCAAAGTTGCTTGTTTCTCAAGCCCTTAATTATATAGTTAGTGTGCATAAACTGAGTGTGGTTCCAGGATTGATTTTTTTGGTGTAGGGACACCAAACTTAATTGTTTGCCATTGCCTCAGATGCAACAAGTCAACCATATTTGAAACCATGTATTCTTGCTAAAGGTTAATGAAATAAAAGCTAGAAAACAATTCAACAGTTGAATAATGTGTTTGATTGCTTGGAGCTAGAATCATGCAGGAGGTGAGAGTGTGTTTTTAATTGATATTTTTGGTGGAACACCAAACTTAGAAGTTTCCATTCTCCCTCAAATTGTTTTGGTGTGCGACACCAAACTTAACTCCTTGCAATGCACACCAATTACTCAACATTTTTATTGAACAAGCTATGAAAAAGAAACTACCTCAGGTTGGGTTGCCTCCCAACAAGCGCTCTTTTATTGTCATTAGCTTGACATTGACCTCCCACTAAGGTGGTTGATGTTGGTGATGTCTCAACTTGTCACCTCTCACTGTCAGCTTTCTCTGTGTGCTTTGATGCTCAATTTCCATATGCTCAAGAGAAAGTATTTGGTTGACAGTGTAATAATCTTCTGCTCCCTGCTGTTGATATACTAATTGCACCTTATCACCCTTAGAGAATCCTTCAGTTGGGATTTTCTTGTTCTTCCAACCTTTGTGAGCCTTTTTCTTGCTCTTCATCTTTTTCTTTCTTGTTGATCTTTCTTTCTTGACAAGTACTTGAGTTGTGATACCTCCCTTCTTACTTATCACCCCTACTTCTGTTGGTTCCTTTTGAATCCCTTTTTCTTCTTGCATCTGTTTGTTTTTCTGTTCTACTTCCTTGTCAGTTGATTGCTTTGGAAGGAGATCATCACTTATTTTGCTTGTTTCTTCATCCCTTTGTAATTCTGGAAAGACTTTCAGGATGATGCTCTCCTCATGCATCCTGAGGGTTAACTCTCCTTGCTCTATATCCATAATGGCTCTAGCAGTGGCCAAAAATGGTCGACCAAGTATTATGGAGTCATTTCCATGTTCTGAAGAATCCAGGATCACAAAATCTGCTGGATAGATAAACCTGTCAACCTTAACTAAAAGGTTCTCAATCATCCCTTTAGGATATACTATTGATTGGTCCACCAATTCCAAGGACATCTGTGTTGGTTTCACCTCCTCTATGCCAAGCTTTTTCACTA
>NC_029775.3:38805144-38806850 GCF_000817695.3 Arachis duranensis
TCAAGCTTGGGAGGGAGTCCCTTTTTAATGAGTGCACTGCATTCTTCACTAAGCATTACAGTTTCCTTTTCATTCCAATCTCTTTTCTTGTTGATGAGCTCCTTTAAGAACTTGGCATACAGAGGCATTTGCTCTAAAGCCTTTGCCAAAAGTATGTCGATCTCCAACTTCTTGAAAGTCTCAAGAAATTTGTGGAAGTGCTGATCCTTTGTTTCCTTGTGGAATCTCTGTGGATAAGGCAATGGTGGTGTTGAGCTCTTCACCACTTGATGTTGTTTTGGACTTGGTTCTTCCATGATTTGTTTTCCTTTCTTCAAATTCTGTGGTTTGTTGTCTTCCTCTGTGAGTTTTTCTGGAGCATTCTTGCTTATCATATCTTTGTTGATGGCTTCATCATTCTTTGTTGGCTCAGTGTCATTCTCCATAAGCTTCTTTGTTGCTCCTTGGTTACCGTCCACTAACATCTTTCCACTTCTTAGTTGCACTACCTTGCATTCTTCCTTTGGGTTGGGAATGGTGTCACTAGGTAGTGAACTTGATGGCTTCTCAACAGAAATCTGTTTAAAGATTTGTCCAATCTGCCTCTCTAGGTTCTTCATGGAGGCTTATTGGTTCTTTGTTGTCAATTCTTGGTTCTTCATCAGTTTCTCCATGAGCAGCTCTAGATTGGTGATTCCCTGTGAGTCTTGTGAGATGGGTTGATTTTGGGGTGTTGATGGATGATGATAAGTGTGTTGGTTAGTTGGTTGGTTATTGGGTGGGTATTGGTTAGAATTTGGGTAATTGTTTTGTGGTTTTCTGTATGAGTTTTGATTAGTGTTTAGCTGGGGGTTGTGGTTTGTGTTTTTCCAATTGTTCTGGCCTGTGTTTCTTTGCCATGGTTGTTGGTTTTGATTATGGTTGTCTCCCCATCTGAGGTTGGGATGGTTCTTCCAAGATGGATTGTAAGTATCACCATAAACTTCATTTGTTCCAGGATTTTGGTTGTGCATGTATTGGACTTGCTCTTGTTGTTGCTCCTCTTAAGTTTCTTCACTTTGCACCTGTTCATACCCTGACCGGGCTCCTCCAACTCGGCAAATTCATAAAAGGTCCGACCTCGTCCTAAGGCTCACGCCTAAAGGTTGGACCTCGGACAATAAAGCAAGGAAGGCCCATCAAAAGGAACGCAGCCCAAAACCTAAAGGCCGAAAAGGCCTAGAAGAGGCGGTTCCACAAAGATAGAGATAAAACTCCCAAAGATAAGATAAGATAAGAATATCTTATCCAGGGAAGATCACGGCCAGCTACTATAAATACACTGGAACACCCAGGTATAACTCATACTCTAATTCTACTCTATATCTGCTTGGACCCATGCTAACTTAAGCATCGGAGTGTCATTGCAGGTACAACCACCAATCACTCTGCATATCAAGCTCAGGTCCCTGAATCCCCACCTCGGGCCTCTCCAGACGACCGAGCTACACGTTTCAGGTAACCCTCGGAACATTGGCGCCGTTGCCGGGGACCTAGAAGTCATCCCTCTACCATGGCGGATGACCCTCACAACAATGACCGCGCTGCATCTGAACAAGAGGACGAAATTGACACCGGAGAACGACCGGACAGCCCTCTATCACCACGCACTCCAGGAGGAAACAAACAGAATCGCCCAAAGACATCACTCCCAAACAAAGATCCACAAAATCCCGAAAAAGAAAAGA
>NC_029775.3:38813009-38814114 GCF_000817695.3 Arachis duranensis
ACCACACCCACAAAAGCCTGCTCCACCTCATCTAGACTCTCAAAGGTATACTTAACAGACACTACATTCTCCTGCCAATAAAGAGGAAAAGAAGGCTCCCCACTCTCATCTAGAAAGAAAGGTCGGACGTCTCCAATAGCCCGTACCTTGAAGTAAAAGTTCTTAAAATCATGAAAGGACTCATCATACAGGGTACAAAACTTCCTTCCCTGGTTAGCCCTAAAAGAGACCCAAGATACTTTCCCTCCACCCGACCCCGGCTTCGTCAACACAAACAGATAGGAAAAAAGAGAAATAGAGGGGGAGACACCCAAAAATTGACACAAAAGTTGAAACAGCTTTAAAAACGCCCAAGAATTTGGATGGAGCTGCGTAGGGGCAAGATTACAAGACCATAACACCTCGGACTCCAGATCGGTAAAGGGAAGTCGGACACTCAGCTTAGAGAAAAAACAATCATAAGCATAAAAGAAGAGCTTCTCGGAACTATCTAAGGGCGGGAAGCACACTCTCTCCTCGGAATCCGGGGCTACTAGTTCATAATCCCTCTCCGACTCTCTATTTTCACATATGCTACAGTGCCTACGGAACCTAGCTAAATACTCAGAATCTACCACAGAAGGGACTCTTAGAGGAAGAGGGTCTACCCAACCAATACCACATGGAACCTTAGTCGACATCGCTTGAAGAACCTTTCGAGACATAAAATTCTTACCTACAAAGAAGAATACAACAGCAAGCAAAATCACATAAAGAAGACAGCGAAAACCCATTCAGCAAAGCAAGAAATAAAAACCCCACGAAGAAAATGTGGCAACCCGGAACAAAAAATACCAGAGAACAAAAAGAGCCCCCCCCATATACAAACAACAAGCAATGGCGGCGCCTCTTTTCGGGGCAACCCAGGCATAAAGAAAAAGAAACAAACAAGAGCCACACAAAGAACAGAAGCATATGTGCACAAGAAAAGAGAAACATGGGAACAAACCTGGAAGAAAAAAACGAAGACGACGAGCTCCGAAGCAAGGAGAACGAAGCGACGGCACAGAGGAAACCCCAGAAAGACACACGGAGAGATTCGGGGAAGCAGAGCAAAGAGAAAGAA
>NC_029775.3:38815181-38816232 GCF_000817695.3 Arachis duranensis
GCAACTTGTAGCTATCAGGAGGCACCCCATTGGTTTTCACTGTGTCACAGATTCTCAAGAAAGTGGACAGATGTTGATTTGGATCCTCCAAAGGCCCTCCTCCAAAAGAACAATTGTTTTGAACCAGAGTGATGAGTTGTGGCTTGAGTTCAAAATTGTTTGCATTGACATTGGGAGGAAGAATGCTACTCCCACAATGCCTAGCATTTGCAAATGTGTATGAAGCCAAGACTCTTCTCTGTTGTTGATTATTTTTGGCTCCTTCTCCTGGTTGATTGGTATCTCCTTCCATGTCTTGGAATTCCTCCTCAGATTCTTCTTCTCCAACAATGTTCTTCCCTCTTTCAGCTCTTCTTATTCTCCGATGACTCCTTTGATCAATTTCAGAGATGATAGGGGAGGATCTTCCTATACCTGACATACAAACACACAACAATAAACACACAAACCCAGAAATACAATGGAACTTCAATCTGTAGCTAGAATGAAGATTTAGTTAGTTTAAGCAAAAATTCAAACAGTTAGTGTGTTGGTAAGAATTAGAATAACAGAAAAGGAAAAAAAATGCTTAATCTAGACCTCCACTTCACTTAATCATTGTCAATCTATTTCAATCCCCGGCAACGGCGCCAAAAACTTGATGTGTGGAAAACGATCCAACACAAAACTCACCGGCAAGTGTACCGGGTCGCATCAAGTAATAATAACTCACATGAGTGAGGTCGATCCCACAGGGATTGAAGGATTGAGCAATTTTAGTTTAGTGGGTGATTTAGTCAAGCGAATCAAGTATTGGTTGAGTGATTTGTGTTTAACAGGAAGTAAATGACAGCAAATGTAAAGGGGGAAGGGAGAAGTGCAGTAAATTAAAGAACAGAAAAGTAAATTTGCAGAAACTTAAAGAACAAGAAAGTAAATGACTGAAACTTAAAGTGCAAGAAACATAAACTGCAGTAACTTAAATGGCAAGAAAGATAAATGGCTTAAATATAAAAGGGAATTTAGGAATGGGATTGTAAGATCTAAACAAAGAAGAAGTAAACTGCAGCAA
>NC_029775.3:38817276-38833554 GCF_000817695.3 Arachis duranensis
AGTGGGCAGGGCAGAGTTGCCTTCCTTGTTTGGTTCCTTTATGTTGCCCTCCTAGAGGGCAGTCTGCTCTTGTGGAGGGCAATGTTGCCTCCCCCATTGCATGCGGCACGCTTTCTATTACTTTGGCCACGCTTTCCCTTCCTTAGGCTACACTTCTTAGGCCACGCTTTTCCTTTTCTTTTCTTTTCTTCACCTACAATAAACCAAAACAACTACTCCAAGTATCACTAAATTCAAGAGGCTTATAAATCAATTAAAATTCAATTAAAATTAGCTTAAACCTCATGATTTAACATTAATTTCATGGTGGTTGCTTGAGTTAGAGAAGTTATGCATTTTCACTCCAAATCACTTACTTAGGATGCAAGAAAGTGCATAAATGCTAACAAAACAAGTGAAATTAGCTTGAAAAATGGGTATATGATGACTTGTCATCACTTATAGGGATGTTTTCATTAGTTTTTATGTTAAATTCACATTTCTGGACTTTACTACGAGTTTGTGTGTTTTTCTGTGATTTCAGGTAATTTCTGGCTGAAATTGAAGGACTTGAGCAAAACTCTGATAGGAGGCTGACAAAGGACTGCTGATGCTATTGGAATCTGACCTTCCTGCACTCGAAATGGCGTGCTCTCAACGGCGTTGGAAAGTAGACATCCAGAGCTTTCCATCAATATATAATAGTCCATACTTTATTCGGGAATTGACGACGTAAACTGGCGCTCAACGTCAGTTCCATGCTGCTGTCTGGAGTAAAACGCCAGAAACACGTCACGACTCGGAGTTGAATGCCCAAAACACGGTACAACTTGGCGTTCAACTCCAAAAGAAGCCTCAGCTCGTGGATAGATCAAGCTCAGCCCAAACACACACCAAGTGGGCCCCGAAAGTGGATTTATGCATCAATTACTTACTCATGTAAACCCTAGTAGCTAGTTTAGTATAAATAGGATAATTTACTATTGTATTAGACATCTTTGGTCTCAATTTTATTTTATTCTTCATCTGAGGAGACTATTGATCACATTTTGGGGGCAGGCCATTCATCCATGCCTAAACCTTTCACTTATGTATTTTCAACGGTGGAGTTTCTACACACCATAGATTAAGGGTGTGGAGCTCTGCTGTACCTCAAGTTTTAATGCAATTACTACTGTTTCTATTCAATTCTCTTTATTCTTATTCTAAGATATTCGTTGCACTTCAACTTGATGAATGTGATGATCTGTGACACTCATCATTATTCTCACCTATGAACTCACGTGATTGACAACCACTTCCATTCTACCTTAGGCCGGGCGCATATCTCTTAGATTCCCCAAACAGAATCTTTGTGGTATAAGCTAGATTGATGGCGGCATTCATGAGAATTCGGAAAGTCTAAACCTTGTCTGTGGTATTCCGAGTAGGATTCTGGGATTGAATGACTGTGACGAGCTTCAAACTCCTGAAGGCTGGGCGTTAGTGACAGACGCAAAAGAATCAAGGGATTCGATTCCAACCTGATTGAGAACCGACAGATGATGAGCCGTGCTGTGACAGAGCATTTGGACCTTTTTCACTGAGAGGATGGGATGTAGCCATTGACAACGGTGATGTCCTACATACAGCTTGCCATGGAAAGGAGTAAGAAGGATTGAAGGAAAAAGTAGGAAAGTAGAAAAAGAAAAGGCACAGTATCTCCATACGCTTATCTGAAATTCCCACCATTAATTTACATAAGTATTTATATCCTATGTTATTTATCTTTATTTCCTGCTTATTATTTATTAATTTTCGAAAATCCATAATCAATTACTATCCGTCTGACTGAGATTTACAAGATGACCATAGCTTGCTTCATACCAACAATTTCTATGGAATCGACCCTTACTCACGTAAGGTTTATTACTTGGACGACTCAGTACACTTGCTGGTTAGTTGAACGGAGTTGTGACCACACATAGTAAAGAGCTATTATCTCGAATTAAATTTCATACAAGTACAAAGAGTACGAATCACAATTTCGTCCACCAGATCCCAATTCCTTGGAAATCCAATCTCTCTAATCACAATCAATCTTGCCAATTCCTTGATCCAATTGTCACGAGAAGAGCTTAAGCATTTTCTCTCATCCATAAGCCACACAAACTCTCAAGATCTCAATTCCTCCCGAATGGTGTTGATCAACAGAGCTGTGAGAAAGATAGCTTCAGTTCTAATTTCCATGATTCCCCGTCCGAGGCTCACATGGAAATTCACAGATTCAAACCACCTTCCAGAGTGAATAGATCTCAATCAAAATAGATGTTGTTTCTTAGCTATCCAAATGAATTGAGAAGAAGATGATGTTCACCTAATTGTGTGATTCCCCGGCAACGGCGCTATTAATTTTATTGCAAAAATTATTGTCGGTCTAGATTCTTCTTCTTACAGAAAAGAGTTACTTCTTTGTAAGCATAGCTCCAAACCAACAAACAACTCTCGTATCAAATTAAAATTTATGGTTTTGTCACATGTACAAACCCCAAATAAGAATTAACCGAAGTATTTAGACTCTGAGTCGTCCCACGAGGATTGCAATGAAATGTATGCTTATTGGCTATGAAGTATGTTTTGGGGTTTTTGGAATAAGAGACATGAAAAGTAAATGATAAGGAAATCCAAATAACAAAAAGGCCTTGGCAAGGGTTGGTGGTCAAGGATCTCTATCCTTATCACTAACCACAACTTGAGAATTGGCAAATATCAACCCCATTAAGTCATCCTCTAAAAGATAAAGGAAAGTCAAATGAGCTATGTCAATCCAAGTCCATAAGTCCTAGTTTTCCACCAATTCAATTAGTTAGATCTAAGGTCAATGGCTCCCAATCACCAATCACTTGGACATTAGCAACTCAAGAGTTCCTAAGTTACCTTTCCAAACCAAGAGCATAAAATTCTACTCTAAAGCCCAACCAAGAATTTTGTCAAACACTTGGTAGTTACAAATGGAAAGCATGGTAAATTGTGAGGAAAGATAAAATTTACTAACTACCAATTGCAAGAAAAGTAAAATCACAACTCAAATCAACAATAAAAGAACATCAAACGTTAAATCTCATCAAAGAAAATTCAAATTCAACATGAGTGCATGAGCATAAAATAGACATGAAAATCAAATTAACATCACAAACTAAGAGAATTAAAGTGTAGAAGTAAGAAATTGTAGAGGAAACAAGTTGAAAACACAAAATTGGATCTAGATTGATGATTTGATTTTTGACAGTTTAGAATTTCACAAACGAATTCTCGTTGCAAGTATAGTTTCTAAACCAAACAATAATCCTTTCATACAAAAAGTTGTTTGTCACCAAAACAAACCCCTAAAATTTATAAACCGAAGTATTCAAACCTCAGGTCGTTCTCCCTAGGATTTGTAATGAAGTGTTTTGTTGTTGGTTGTGAGTTATTTTTGGGGTTTTAATAAGAAACATGAAAGACAAATGGCAAGAAAGTAAACTAAGGCCTAAAAAGGTCTTGGCAAGGGTTGGTGGTCAAGGATCTCTATCCTAATCACTAACCACAATATGAGAATTGGCAAGGATTAATCTCATTAAATCATCCTCTAACTAGTAGTAAAGGAAAGTCAAATGAGCTATATCAATCTTAGTCCATAAGTCCTAACTCTCCACTAATTCAATTAGTGATAACTATAGTCAATGGATCCCAATCATCAATTACTTGGACATTAGTAACTCAAGAGTTTCTAAGTTACCTTTCCAAGCCAAGAACATAAAACTCTACTCTAGAATCCAACCAAGCATTTTCTCAAACACTTGGAAGGCACAAAAGAAAAGCATAGTAAATTGACAACAAGAATGAAATCTAACAACAATTATTGAAAGGAATTAACAACAACAATCAAAAGAAATACATTTATTATGAATTACCTTGATTGAATTGAAAGAGAGTAGAAGAAACAAAAGTATATCTACAACAAAATACAAGAACAACATAAAGGAAATTACAACAAAAGAATGGAAGAAGAATGAATGTAACAACAAGGAATTGAGAAGATAGAAGTAGAAGAAGATGAATTAAAATCTAGATCTAAGAACTAAACCAAATCCCAATCCTAATCCTAATCCTAGAGAGAAGTGAGAAGCTAGCTTCTCTCTCTAGAAACTACTTCTAAAACTAAAACTATGACTAATAGTAACTAACTTCTAAATGTTGTGAACTATATTCATTCCCCCTTCAATCCTTGGCTTAAATAGCATCAGAAATGAGTTGGATTGGGCCCACAAGGCTCTAGAATTCGCTGGCCACGTATTGCTTTAAGTGGATCATATGGCAGCAACGGCGCGTGCGCGTACAGTGCGCGTACGCATCACCATACGTATAGTAACTATGGCAAATCTTATATCGTTTCGAAGCCCCGGATGTTAGCTTTCCAACCCAACTAAAACCGCATCATTTGTACCTCTGTAGCTCAAGTTATAGTCGATTAAGTGCCAAGAGGTCAGGCTTGACAGCTTTCCGGTTCTTTCATTTCTTCATAAGTTCTCCAACTTTACATGCTTTTTCTTCATTCCCTTGATCCAATCTTTGCCTCCTAAATCTGAAATCACTTAACAAACATATCAAGTCATCTAATGGAATCAAGGTAAATTAAATTTAGCTATTTTAAGACCTAAAAATCATGTTTTCACTCTTAAGCACAATTAAGGGAGAAGTTCTAAAACCATGCTATTTCATTGAATAAATGTAGGTAAAAGGTGATAAAATCCCTTAAATGAAGCACAAGATAAACCCTACAAATGGGGTTTATCATAGATCTAAGAGGGAAATACCCTAAGAACCCTAATTCTAGAGAGAAGAGGGAGCTTCTCTCTCTAGAAATTAAACTACATGATGTTCATGCTACAAACAATTGCTCCCCATTTGCTTGGGCTTCAATTCTGCATGAAATACACTCAGAAACAGGTTGGAATTGGGCCTGGGCTGCTAAGAAATCACCTCCAGCATTTTGCCTTTAAGTGAGTCATGTGAGAGTATCGGCGCGTACGTGCCATGTGCGCGTGCGCGTCGATTGGCTATTTCTTCATTCGCGCGAAAGCGTCATGTACGCGCGCGCGTCTCTTTGTGAAATCACTTTTGCGCGTGTGCACCTTGTGTGTGCGCGCGCCCATTGATGCATTCCCAATTCTTGTTTCCTCATGCATTCTCCACTTTGCATGCTTTTTTCCTCATTTCTTTCTTCCATCTAATACTTGCGTTATGAACCTGAAATCACTCAACAAACACATCAAGGCATCGAATGGAATTAAAGTGAGTTAAAATCACCAATTTAAGGGCCTAAAAAGCATGTTTTTACACTTAAGCACAATTCAAGGGAGAATTACAAAACCATGCTATTTTATTGAATAAATGTGGGAAAAGGTGATAAAATCCCCCAAATTCAGTATAGAATAAACCACGAAATCGGGGTTTATCAAATCTCCCCACACTTAAACTAAGCATGTCCTCATGCTAAAATCAAGAAAGAAGCAAAGGGGTATCAATATTTATTCGATGCAAACTACCTAAATGTAACCTATCTACATGCAATCTATCTAAATGAATGCAACTGCTTGGTCAAAATAGGTCAACTTCCAAGAACACATATATGAGGACAAGGGCTAAAGCCATAGCAGTCAAATCAAACCCACAATTGCATTGAATTATTGAAAGATTTTACAAACTTGCAAGAATAATTGATCATGGGTGGAAACATGTAATTGAGCGATCGAACCCTCACCGGATGTGTATCCACTCTAGGCACTCAAGTGTATGGGGTTGATTCACTCAATATCTCCCCTAATCATGCTTTTCAATATTTATTTTTCATCTAACAATCAACAATTACTTTATGCATGCATATAAATATCATGAGGGCTTTCCCATAGGTTATAACGGGGTTAGGGTTAAGGTAAGGATGCATATAGTCAAGTGGACTAGAATTTGAATCTTTGATTAACCTAAGCTCCCCACCTAACGTATATAACAACCTATACAATTCTAAACAAACCTAACTATCAATTCTTCACTTTTTCACACACTCATGCATTCCATTTTTGGTCACTACACATACGCATTGATTTTTTTATTGAGCTTTACTTGGGGCATTTTGTCCCCTTTTTATTGCTTGTATTTTTCTTTCTTTTTCTATATTTTTTTTCTTTTGATATCTACATATATATTTTTTTCTTTATTTTGTATAAACATGATTGATACATGAGTATGTACCCAATTCCCAAATTTTTCAACAAAAATACAAAAACACCCTTTTATCCCAACCAATGTTTCCAATTTTCCCCAAACTTGAATAATAAACACTGTCACTAGCCTAAGCTAATCAAAGATCCAAACAAGGGACTTTTATTATTTTTCGCTTTAGGCTTGTAATGTGCTACAATAAAGAACATTTGGGTTAAGCATAGGCTCAAAATTGGCTAACAACGGAGAGTAAAAGGTAGGCTATTTGGGTAAGTGAGCTAATGAAATAATGGTCTCAATCATATAAGTGCATATATACATAAAATAATGGACATATAAAACTAAACAAATCAAATATTACAATCATAGAAAGAGAATAATGCACACAAAAATGAAAATAAGTGGTTATATGATGTAACCACACAATTAGGCTCAAATCTCACATGCTTGTGTTCTTAGCTCAAACATGATCCACAAAATATATAATTTAAGCAAGTTTTCACAATTTTTTTTCAATCAATTGGGGGTGCCTTATAGATAAAATACTTGGAAAATATCATGATTTTGACTAAGCTTAATATATACATATGCAAAATAAGAAAATTTTACTAAAAATTCTAAAATGAAATGCAAAAGTGTTGGAATTAGAAACTTGTCACCCAAAAACGCCAAGTGGTCAGACGACCTCCCCACACTTAAAAGTTTGCACCGTCCTCGGTGCATCCAAAGATGAGCATGGGGGTACGGCAACTTTCCTAGCTGCTACCTTCAGCTGGTAGGTCAATTGGTTACTGCGTGTTCTTCCTTCCACTTCCATTGTTGCTTATGATGGCTTATCTTGAAAATAGAAAACAGGAGATAATAAGACAAGTAAATGCACAAGCAAGGAAGCATGGATTGTTGGAATGAGGTAATTCACTAGAATTGAGTGAGTGAGTTAATGTGATGATGAGCGGATAATTTATACGCTTTTTGGCATTGTTTTTAGGTAGTTTTTAGTAGGATCTAGCTACTTTTAGGGATGTTTTCATTAGTTTTTATGCAAAATTCACATTTCTGGACTTTACTATGAGTTTATGTATTTTTCTGTGATTTAGGTATTTTCTGGCTGAAATTAAGGGACCTGAGCAAAAATCTGATTCAGGCTGAAAAAGGACTGTTGATGTTGTTGGATTCTGACCTCCCTGCACTTGAAATGGATTTTCTGGAGCTAAAGAACTCCAAATGGCGCGCTCTCAACGGCGTTGGAAAGTAGACATCGAGATGGTCCATACTTTGTTCGAGCTTAGATGACGCAAACTGGCGTTCAATGCCAGTTCCATGCTGCATTCTGGAGTAAAACGCCAGAAACACGTCACAAACCAGAGTTAAACGCCAAAAACACGTTACAACTTGGTGTTTAACTCCAAGAGAAGCCTCTGCACGTGTAAAGCTCAAGCACAGCCCAAGCACACACCAAAGTGGGCCCCGGAAGTGTATTTCTGCACTTAGACTTATTTCTGTAAACCCTAGTAACTAGTCTAGTATAAATAGGACATTTTACTATTGTATTAGACGTCTTTTGATTGATCTTTAATCAGTGTATGCGATTTTAGACCTTCAAAGGGGTCTGGCCATTCGGCCATGCCTGGACCATCACTTATGTATTTTCAACGGTGGAGTTTCTACACACCATAGATTAAGGGTGTGGAGCTCTGCTGTACCTCGAGTTTTAATGCAATAACTACTATTTTCTATTCAATTCAGCTTATTCTTGTTCTAAGATATTCGTTGCACTTCAACATGATGAATGTGATTATCCGTGACACTCATTATCATTCTCACCTATGAACGCATGACTGACAACCACTTTCGTCCTACCTTAGACTGAGCGTGTATCTCTTGGATTCCTTAATTAGAATCTTCGTGGTATAAGCTAGAACCCTTTGTCGGCCATTCTTGAGAATCTGAAAAGTCTAAACCTTATCTGTGGTATTCCGAGTAGGATTCAGGGATTGAATGACTGTGACGAGCTTCAAACTCGCGATTGTTGGGCGTGGTGACAGACGCAAAAGAATCAATGGATTTTACTCCGACATGATCGAGAACCCACAGATGATTAGCCGTGCTGTGTTTGGACTATTTTCACTGAGAGGATGGGAAGTAGCCATTGACAATGGTGATGCCCTACATACAGCTTGCCATGGAAAGGAGTAAGAAGGATTGGATGAAAGCAGTAGGAAAGCAGAGATTCAGAAGGAACACAGCATCTCCATACATTTGTCTGAAATTCCTACCAATGAATTACATAAGTATCTCTATCTTTACTTTATGCTTTATTTATCTTTATTTTCGAAAACTCACTAATCATTTGAATCCGCTTGACTGAGATTTACAAGATGACCATAGCTTGCTTCATACCAACAATCTCCGTGGGATCGACCCTTACTCACGTAAGGTTTATTACTTGGACGACGCAGTGCACTTGCTAGTTAGTTGTGCGGAGTTGTGACAAAGTGTGATTCACATTTGAGAGTACTACCATGTTTTTGGCACCATTGTTGATGATCACAATTTCGTGCACCAAGTTTTTGGCGCCGTTGCCGAGAATTGTTTGAGTTTGGACAACTGACGGTTCATCTTGTTGCTCATATTAGGTAATTTTCTTTTCAAAAAAAATTTTTTTCCAAAAATCTTTCAAAAATTTTTTATTTGGTTTCATTTTTCCAAAAAGAAATTTTCGAAAAGTCCAAAAAAAAAATTTTAAAAATGAAAAAAAAATCAAAAATATTTTTGTGTTTCTTATTTGAGTCTTGAGTCCATTTTTAAGTTTGGTGTCAATTGCATGTTTTTAAAATTTATGCTTTTTTTTTTGAAAAATTCATGCATTTTTTTTAAGTCCATTCCCTCACTAAGCTCCTTGGGTGCTTCTCCACATTCAACAATGGGAGTGCCTTGATCGCATAAGCTTAGGCGGGATGAGACTATGTTACCAATGGCTTCTACTATGATAGCCATTTTTGCTCTTAACTTCGTAAACTTCTTTTCATCCTCCTCTTGTCACCTTAAGAGATGAGATTCAGGATCTCTCAATTCTAGCATGGGGGCTTCATTGGGAGGTGATTGTGGAAGAGAGGTTTCATTGTTTGAGGGAAAGGTATTGTGATTGGAAGGTGGTTCATATTGGTGAAATTCATGAGGTGGTATGTATGGACTTTGTGGTTCATGGGAGTATGGGTGTTGGAATGGTTGGTATGGGTTAGGATCATATGGAGGTGAATGGTGGTATGAGGCTTGTGAGTGTGGTTGAGGTTTATATTAAGGGGGGGTTCATATGCATATGATGATTGTGGTTGACAACCACAATGAGGGTCATCACATACATTAGATTCGTATGCATCAAGATTTGAATTGTACCCATAAGAAGCCGGAGGAGGTTGTTGCCTAGAAGGTTGTCCATAAGCTTGGGGCTCCTCCCACCTTTGATTTCCAAATACTTGATGCATGTTGTCATTGTAATTTCCATCTCCTACAACATAGTTTGAACCAAACTAATAGCCAAAGTCGTGAGAAACAAAGAGAACAAAATCCTACAACAAGCAAAAACTAACAAACAAACCAAAAATCAAGATATTCACAATATATACAATAGCCAATAACATAGCACCATTGCAATCCCCGGCAACGGCGCCATTAATTTGATTGCAAAAATTATTGTCGGTCTAAATTCTTCTTCTTATAGAAAAGAGTTACTTCGTTGTAAGCATAGCTCCAAACCAACAAACAACTCTCGCATCAAGTTAAAATTTATGGTTTTGTCACATGTACAAACCCCAAATAAGAATTAACCAGAGTATTTGGACTCCGGGTCGTCTCACGAGGATTGCAATGAAGTGTATGCTTATTGGCTATGAAGTATGTTTTGGGGTTTTTGGAATAAGAGAAATGAAAAGTAAATGATAAAGAAATTCAAATAACAAAAGGGCCTTGGCAAGGGTTGGTGGTCAAGGATCTCTATCCTTATCACTAACCACAACATGAGAATTGGCAAAGATCAACCCCATTAAGTCATCCTATAAATGATAAAGGAAAGTCAAATGAGCTATGTCAATCCAAGTCCATAAGTCCTAGTTCTCCACCAATTCAATTAGTGAGATCTAAGGTCAATGGCTCCCAATCACCAATCACTTGGACATTAGCAACTCAAGAGTTCCTAAGTTACCTTCCCAAACCAAGAGCATAAAATTTTACTCTAAAGCCCAACCAAGAATTTTGTCAAACACTTGGTAGGTACAAATGGAAAGCATGGTAAATTGCGAGGAAAGATAAAATTTACCAACTACCA
The DNA here is from genome assembly GCF_000817695.3 of Arachis duranensis. NCBI lineage: Eukaryota > Viridiplantae > Streptophyta > Magnoliopsida > Fabales > Fabaceae > Arachis > Arachis duranensis. The sequence goes on from NC_029775.3 coordinate 38,827,820, forward strand.
ATTATAAGAAAAGTAAAATCACAACTCAAATCAACAATAAAAGAACATCAAACATTAAATCTCGTCAAAGAAAATCCAAATTCAACATGAGTGCATGAGCATAAAAGAGACATGAAAGTCAAATTAACATCACAAACTAAGAGAATTAAAGTGTAGAAACAAGAAATTATAGAGGAAACAAGATGAAAACATAAAATTGGACCTAGATCTAAGAGGGAAATACCCTAAGAACCCTAATTCTAGAGAGAAGAGGGAGCTTCTCTCTCTAGAAATTAAACTACGTGATGCTCATCCTACAAACAATTGCTCCCCCTTTGCTTGGGCTTCAATTCTGCATGAAATACACTCATAAACAGGTTGGAATTGGGCCTGGGCTGCTCAGAAATCACCCCCATCATTTTGCCTTTAAGTGAGTCACGTGAGAGTATCGGCGCGTACGCGCCATGTGCGCATGCGCATCAATTGGCTATTTCTTCATCTGCTCAGAAGCGTCATGTACGCACGCACGTCTGATGAGAGAACTTCTGCGTGGTCTAGAATTCAGAATAAGTTCCCGTTGCAAGTAGCTTCTAAACCAACAAAAGTCCGTTCTTACAAACGTTTTGGTTGTCACAAGTAACAAACCCCTTTGAAATTGATAACCGATTATTTAAACCTCGGGTCACCTTCTCAAGGAATTGCAGGGAGGTATGTTCTTATTATTGGTTATAAAAAAGTGTGTTTTGGGGTTTTGGATTAAGGTAAAGAGTTAGTTGAATGACAAGTAAAATAAAATAATAATAACTGTAAAATAAACCTTTGGCAAGGTACGAGAACTAGAAGTCCTATCCTTATCAATTGTGATGAGAATTAGATTTTAATCCCACTTAGTTAACCTTTACTAAACAAAGGAAGGTCAGGTGGACTAATTAATTTGATACCTAAAGTCCTAGTCTTTCCTTGGGAAAGGCTAGAGTTATTGGAATTCAAATTAATTAGCAACTCCCAATTTCAAAGCCAAAAGGGAAAAATTCAAATTATTTATATTATAAATAAAAGAAACAAATCATAGATCTGAAAATACCTCAAATAACATTAATTTGAAAGAGTAATATGTAACATAGAAGAATTCATAAACTAAATTGAGAAAGCAAGTAATGAAAAAGGAATATTGAACCTGATAAAAAGATAATCCTTAAAGCAAATAAAATCCTAATCCTAAAGAGAGAGGAGAGAACCTCTCTCACTAAAAACTACATCTAGAACTAAGATTGTGAATTATGAAAAGCCTAATCTGAAGTCTCCTTCATTCCTCCACTTTGCAGCCTTTAATCCGTGTTTTCTGGGCTTGAAACTGGGTCGGAAATAGCCCAGCATTCGCTGTTTGCGAATTATGCCGCGCTGATTTTTGCAGATGCGACGCGTCCGCATGGATGATGCGTTCGCATCGTCTATCTGTATGGCCACTATGGCAAATTATACATCAAATCGAAGCCCCAGACGTTAGCTTTCCAACGCAAGTGGAACCGCGTCATTTGGATCTTTGTAGCTCAAGTTATCGTCGTTTTAGTGCGAGAGGGTCAGGCTGACAGCTTTGCAGTTTCTTCAACTTCTTGTATTCCTTTCACTTTTGCATGCTTCCTTTCCATCCTCTAAGCCATTCTTGCCCTATAATCCCTGAAATCACTTAACACACATATCAAGGAATCTAATGGCAATAAGAGAGGATTCAATAAAAGAAAATAAAAGGCAAAGAAGCATGTTTTCAATCATAGAACAAATTCTGGGAAGGAATTGTAAAACATGCAAATCATATGAATAAATGTAAGAAAGATTGATAAAATCCACTCAATTAAGCACAAGATAAACCATAAAATAGTGGTTTATCAGAGTCTCTATGCGAAATCACTTTTGTGCGTGCGCGCCTTGTGTGCGCGTGCACCCATTGATGCATTCCCAATTCTTGTTTCCTCATGCATTCTCCACTTTGCATGCTTTTCTCCTCATTTCTTCCATCCAATACTTGCCTTATGAACATGAAATCGCTCAACAAATACATGAAGGCATCGAATGAAATTAAAGTAAGTTAAAATCACCAATTTAAGGGCCTAAAAAGCATGTTTTTACACTTAAGCACAGTTCAAGGGAGAATTACAAAACCATGCTGTTTTATTGAATAAATGTGGGAAAAAGTGATAAAATCCCCAAAATTAAGCACAGAATAAACCACAAAATCGGAGTTTATCACTCCTCCCCCTAATGAATTTGGGGTTCAGTGGATCATAGCTCAAAGAACAAGTGTAGAGAAACTAAATTGACAGAAAGTAAATTGGCTGAGAAGCAGGAGAGCAGGGAAATTAAATTGCATAGACAATAAACATGTAAACTTGCAGAAGGGAAGTATAAGAAGTTGAAATTGCATAAATCAAACTGAATTCAATTACAACTGAAATCTAAAAGTGCAGAAAGGAAACGGATTTCTAAGCTAAGCTCTCTACCAGAGCCTTCTATCCTATTCCTACTCCTACTCGATTCAAGTTTCTCAATTCCAAATTTTGGGCTTCTCATCACAGACGTTGGAGGCAACGTTTGGTTAACAATGTTCCCTCCAACGTTGGCTTGGTCACACGTACGCGTGGATGGTCAATTTTTCCATTCCATGCGTGCGCGTAACTCACGCTTACGCGTCGCCCAATATTTATCCAGCTCCAGAATTGAACATTTTTGAGGAAGTTGGAGGTAACGTTGGCACCCACGTTTTCTTCCTCTAGAACATTGCCTTCAACGTTGATGGGCCAATGTTGGCCTTTCCTTCTCTTCTTCCTTGCTCCTCCTCTGCCTTTTTTACCAATCATCAACCAAAAAATACTCATCAAAGCCATGGCATAATTATAGGATTTTGCATCATTCATAACATCCACTACATCTTGCAAAAATCTCATGAAAATGCATAAAATTAACAATGTTTGATTGAATCAAGACAACCATGAATTTCTCATCCAAACACTTACTTATTGCCAAAGAAATTCATGAAACCAAGTAAAAACTAATGAAAAAGGCTTGTGAAACTAGCCCAAGATGACTTGTCCTTTTCCCCCTCCATCCGTGTTCTTCTCTTGTGGTTTTTTGGAGGTCTCCTTTAATTCTTTTCCACTTCTGAGGGTGATAGCCTGACACTCCTCCCTTGGGTTTGTATTAGTTTTGTTAGAAATATTGTGGCCAGGAACTTGCTTGAATAGGTAGCCGATCTGTGTTTCCAGTTTTTTGATGGCAGCATCTTGATTTTGCATATTGGATCGTACTTCTTCCCGGAACGTTTTACTGTCTTGAACTTCCTTGCATATGCCTTCGAGCAAGGTCTCAATTCTAGAGAGTCTATCTTTAAATGGTGATGGTGGGTTGAGGTTAGAGGGTTGAGACTGGCCATTTTGGGTTTGACATGGCTGCTGAGAAGTGGTGTTGGGTGGGTGTTGATATGATCTCTGTGTGGAATGTTGGTATACTACATTATTGTTGGGGTTGTGATGTCTCTGATCTTGGCTTTGGTCTTGTTGATTTCCCTACTCAAAGTTTGGATGGTTCTTCCAACCAGGATTATAGGTCTTGGAGTATGGATCATGTGATTGCCTGGGTGAGTTCCCAACATAGTTGGCTTGTTCCCAATCACCTCATTCCTCTGTATTCACTCCTTCTTGAGCTGGTGGTGGGGTGCTGACTGCTGTAACTTGGTTCCTCTCCATCTGCTTAGTAAGGTCAGCCAACTGCTTGGTGATCATCTTGTTTTGAGCTAGCAGTGCATCCATATTGTTCAACTCCATTACTCCTCGAGTGTTGCTCCTCTCAGAAACATAAAAATAGTCATTCTCAGCTACAGTCTCAATGACATCTATGGCTTCTTCAATGGTATTCTTCTTGATTAGAGATCCCCCTGAAGAGTGGCCTACTGCCTTCTTTAATTCGTAAGAAAAGCCTTGGTACATGAAATCGTGAGTTCACACTTCTCCCACAACTCCACGCAGCTGACCAGCAAGTGCACTGGGTCGTCCAAGTAATACCTTACGTGAGTAAGGTCGATCCCAATGAGATTGTCGGCTTGAAGCAAGCTTTGGTCATCTTGTAAATCTCAGTCAGGCAGATTCAAATGGTTATGAGGTTTTGATAATTAAAAGAGAAATAGAACATAAAATAGGATAGAGATACTTATGCAATTCATTGGTGGGAATTTCAGATAAGCGTATGGAGATGCTTTGTTCTCTCTGAGCCTCTGCTTTCTTAATGTCTTTATCCAATCATGCGTACTCCCTTCCATGGCAAGCTGTATGTTGGTGGATCACCGTTGTCAATGGCTACCATCCGTCCTCTCAGTGAAAACATATCTGCTACGGTTTCCCGCATGGCTAATCAGCTGTCGGTTCTCGATCATGTCGGAATAAGATCCATTGACCCTTATGCACACTGTCACTGCGTCCAACAGTCACGAGTTTAAAACTCGTCATAGTCATCCAATCCCAGATCTTACTCAGAATACCACAGACAAGATTTAGACTTTTCGGATCTCAAGAATGCTACCAATTGATTCTAGCTTATACCACGAAGACTCTGATCTCACGGAATGGAAGGCTCTGTTGTCAGGAGAGGCAACCATACGTCATGAACCAGGAGGCCAAGAGATACACACTCAAGGTCTCGCAGATAGAACGGAGGTGGTTGTTAGGCATGCATTCATAAGGGAGGATGATGATGAGTGTCACGGATCATCACATCCATCAAGTTGAAGTACGAGTGAATTTCTTAGAACAAGAATAAGCATGAATTGAATAAAAAACGATAGTACTTTGCATTAATTCAAGAGGAACAGCAGAGCTCCACACCTTAATCTGTGAGGTGTAAAAACTCTACCCTTGAAAATACATAAGTGATGAAGGTTGGTACACGAAATCATGATACACAACTTCGTGCAGCTGATGAGCAAGTGCACTAGGTCGTCCAAGTAATACCTTACGTGAGTAAGAGTCGATCCCACGAAGATTGCCGGCTTGAAGCAAGCTGTTCCGGGGGTTACCTGAAACGTGCAGCTCGGTCGTCTGGCAGGACCCGAGGTGAGGGCTCCGTGGCCCGAGCTTGGTGTGCTGAGCGGCTGGGGGTTGTACCTGCAATGACACTCCGATGCTTAAGTTAGCATGGGTCCAAGCAGATATTGAGTAGAATTAGAGTGTGAGTTATACCTGGGTGCTCTAGTGTATTTATAGTAGTTGGCTGTGATCTTCCCTGGATAAGATATTCTTATCTTATCTTATCTTTTGGGAGTTTTATCCCTATCTTTGTGGAACCGCCTTTCTCTAGGCCTTTTCGGCCTTTTAGTTTTTGGGCTGCGTTCCTTTTGATGGGCCTTTTTAGCTTTGTTGTCCGAGGTCCGACCTCAGGCGTGGGCCTTGGGATGAGGTCGGACCTTCTATGAACTTACCGAGTTTGGGGAGCTCGGTCAGGGTATGAACAGTTACTATCAATTAATGATTTGATTCAACATTTCAAGTATGTTGCCTTTTCTGTTGAGAAAGGATTAATGATTGAATCATATCTTTTCTTGTTAGTCAAGTTTTTAATTTTCAAATCAAATCTTTTTACAATGTTTTCAAATCATATCTTTTAAAATTGTTTTCAAATCATATCTTCTTAACCACATCTTCTTCAAAATAGTTTTCAATCAAATCTTTCTGATTTCTAATTTCAAAATCTTTTTCAAAAATCATTTGATT
>NC_029775.3:38834384-38835509 GCF_000817695.3 Arachis duranensis
GATGAGAGTGGGGAGCCTTCTTTTCCTCTTTGTTGGCAGGAGAATATAGTGTCTGCTAAGTATTCTTTTGAGAGTCTAGATGAAGTGGAGCAGGCTTTTGTGGGTGTGGTGAGCAGTTTATGGGGTCGGGCACCTCACTTGGACACGAAGAAAATGTTGGGAGATCCAAGCCTTCTCCGTTCCGAGTTAGGTAGTTCCCGACTTCTTTGAGATTCCGACCTTTTCTTAGTATTTTGGTTTTTCTTTATCTTTGGTGTAATTTCTGTTGTGGTAATCCCTTTCTTGATTTCTTGCAGAGATGTCTTCTCAGGCGGATTCCATGAAATTCCTTCGTCGGACGAAGAAGTCGGTGGCTGCTCGAAATCTCGAGGCTGGGGATGCTTCTGCCCGATCTTCTCCGCAGAAGACTACTGTGGGTGTACAGACTCGGTCGAAGACTATTCCGACTCCCCATTTCCGAGCTATAAGTCAGGATCCTCCGACCTCTGCTACTTCTTCTCCTTCTCCTCCTCCGTTCTCGGGTCCTCCTCCTAAGAAGCAGAAGACCTCTCAAGAGCTTGCCGGTTTCAATGATAAGGACTTTGATGCTCTTGGTTGGATTGAGCAGCATATCCTCCCTCAGACCTTTATTTCTACTGATGATGTGTCTATGGAGCATCATTTTCAGTATATGGCGCGGAGCTGTGTCCGGATGGCTAGTCTGCATGCCGCTATTGCCCGGGAGTTCAAGAAATCCCCATTGGTGCGACCAGCTCCCGACTTGAGAAGGCTCAGTCCGAGTTTGATAAGATTAGTCAACTGAAGGCTGCCAGGATTACTGAGCTGGAGGCCTCTTTGGAGAAAGAGAAAACTAAAGCTACCGCGGCTGTGGCGGCAGCGAAGACATCTGAGGAGATGGCGAAGGCGGCTACAGAGAATTATACTCGGCTATATGCCGAGCTTGTGGAGACAAAGGAGGAGCTGCAATCTGCGCAGGACAAATTTTATGAGCTGGAAGGTCACGTGGCCAAGGGTATGGATGCCATGTTTGAAAATCTGAAGGCTCAGGTCCGGGTTCTTGCTCCCGACCTAGATCTGAGCTTGTTCAGTACGGATAACGTCGTTGTGGAGGGAAAGATTGTTCCT
>NC_029775.3:38841701-38880763 GCF_000817695.3 Arachis duranensis
TTCATGATCTCTTGCGTGAAGGGATCATGGTTGTCTTCGGGGGTGGCGCCGCGGTCTGACCGATCTTTTAGGTTGGCCTCTATTTTCCGCAGTTTTTCTTCTAATTCTCTGCGCTTGCGAGCTTCCCTTCTCAGATCTTGTTCAGTTTCTTTCTGCTTCTTTATGTCCTCTTCGAGTTGTTTCAGCCGGTTTTGCTGTGCCCGAACTGCTTCTAGAATTTCCGAGCTCTTTTCTTTTTCGGGATTTTGCGGATCTTTGTTTGGGAGTGATGTCTTTGGGCGATTCTGTTTGTTTCCTCCTGGAGTGCGCGGGGATAGAGGGCTGTCCGGTCGTTCTCCGGTGTCAACTTCCTCCTCTTGTTCTGATGTAGTGTGGTTATTGTTGGGAGGGTCGTCCGCCATGGTAGAGGGATGACTTCCAGGTCCCCGGCAACGGCGCCAATGTTCCGGGGGTTACCTGAAACGTGCAGCTCGGTCGTCTGGCTGGACCCGAGGTGAGGGCTCCGTGGCCCGAGCTTGGTGTGCTGAGCGGCTGGGGGTTGTACCTGCAATGACACTCCGATGCTTAAGTTAGCATGGGTCCAAGCAGATATTGAGTAGAATTAGAGTGTGAGTTATACCTGGGTGCTCCAGTGTATTTATAGTAGTTGGCTGTGATCTTCCCTGGATAAGATATTCTTATCTTATCTTATCTTTTGGGAGTTTTATCCCTATCTTTGTGGAACCGCCTTTCTCTAGGCCTTTTCGGCCTTTTAGTTTTTGGGCTGCGTTCCTTTTGATGGGCCTTTTTAGCTTTGTTGTCCGAGGTCTGACCTCAGGCGTGGGCCTTGGGATGAGGTCGGACCTTCTATGAACTTACCGAGTTTGGGGAGCTCGGTCAGGGTATGAACACAAGCTATGGTTGCCATGTAACTCTTAGTCAGGAAATTAATGATAAAAATGATTTTTGTTTATGAAGAATGAATAACATGAAATAAAAAGTACTTGTGATTCAGTGATGAGGAACAGGTTGAGGTTTTGGAGATACTCTGTCTTCTGAATCTCTGCTTTCCTACTGTTGTCTTTTTTACACAAGCAAGGTTCCTTCCATGACAAGCTGTATGTTGGTGGATCACCGTTGTCAATGGCTACCATCTGTCCTCTCAGTGAAAATGGTCCAACTACGGGTTACGTAGGGCTAATCATCTTTCAGTTCTCACTTGTGCTGGAATAGGATCCATTGATCCTTTTGCACACTGTCACTGAGCCCAACATTTGTGAGTTTGAAGCTCGTCATCGTCACCTCTTCCCAAATCCTACTCGGAATACCACATACAAGGTTTAGATTTTCCGAATCTCAAGAGTGCCGCCAATTGGTTCTAGCTTATACCACGAAGACTCTGGTTTTACATAATTGAACGCTCTGTTGTTAGGAGAGGCAATCAAACTCGTGAACCAGGAACCCAAGAGATACACACTCAATCTAAGGTAGAATGGAAGTGGTTGTCAGGCACATGTTCATAAGTTGAGAGTGGTGATGAGTGTCACGGATCATCACATTCATCATGTTGAAGTGCGAATGAATATATTAGAATAGAAACAAGCGTGATTGAATAGAAAACAGAAATAATTGCATAAATCCATCGAGACACAGTAGAGCTCCTCACCCCCAACCATGGGGTTTAGAGACTCATGCCGTAGAAGATACAAATTCAGATGTAAAATGTCATGAGGTACAAAATGAATCTCTAAAAGTAGTTTTTATACTAAACTAGTAACCTAGGTTTACAGAAAATGGGTAAACTAACATAGATAGTGCAAAAATCCACTTCCGAGGACCATTTGGTGTGTGTTTGGGCTGAGCATTAAAGCTTTCACATGTAGAGGTTATTCCTAGCATTAAACGCCAGCTTTGGTGCCAGTTTGGGCATTTAACTCCAACTTTTATGCCAGTTCTAGCGTTTAACGCCAGAAAAAGGGTAAGAAGTTGGCGTTAAAACACCAGTTTTCGTTATCAAATCTCGGACAAAGTATGAACTATTATACATTGCTGGAAAGCCCAAGATGTCTACTTTCTAATGCAATTAAGTTCGCGCCAATTAAGCTTTTGTAACTCCAGAAAATCCATTTCGCGTGCAGGAGGGTCAGAATCCAATAACATCTGCAATCCTTTTTCAGCCTCTAAATCAGATTTTTGCTCAGGTCCCAAAATTTCAGCCGAAAATACTTGAAATCATAGAAAAACATACAAACTCATAGTAAAGTCCAAAAATGTGATTTTTGAATAAAACTAATAAAAATATACAAAAAAGTAACTAAACCATACTAAAAACTACATGAAAATACCACCAAAACGCGTATAAAATATCCGCTCATCAAAGGTCCAGGCATAGCCGAATGGCCAGCCCCCAAAACGTGATCAAGAGATCAAAAGTGATCCAAAGGTAGTGTCAATAGTGATCTAAAGATATGAATAGTAAAAAGTGCTATTTATACTAAACTAGTAAACTAGGTTTACAGAAAATGAGTAACTAAGTGTAGATAGTGCAGAAATCAACTTCTGGCGCCCACTTGGTGTGTGTTTGGGCTAAGCATTGAAGCTTTCACGTGTATAGGCTCTTCTTGGAGTTTAAACGCCAGTTTTGGTGCCAGTTTGGGCGTTTAACTCCAGCTTTGGTGCCAGTACAGGTCTCTGGTGGGCATTTGGATGCCAGTTTGGTCCATCAAGTCTCGGGAAAAGTATGAACTATTATACATTACTGGAAAGCCCAAGATGTCTACCTTCCAACACAATTAAGAACGTGCCAATTCCGCTTCTGTAGCTCCAGAAATTCTACTTCGAGTGTAGGGAGGTCAAAATTCAACAGCATCTTCAGTCCTTTCTCAGCCTCTGAATCAGATTTTTGCTCAAGTCCCTCAATTTCAGCCAGAAAATACCTAAAATCACAGAAAAATACACAAACTCATAGTAAAGTCCAGAAATGTGATTTTTGCATAAAAACTAATAAAAATATACTAAAAAGTAACTAAAACATATTAAAAACTATGTAAAAACAATGCCAAAAAGCGTATAAATTATCCGCTCATCACAACACCAAACTTAAATTGTTACTTGTCCCCAAGCAACTAAAAACAAAATAGGATAAAAAGAAGAGAATATACAATAAATATCAAAATATCAATGAAACTTAGTCCCAATTAGATGAGCGGGGCTAGTAGCTTTTTGCCTCTGAACAGTTTTGGCATCTCACTTTATCCTTTGAAGTTCAGAATGATTTGGCATCCATTAGGAACTCAAAATTTAGATAGTGTTATTGATTCTCCTAGTTTAGTATGTTGATTCTTGAACATAGCTACTTTATGAGTCTTGGCCGTGACCCTAAGCATCTTGTTTTCCAGTATTACCACCGGATACATAAATGCCACAGACACATAACTGGGTGAACCTTTTTAGATTGTGAGTCAACTTTGCTAGAGTCCACAGTTAGAGGTGTCCAGAGTTCTTAGGCGCACTCTTTTGCTTTGGATCATGACTTTAACCACTTAGTCTCAAGCTTTTCACTTGGACCTTCATGATACAAGCACATGGTTAGGGAAAGCTTGATTTAGCCACTTAGTGCTTTTAACTTAGCCTCTTTACCTTTGCCTTTTTCTGCTTGCTTTTTCTTTTTCTTTATTATTTTTTTGCAAGCTTGTGTTTTTCACTACTTTTTCTTGCTTCAAGAATCAATTTTATGATTTTTCAGATTATTAATAACATTTCTCTTTGTTCATCATTCTTTCAAGAGCCAACAATTTTAACATTCATAAACTTCACTATAAAAAATATGCACTGTTCAAGCATTCATTTAGAAAACAAAAAGTATTGCCACCACATAAAAATAATTAGACTAATTTCAAGATAAAAGTTGAAATCTATGTACTTCTTGTTCTTTTGTAATTAGGAACATTTTTCATTTAAGAAAGGTGAAGGATTTATGGGGCATTCATAGCTTCAAGGCATAGACACTAGACACTAATAATCATGTAATAAAGACACAAACATAGACAAACATAAAGCATAAAAAATTGAAAAACAAAAAAACAAATAACAAGGAAATAAAGAACGGGTCCACCTTAGTGATGGCGGCTAGTTCTCCCTCTTAAAGATCTTATGGAGTGCTTGAACTCCTCAATGTCTCTTCCTTGCCTTTGTTGTTCTACCCTCATGGCTCTTTGGTCTTCTCTCATTTCATAGAGGATGATGGAATGCTCTTGGTACTCCATCCTTAGTTTTTCGATATTGGAACTCAAATATCCTAGAGAAGTGTTGAGTTGTTCCCAATAGTTGTGTAGAGAAAAATGCATCCCTTGAGGTATCTTAGGGATTTCTTGATGAGGGACTTCCTCATGCGTTTGCTGCGGTCCATGAGTGGGCTATCTTGTTTGCTCCATCCTCTTTTTAGTGATGGGCTTGTCCTTTTCAATGAGGATGTCGTCTTCTATGACAATTTTAGCTAAACTGCATAGGTGACAAATGAGATGAGGAAAGGCTAACCTTGACAAAGTGGAGGGCTTGTCAGCCACTTTGTACAGTTCTAGAGGTATGATCTCATGAACTTCCACTTCCTCTCTAATCATGATGCTATGGATCATGATAGCCCGATCCACAGTTACTTCAGATAAGCTACTAGTAGGAATGATAGAGCGTTGGATGAACTCCAACCATCCTCTAGCCACAGGCTTAAGGTCAAGCCTTCTTAGTTGAATCGACTTGCCTTTGGAGTCTCTTTTCTATTGTGCTCCTTCCATACAGATGTCCATGAGAACTGGGTCCAACATTTGATCAAAGTTGACCCTTCTTGTGAAAGGATGAAGATTTCCTTGCATCATTGGCAAGTTGAATGCCAACCTCACATTTTCCAGACTGAAATCTAAATATTTCCCCTGAACCATTGTGAGCCAATTCTTTGGGTTTGGGTTCATACTTTGATCATGGTTCTTGGTGATCTATGCATTAGTATAGAACTCTTGAACCATTAAGATTCCGACTTGTTGAATGGGATTGGTGAGAGCTTCCCATCCTCTTCTCTTAATCTCATGTCGGATCTCCGGATATTCGCTCCTTTTAAGCTTGAAGGGGACCTCAGGGATCACCTTTTTCTTGGTCACAACTTCATAGAAGTGGTCTTGATGGACCTTTAAGATGAATCTCTCCATCTCCCATGACTCAGAGGTGGAAGCAATTGTCTCCCCATTCCTCTTTCTAGAGGTTTCTCCGGCCTTAGGTGCCATTAATGGTTATTGAAAACAAAAAGCAACACTTTTTCCAACACCAAACTTAAAATGTTTGCTCGTCCTTAAGAAAGAAAAGAAAGAAGAGAGTAGAAGAAGAAGAGAACTGGGAGAAGGAGGCCTAAAAAGGTTCGTCCAAGGGGGTGTTGAGTGTATGTGATGTGTGAAAATGAAAGAGGAAGGAGAGGTATTTATAGGGTAAGAAAGGGAGCTGGTTTGGGTGAGAAGGTGTGGGTTTGGGAGGGAAATGGTTTAAATTTGATTGGGTGGGGGTAGGAGGTTTGTATGATGGGTTTATAGGAATTATGGAATAGATGTGAGTGGTGAAGAGAATATGGGGAAGAGGGTAAGATTTGATAGGAGAGTGGTGTTTTGGGTAGAGTGTTATGGAGAAGTGTGAAGAGGAGAGAGAGTGAGGTGGGGTAGGTGGGGATCCTGTTGGGTCCACAGATTATGATCCTAAAGAAAATATAAAATAACATAGATAAAAATAAAATTGGGTTGCCTCCCAATAAGCGCTTCTTTAATGTCAATAGCTTGACAGTGAGCTCTTTTTAGAGCTTCACAGATGCTCAGAGCATGATTGTGGCCTCCCAACACCAAACTTAGAGTTTGAGTGTGGGGGCTCTATCTGACTCTGTATTGGGAGAAGCTTTTCATGCTTCTTCTCCATGTTTACAGAAGAAGATCCTTAAGCCTTAAATACATGGTAGTCCTAATTCAATTGAAGGACTAACTCTCCTCTGTCTACATCAATCACAGCCTTTGCTGGGGCTAGGAAGGGTCTTCCAAGGATGATGAATTCATCCTCATCCTTTCTAGTGTCTAGGATTATAAAATCAGTAGGGATGTAAAAGCCTTCAACCTTTACCAAGACATCTTCTACAAGTCCATAAGCCTCTTTTTTTTATTTGGCTGCCATCTCCAGTGAGATTCTTGCAGCTTGTACCTCAAAGATCCCTAGTTTCTCTATTATAGAGAGTGGCATGAGGTTGATACTTGATCCTAGGTCACACAGAGCCTTTTCAAAGGTCATGGTGCCTATGGTGCAAGGTATCAAGAACCTTCCGGGATCCTCTTTCTTTTGAAGTAACTTCAGTTGAACCAATGCACTTAGTTCATTGATGATCAATGGAGGTTTATCCTCCCTAGTCTCATTACCAAATAATTTGGTATTTCAAGTTCATGATTGCTCCTAGATATTGAGCAACTTGCTCTTCAGTAGTAACTTTATCTTCCTCGGAAGAAGAATATTCTTCAGAGCTCATGAATGGTAATAAAAAGTTCAGTGGAATCTCTATGGTCTCTGTATGTGCCTTAGATTCCTTTGGTTCCCTATTAGGGAACTTCTTATTGGTCAGTGAACATCCATTGAGGTCTTCCTCAATGGAAATCATGCCATCCTCCTCCTCTATAGGTTCGGCCATTTTGGTCATATTAATGGCCTTGCACTCTCTCTTTGGATTCTCTTCTGTATTGCTTGGGAGAGAACTTGGAGGAGTAGTGACTCTTTTACTCAGCTGACCTACTTGTGCCTCCAAATTTCTTATGCAGGACCGTGCCTCAGTCATGAAACTGAGGGTGGTCTTAGATAGATCAGAGAATATGTTTGCTAAGCTAGAGAAGCTCTGCTCAGAATTCTATGTCTGTTGCTGAGAAGATGATGGGAAAGACTTGCTATTGCCAAACCTGTTTCTCCCACCATTATTGTTATTGAAGCATTGTTGAGGCTTTTGTTGATCCTTCCATGAGAAATTTGGGTGATTCCTCCATGAAGGATTATAGGTGTTTCCATAGGAATCTTCCATGTAATTCACCTCTTCCATTGCAGAATTCTCAGGTCATAAGCTTCTCCTTTAGAGAGGCGTCTTTAGCCTGTAATCCAGTCAGACTCTAAGAAATCATATTGACTTGCTGAGTCAATATTTTGTTCTGAGCCAATATGGCATTCAGAGTATCAATCTCAAGAACTCCTTTCTTCTGAGTCACCCTATTATTCACAAGATTTCTCTCAAAAGTATACATAAATTGGTTATTTGCAACCATTTCAATGAGTTCTTGGGCTTCTCCAGGCATTTTCAGATGAAGAGATCCACCAGTAGAGTGGTCTAATGATATCTTGGATAACTCAGACAGACCATCATAGAATACACATATGATTTTCCATTCTGGAAACATGTCAGAAGGACACCTTTTGGTTAATTGCTTGTATATTTCCCAAGCTTCATAGAAGGATTCATCTTCCTTCTGTCTGAAGGTTTGGATGTCCACTCTGAGCTTACTCATCTTTTGAGGTGGATAGAATTTGGTCAAGAAAGCATTGACTAGCTTGTCCCAAGAGTTCAGGCTTTCTCTAGGTTGTGAGTCCAACCATGTCCTAACTCTGTCTCTCACAGCAAAGGGGAAAAGTATAAGTCTGTAGACCTCGGGATCAACCCCATTGGTCTTAACAGTATCACAGATCTGCAAGAATTCAGATAAGAACTGATGAGGATCTTCTGATGGAAGTCCATGAAACTTGCAGTTCTGCTGCATTAGAGAAACTAATTGAGGCTTAAGCTCAAAGTTGTTTGCTCCAATGGCAGGAATTGAGATGCTTCTTCCATAGAAGTTGGAAGTTGGTGCAACATAGTCACCAAGCATCTTCCTTGCATCTATGGCATTGTGGTTAATTTCGGCTGCCATGTCTTTCTCTTTTTCAAAAACTTCTGTCAGGTCCTCTCCAAAGAGTTGTGCTTTAGCTTCTCTTAGCTTCCTCTTTAGAGTCCTTTCAGGTTCAAGATCGGCTTCAACAAGAATATCTTTATCCTTGTTCCTGCTTATGTGAAAAAGAAAAGAATAGAAAAGAAGAGGAATCCTCTATGTCACAGTATAAAGATTCCTTTATGTGAGTAGATGAAGAGAAGAAGAGAAGAATGAGGTAGAGAGAAAATAAATAGAATTCGAACACAGAGAGGGAGAGAGGGTTCAAATTTTAAGAAGGAGAGAAGTGTTAGTAAATAAATAAATATCAAGAGATGAGAGAGAGGAATTCAAATATTAAACAAAAGAAAAGGAAAAATATTTTTGTTTTTATTTTAAATATTAGTTAGTATTTGAAAATTAAGAAAGGAATAAAATAAAATTAGAGTTTAAAACAATTAGTTAATTAAAAAGATTTTTGAAAAGAGGAAGGTGATTTTCGAAAATGATAAGTGAAAAAGTAGTTAGGTGGTTTTGAAAAAGATAAGAAATAGTAAGTTTTGAAAAGATAAAAAGTTAGAAAAAAGATTTTGAAATTAAAATTTGAAAAAGATATGATTTGAAAAAGATTTGATTGAAAAACGATATGTTTGAAAAGATATGATTGAAAAATGAAATTAAAAAGATTTGATTTTCAAAATTAAAATTGATGACTTGACTAACAAGAAACTAAAAGATATGATTCTAGAATTTAAAGATTGAATCTTTTTTAACAAGAAAGTAACAAACTTGAATTTTTTTTTTAATCAAATCCTTAATTGTTAGCAACATTTTCAAAAATATGAAATAAAAATAAGAAAAAGATTTTGAAAATCAATTTCTAAAATTTTCGAAAACAATAAGAAGAAAAATGAAAAAGATTTGATTTTTGAAAAAGATTTGAAAAGATAGAATTCTTAAATTGTAACTTTGACTTGACTAACAAGAAACAACAATATTTTTAAAATCTTTGACTAAGTCAATCCAGAAATTCGAAATTTATGAGTGAAATAAGGAAAAGATATTTTTTTTATATTTTTGAATTTTAAAGAGGAAAGAGAAAAACAAAAAAAATTGACTCAAAACATAAAAATTTTGGATCAAAACCAATGATGCATGCAAGAACACTTTGAATGTCAAGATGAACACCAAGAACACTTTGAAGATCATGATGAACATCAAGAACATATTTTTGAAAAAAATTTTAAGACAAGAAAGACATGCAAGACACCAAACTTAAATGTTTTTAAACATTTGATTCTAAAAATTCGAAAATGCACATGCAAAACAAGAAAATCTAAGAAAAATAAAAACATGCAATTGACACCAAACTTAAAATTTGACTGTAGAATCAAACAAGAAACACACAATTTTTTTGGTTTTTATGATTTTATTAAATTTTTTTTCGAAAACTAGAAAAAATGTTTTTTTTGAAAAAATTTTTTGAAGATAAAACAAAAAGAAAATTACCTAATCTAAGCAACAAGATGAACCGTCGGTTGTCTTGGTACAAGAAATCGTGAGTTCACACTTCTCTCACAACTCCGCGCAGCTGACCAGCAAGTGCACTGGGTCGTCCACGTAATACCTTACGTGAGTAAGGGTCGATCCCACGGAGATTGTTGATTTGAAGCAAGCTATGGTCATCTTGTAAATCTCAGTCAGGCGGATTCAAATGGTTATGAGGTTTTGATAATTAAAAGAGGAATATAACATAAAATAGGATAGAGACACTTATGCAATTCATTGGTAGGAATGTCAGATAAGCGTACGGAGATGCTTTGTTCCCTCTAAGCCTCTGCTTTCCTATTGTCCTATCCAATCATGCGTACTCCCTTCCATGGCAAGTTGTATGTTGGTGGATCACCGTTGTCAATGGCTACCATCCGTCCTCTCAGTGAAAACATATCCGCTACGGTTTCGCGCATGGCTAATCAGCTGTCGGTTCTCGATCGTGTCGGAATAAGATCCATTGAGCCTTTTGCACACTATCACTGCACCCAATACTCATGAGTTTGAAGCTCGTCACAGTCATCCCATCCCAGATCCTACTCAGATTACCACAGACAAGGTATAGACTTTCAAGATCTCAAGAATACTGCCAATTGATTCTAGCTTATACCACAAAGACTCTGATCTCACAGAATGGAAGGCTCTGTTGTCAGGAGAGGCAACCATGCGTCATGAACCAGTTGGCCAAGAGATAGACACTCAAGCTCTTGCAGATAGAACGGAGGTGGTTGTTAGGCACGCGTTCATAAGGGAGGATAATGATGAGTGTCGCGGATCATCACATCTATCAGGTTGAAGTACAAGTGAATATCTTAGAACAAGAATAAGCGTGAATTGAATACAAAAACAATAGTACTTTGCATTTATTCATGAGGAACAGCAGAGCTCCACACCTTAATCTATGAAACTCCACCTTTGAAAATACATAAGTGATGAAGGTCCAGGCATGGCCGAATGGCCAGCCCCAAAAACGTGATCAAGAGATCAAAAGTGATCCAAAGGTAATCTCAAAAATGATCTAAAGATATGAATACAATAGTAAAAAGTGCTATTTATACTAAACTAGTAAACTAGGTTTACAGAAAATGAGTAACTAAGTGTAGATAGTGCAGAAATCCACTTCCGGGGCCCACTTGGTGTGTGTTTGGGCTGAACATTGAAGCTTTCACGTGCATAGGCTCTTCTTGGAGTATAAACGCCAGTTTTGGTTCCAGTTTGGGCGTTTAACTCCAGCTTTGGTGCTAGTTCTGGCGTTTTACGCCAGAAAAGGGTCTCTGGTGGGCATTTGGACGCCCGTTTGGGCTATCAAATCTCGGGCAATGTATAGACTATTATATATTGCTGGAAAGCCCGAGATATCTACTTTCCAACTCAATTGAGATTGCACTAATTGGGCTTCGGTAGCTCCAAAAACTCCACTTTGAGTGCATGGAGGTCAGAATCCAATATCATCTTCAGTCCTTTCTCAGCCTCTGAATAAGATTTTTGCTCAGGTTCCTGAATTTTAGCCAGAAAATACCTGAAATCATAGAAAAACACACAAACTCATAGTAAAGTCTAGAAATGTTATTTTTGCATAAAAACTAATAAAAATATACTAAAAAGTAACTAAAACATATTAAAAACTATGTAAAAACAATGCCAAAAAGCGTATAAATTATCCGCTCGTCAAGCCTTCATAGAAAATGTGTAGTTGCACCCATTCATTGAACATGTCTGGTGGGCACCTTCTTGTTAAGTCCTTAAACCTTTCCCATGCCTCATAGAGAGTTTCACCATCTTGTTGCCTGAAGGTTTGTACCTCAGCTCTCAACGTGTTGATCCTTTGAGAAGGATAGAATCTCGCCAAGAACTTGTTCACCACATCTTCCCAGGTTGTTAAACTCTCCTTCGGGAAGGATTCCAGCCATTTAGATTCTTTGTCCCTGAGTGAAAAGGGGAACAAAAGCAATCTATAGGTGTCAGGATGAACACCATTAGACTTCACAATATGACATATTCTTAAGAAGGTGTTTAAATGTTGATTGGGGTCTTCTTGGGCTCTTCCTCCGAATGAACAGTTGTTCTGGACAAGGATGATGAGATGGGGCTTCAGTTCAAAGTTATTGGCATGTGTGGTTGGTTTTTGGATGCTACTTCCACAGTTTCCTGGATCTGGATAAATATAAGAGCCTAAAACTCTTCTCTCCTGCCCAACATGATATGTTGGACTTTCTCTGGCATGGTTGTGTGTCTCCTCCTCATGGTGGTTTTCCATGTTCTCCTCCATGTCTGTCTCAAAATCCTCCTCTTCTTTCTTAGTACCAACGACCCTCTTCCCTCTTGCTTCCCTCCTTAATCTAAGGAAGGTCCTCTCAGGTTCAGATTCAAAGGAGGTTGAAGCTCCTCTTCTTCTACGTGTCATACAATCAGCAGATTACACAAGCAAGAGAAAAGTGAAGAAATCACTCTTGTTAAGGTTACTGTTAGTGTGAGTGAAGCAATTTATCAAACAATTAGTGGACTAGTTGATAGAGTTGTGAATTAACTGAGAAAATAAAATAAAAGGAAATAATAAATGAAAATGGCTGAGACTGAAAGTAAATGATAGAAACAAAATAAATGAAACAAAAGAAAATTTCTCAATCTATTTATCCTCTAATTTAATCATTGTCGATACAAAATCAATCCCCGGCAACGGCGCCATAAACTTGATGGACGGAAACTTGTCTCTCAATAAATTTCCCTCGGCAAGTATACCAAATTTTCGTCAAGTAAAAACTCACAATAGAGTGAGGTCGAATCCCACAGCGATTGATTGGTCAAGCAATTTTAATTAGAGGAGTGTTCTAGTCAAGCTAAGCCAAAATGAGTTGAGAATTGCAGAAACTTATATGTAGGAAAGATAAATGACATGGAATATAAAGTTGTAGAATCTTAAATGGGGAATTGGGGAGATGAGCATGAAAGTAAATAACAAAAAGTATAAAGAATGGGTAAGATCAGAGATGGGGAATTCATTGGGCTTAGGAGATGTTGCACTCTCTGGATCAAGTTCATCTTCATCTCTTCCTCAATCAATGCATTCATTGATCTCCTTGGAAATCTTAGGTGATTGGATCCCAATTCCTTGGCAACCCAATCTCTCTAAGCTTAAACAATTGCCCAATTCCTTGATTTAATTGCTCATGGGAAGAAATGAAGTATGGTCACTGATTATACCACATGTATTTCCAAATCAAAGTGTTGGTAGGATTATATGTCACTATATCCATCCAAACCCCAATTCGGTCCAACATGAGAAAGCATTTCTAGCGTGATCTCCTCATTCCTCTTCCAAGGCTCAGAGGAGATCCAATTATGGAGAGTCTCTTTTCCAAGATAACTAACCAATTGGTTGAAGACCGAAAGCTTTCTAGTAAATTCAAGAGAAAAGAAAGAGGAAGAAGAATGAAAACTATAAGTGATCCATCAAATTACAATAGAGCTCCCTAACACAATGAAAAGGGGTTTAGTTGTTCATAGCTCTGGGAATGGAAAACAAGAAAGAAAAGTGCATTCTAAAACAAACAAGAAAGTGCAGGTAAATTAAAATATAGAAAGTGTAGCTTATAATAATGCTAATCCCCTTTCTAGATCAAAACTATCCCTATATATACTACTCTTCTGATCTTCTAGTTTGCTCTTAAAGTCTTGGAAATGGGCCTTTGATCTTTAGTTGAAGCAGTTACAGTCTTCAGTGGGCTTAGCTTTGCTTGCAGAAAAAGAGTGAGTCAGGCATGGTATGCAGTTAGTCAGGACGTTAGTGGTGTTAACGTTAAGTGTAAATTCTGGTTCGAAGACGTTAGTGACATTAACTTTGTCACTAACGTCCCAACTCAATTGAACCACATTAACCCCAACGTTAGTGGCACTAACGTGACCAGTAATGTAGCCTTTCTATCCTTCGCTAGCATTATTGGCACTGACTTTGCCAATAACGCTACATTCATGCCCTTTTTCCCACGTTAGTGGTCCACGTTAGTGTAACTAACGTGACCATTAATGTAGGCATGCCATGACACGAAGGAGTTAGTGACACTAACTTTGTCACTAACGCTACAAAATTCCTTCTCTTCCACATTAGTGCTCACATTAATGGCATTAACGTGGCTACTAACGTGGGTGTATTTTGCCATCTCCAACGTTAGTGACAAAGTTAGTGTCACTAATGTTGGCATCTCATTCCTTACTCCATGTTACCCTTCACGTTAGTGGCATTAACGTGGCCACTAACGCAGGTAATCTTGGCCTGGTCCAACGTTAGTGACAAAGTTAGTGTCACTAACGTTGGTGATTTCCTCTTTGCTCCACGTTAGAGTTCACGTTAGTAGCACTAATGTGGCCCTTAACGTGGTTATGTGTGGCTTTTGCAACGTTAGTGGTGTTAAATTTACCACTAACGTTGGAGCTTCCTCTTCCTTCCATTTTAGTTCCTACTTTGGTGTAGCTAATGTGGCAACTAACGTGGGTTGTGATGGCTTTCGAAGGCATTAGTGGTGATAACTTCACCACTAACGTTGCAAGCTTGCTCCCTTTCCACGTTAGTGGTCACGTTAGTGATACTAACGTGGTTCTTCTATGCTTCCTTTGTCCTAAAATCAAACAAAAAGGGCGCATCAAAGCTTTCTTTTAGGTCATAATATCTTGCATTGTATAAATTGGCATTCAACTCATGCATTATTCTCATGAAATCATGTAAAGTTCACAATGTTTGCTTGAATCAAGGTGTAAGTGTAAATTCACCCAAAACCTGCTTATTTCCTAAGAAAATGCATGAAACTACCTAAAAATATTAAAGAAAAGGCTAATGAAACTGGCCAAGATGCCCTGACATCAAACACTTATTTAAAAATTAAAGAAAGCAAATACTCGAATTTACACTACTTAAACTAATCAGCAGGGGTACAATTAGACTTCCAACTAAAGCACTTTAAATCAGATGGAATTAAGTAACAATACAACATCTTGATAGTTTCTTTTAGCTTTTCCTTTGTCATCATCATCCACAGCTTTTGTATCTTTTTTTGTGTCCTTGAATGAGGGTGCGTAGTTCTTCCAAGAGATTGATTGGTTGGTGTGGGGACACAAAACTTAGTTCCTTTCCCTATGCAGCAGATTAAATATATACAAGAAACCTCATGTCCTTTTATTAACAAAACTAATAATAAGCTAGAAAGCAAACAATTCAATAAATCAAGAACTAGAAACTAAACAATTGTTAAGTAACTTCTCTTATTGTTTACAGTGAGCGATTAATCCTACAAAGGGTTCAATGTGTCTTTACTGAAAACTGTGGTAGAACACCAAACTTAGAATTACACATTCTCCCTCAAATTACTTTGGTGTGCAATACCAAACTTAGCTCCTTCCAATACAGAGAATTCTACTCAACTCTTTTATTGAATTAACTAAGAAAGGAAAGCTATCTCTAGTTGGGTTGCCTACCAACAAGTGCTCCTTTAGTGTCATTAGCTTGACATGTTGTTGATGACTTTCTTCCTCTTCTTCCAGTTTGTCAAAAGGAATGACCTCAGGGGGAGAGAAGAGCCAGTCAACATCCCCTGTCTTGGCTTCTTCCCAGCAAGCTTTCTTTTGTTATTGGCTTGATTTGCTTTGCTTGTTGGGACAGAGGCTGGATTGTTTGCAGTTGACCTTTTCTTTTTCATGGATATAGTCACTTGTGGCTTGGTCACAATCCTCTCTTCAGTGCTATTGTTAGTTGCCTTCACTTCTTCGATATCAAGACTTGGATATTGGGTGATTATTGGAATGTTTTCTTCATCAAGAGCCTCCTTAATTGGTGGTTCACTGAACCCTTCCTTTATGCAGCTCTCTGCTTCAGTTGAGTGTGGACTTCCTTGATTGTCTTCCTCTCTTTCTTCTATATGATCGTCCATTGAATCCTTTGGGAGTGAGTCTTCATGTTCATTTGTCACCTTAATTAGCCTCTATGGATATGAAATCCTAGGCTCACATACCTCCACCACCTCATTCTCTGTTGAAATTTCACTTGATAAAGGGACCTCTTCTTCCTCTTCCTCACTCACAGATTGTTCCTCATCCTCCTTGCTTGGCAACCCTAACTGTGTCCTCATTTGCTCTAAATGCCTATCTATCTCTTTAAAAAGGATTTCTTACTCTTTCCAGGATTTTTCTTCTCTAAGCCTCTTCATGTCCTCATATTGTTTTTCAAACAAGGATTCATAATTTGAGACTAATAGCTCAAGAGATGAAGGCCAGGAATGACTTTATGGATATGTATGTGTTGTGGCAAAATCATTTTGAGGGGTATGGAATGAGTTTTGTGAGTAATGAAATGAATTTTGTGGTTGGTGAAATGAGTTGTATGGATCCTGGGAGGAGCTTTGTGTTGAGGCATACTAAATTGATGAAAAATTTTGATATGAGAAATCAAGAGGTGGGGTTTCACTTGGTACAGGAGCCTCTTCATCTTGCTCTTCTACTTCCTCTTTTACACTCAACATTTGCTCTACCAGCACTTCCATTTTTTAAAGGAGTTTTCTTGTTTTGTCTAGGATTTCTTTGTCTCCTCCTCAAATCTTTTAAGCATGAACTCAAGCTTTGAGAGTCCTTGGATCAAGGAAGTTTGTGTGGGCTGTGAGTTTTGGAATAGATTTTGTGTTGAGGGATAGTCAAGAGATGAAGTTCTTTCATGTGAAAAACTGGGAGGTGAGGTTAGACAATTTTATATGAATGAATTGAAGGAGTGTTCAAGTGATGATGGTTCTTGATGAGTGGAGCATGGACTATTGATTGCTCTTTGATTTTGATCTTTCCATCCACAGTTTGAGTAATTGTTGGGTTCATCACAATATGGATCATCTTGTGGTCCTTAGGAGTAATCTTGCATGAATTTGTTGAAAGAACAATAAAGAAATGATGTCTCTTGATAAATTGAATATGGAGAATTAGAATCTCTTTGGTTTTGACCTTCTCAGCTACAACATGAGTAGTTGGTAGATTCATCAGAATATGGTTCATTCTGTGTCTCTGAAAGATTTTCATACTCTATCATTCTATATTGATATTCCCAACCGCCATTAGGATCATGACATAAATCATATTGTAGTGGTGGACAATATCCTATTTCACTTGATTGTTCACACTCTTGTTGATATTCCCAGTCACCATGAGGATAATGACATAAATCATTTTGTGGTTCTGGACAATATCTCATGTGATTTGCTTCATCATTTTGTGGCTCTGGACAATATCCCCATTGGGTGGATTGCTCATAATTTGTCATTCCTTGGTAATATTCCCGGCCATCATTAGGATAATGATTTGAATCATATTGTGATGGTGAGCAATATCCCATGAAATTTGTTTGATCAAAAGATAAAGTGAAGTCCATTTGAATTTTGTAAAACATAATCACTAATGAAAATTGAAATTCATCAAGTCAGAGAAGAATTTTCTTAGTGAGGCAATAACACAAACACCTTAGTATCAGCAGAAAATAGAAAATAAAAAATAATTTAAATGACAAAAACAAAGAAAATGCTTAATCTAGACTTATCACCGACTTAATCATTGTCGATCTAAATAAATCCCCGGTAATGGCGCTATAAACTTGATGGCGTGAAAAATTATATTTCCGCACAAACCAATCAGCAAGTGTACCGGGTCGCATCAAGTAGTAATAACTCACAGGAGTGAGGTCGATCCCACAGGGATTGATGGATCAAGCAACTTTAGTTGGGTGATAAATTTAGTCAAGCTAACAGTGATGAATGGAGTGAAAATGGATCAGTCAAAAGAACAGAAAGTAGTAATTTAGAGCAATTAAGTGAAGATCAAAGCAAATGAGAAATGACAGCAATAGAGATTCATCAGGGATTGGAGGTATCTCAATCCATCATGAATCAAACAGTTCTCAACTTCTTTCTAAATCATATGAATAGATCTATGGCGGATTGAAATTGATTAGATCCCAATTCCTTGGCAATCCAATCTCTCTAATCACAGTCAATCTTGCCAATTCCTTGATCCAATTGTCATGAGAAGAGGTTAAGCATTTTCTCTCATCCATAAGCCACACAAACTCTCAAGATCTCAATTCTTCCCGAATAGTATTGATCAAGAGAGTTGTGAGAAACATAGCTTCAGCTCTAATTTCCCTAATTCCTCTTTCGAGGCTCACATGGAAATTCAATAAATCCAAACACCCTTCTGGAATGAATGGATCAAATCAAAACAGAAGTTATCTCTTAGCTACCCAAGAGGATTGAGAAGAAGAAAAATTTTATTAATTCATTAGAATTATAATAGAGCTCCTCCCCTAATGAATTGGGGGTTTAATTGATCATTACTCTAAAGATACTTGTAGAAAATTTAAATTGCTTGAAAGTAAATCAATCTCAGTGCCAACACAGCTGTAAAAGTGTAGAAAGGAAAATTGCAGAAGGGAGGTGTAAGAAATTGAAATTGCATAAACTAAACTCAATTCAATTCAATACAAGTGAAATATAAAAGTGCAGAAAAGAAAAAAAAAGAAGAGTGGTCCACACATACGTGTCGATTCAAGTTTCCCAACTCCAAATTCTGGGCTTCTCATCAAGGACATTGGAGGTAGCATTTGTTCACCAACGTTCCCTCCAACATTAGCTTGGTTAGACGTATACGTGAATGGTCAATTTCGCCATTTCACGCGTGCGCGTAGCTCATGCTTACGCGTGGATTTAAAATCTTTCCACTTTCACGCGTACGCATCATCGACGCGAACCCATCGCCCAAAATCTTTTAGCTCCAAAATCTTTTGGCACCCAAATTTTACATAATAGTGTTGCCAGCAAGCCTTGGAACGTCACTTTGTCCTCTTGTCAACGTTGCCAATTTCATGCCCATTATAGACTATTATATATGGTTGGAAAGCTCTGAATGTCAACTTTCTAACCTAACTAGAATCATCTCAATTGGATTTCTGCAACTCAAGTTATGCTCTGTTGAAGGGGACATGGTCGCTAGCATTGGTGTGCAACATTTAAGGAAACGTTGGCACACTAATGTTGACACCAACATTGGTAACAACGCCAGATTCGAAAGCTCAAACTTATTTTCCACCCCACACTTTTATATATTGTTGGAAAGCCCTGAATGTCTACTTTCAATGCCATTGAAAGCGCATAATTGAGAGCTCTACAGCTCGAGTTATACTCCATGGAAGGTGAAGAGGTTAGCTGGCCTTACTACAGGTTGATACTATGTTCATCTTTGCACTTTCGGGGCAAGTTATCTCCCTCAAATTTAGTGTCCACCATATAGTGTCATATATGCTTGGAAAGCTCTGGATTCCTACTTTTCAATGCTCTTAGAATCACCTCATTTACAGCTTTGTAGCTTAAGTTATTTTGGTTTGAAGAAGGCACATTCTGGCTGTCAAGAGCAACGTTTGTGGCAACGTTGGTGAGCCAACTTTGGCCACCAACGTTGCTTGCTCTGCTTCTTCTTACCTATCATCAACCAAACAAAATGCATCAAAGTATTGCCATAATTGCAAGATAATGCATCATTCATAATATTAAACAATTCTTGCATAAATCTCATAAAAATGCACATAATTAATAATGTTTGATTGAATCAAGGCATGCATAGAATTCTCACCCAAATACTTGCTTGTTGCTTAAGAAATGCATGAAAACCAAGTAAAAACTAATGAAAAAGTCTTGTGAAACTAGCCTATGATGACTTGTCATCAGTAATCATTGTGTTATATGTATACATAGTATTTATCTTGGTTATTGTGAACACAAATGCATACAGATCACAAACCTTGTATAATGAAGCTATCCCTTGATTGTTTCGTTTTTGCTGATTGTTCTAATCTGCCTAATTATGCAAGAACCTTATTTTTCTAGTAATAATGCAAAAATTTAGTTTTTTTCTAAACCTTGACAATAATATCAACTTCTTTCATTTGATTATTACTTATATTATGTAGAATCAATCGCTTGGAAGACCATCGCTTATGGATGAATTTTTTTAGCACACCCATACTCGCAAAGAGGATAGGACTCAACGGGTTGATGAACACTCCCGAAAGGCAAAGGTAACTTACCTTCTTCATTGTAATTGCTTTTTATGTAACGTAGAATGTGCAAAAAGAAATGACCTAATAATACTTTCCTTCATTGTAAGTTTGAACTTATTTTTGTCACATATCTTCTTAACTTTTTCATTATTATGGATACTTAAAGTAGTTTACCAATCATTGTAGGAGACATTTCAAGAGCGCATGTTTTAGGACGAGCAAGAGCGGCAGGCTGCTATAAAGGCTGGTGTAACTGATCCATCACCTGTCTCTGAAGAAAGCATATGGATTGAGACAATGGGTGGAAAACGAAGAGGTAGGGTATATGGCATGGGTGAGGTAAGGAACTCTTCCATGGTGCAACCCTGAGCTAATGGGCCAACCACGACTACCAGCACTGATATTTTGGATCTTAGAGAACAAATGATAATACTCAATAGGGAAGTTGAACAACATGCCACTAAATATAGAGAGCTTGAAGACCGCTATCAAAGGGAAAAAAGAAAGTGGCAACAGACTGTCGAAAACTTGCGTGAGGATCTCAACACTAGTAACTCACAGATGGATCAGTTTCGTCATCAACTTAGCAGCTTGACTGAGTATGTGAGGGCCATGGGTCCTAGTAGTTCTAAATCACGTGTCCCTCCACCTCCTCCTTTTACTTTTCCAAGCTCCCAGAAAAGTGCAGGCCCAGCCCCATGAAGAAAACTCCCACCTATCTTGCAGCCCCCAGGACAGTCACAGGGCGCTCATATAGAGGATAATTCTGATGATCTCGATGACTCAGATGAGGACTATTTAGATGAGTACGAGTAGGATTATTTACTTTGTTTTGAATATTTTGTATTATTAGTGGAGTTTAGTTATTTATCTTGTTTTAAATCTTTAAGTTAGATGATTATTTATTATTGTTTTGATAAGTATGTAAACTCATTATCTAATATTTATTATAAATTTTATTTTTGTATTTAAAAGTTTATTTGCCTCATTATTTAATATTTAATTGTCTATTATTTTTCAAATAATAAAAAAACTGTAGATATTAAATCGACGGCAGTATTATAAGACCCAGAACTTTTGAAAAAGGGCTATCATGAGCTAATTTCAAATTCAATATTTTTGCAGCTTTAATTATCTGAAATTTCTTTATTAAAGATAATTAAAGCAAGTTTCGATTTATTGAATTTGAAATAAATTAAGATTATTATCCAATTTTACAATTATTGAATTATTTTCTATATAAATTATAAAGTTGGTAGTTATGAAATAATAAGAATTTTATATAATTTAGACTAAATAATTAATATTTTGAAATATTAATACTACTGTTTTGGAAAATAAAAAAATTAATTATATTATTTCTAATTATTGGATTTGAACATTTTATTGAAAATAAATTGTGAAATTGATGAATAGTATTTTTATACATTATTATTGTTGGATTAAAATTTATTTCTAATTACTATATTATCCCTACTTTTATTTGAAATTACAAAACTAACTCTATTACCCTAATTTTGCTAAAATTACCAAATTGTCCCTAACCCTAATTTTTGCCACACCCATCCCCCTTCCACTTTTCCTTAACCAATGTTTCTCCTCAACGTTAGTGGTAAAAGTGAACACCATTAACGTTGGGAAACTAGGCAATGCCCCACGTTAAGAGTCACGTTAACTTAGTTAACGTGAACTCTAATGTGGAAGAGGATCAACAACGCCAACGTTCGTGACACTCACTTTTGTCACTAACGTTGGATCATTAGCATTGCCTACGTTAACTCTCACGTTAAGATTGTTAACGTGAAAGTTAACGTGGAGTTGGGTTCAAAGAACCAACGTTAGTGACACTCACTTTTGTCACTAATGTTGGGAGATGGCTTCATTACTACGTTAAGAGCCACGTTAACTTAGTTAACGTGGGTTCTAACGTAGGGACTTAAGGCAATTGGAGCGTTAGTGACAAAGGTGAGTGTCACTAATGCTCTCGAAGGTGATAGAGACCCATGTTAAGAGCTACATTAGCCAAGCTAACGTGAGATCTAACATAGGGGCAAGAGGCAAGAACCGTTAATGGGAAAAGTGATTCCCATTAATGTTTGCGAAAAGGGGCACAAGCCAATATTAATGGGAAAAGTGAGTCCCATTAATGTTGGCCAAGGATTGAGTAAGAAACATTAGTATTCACATTAAGATTACTAACATTGGAACTAACGTGGGTATATAAGGGTGGAACGTTAGTGAAAAAAGTGAATGCCACTAACGTTCTCGCACTCAAAATATTACCCAACGTTAATCTCACTAGATGCTGAAGCCTAATTCATATTTCTCTGCAAGCTGGGCCCACTAAAGATGAGAATTGCTTCAACTCAAGGTCCAGAGCCCACATCCAAGACTTGAAGAACTCACTAGAAGATCATGAGGAGTAGAATAAATAGGAGTAGTTTTGAACTAGAGAGAGGCTTAGCACTTTTGGGAACTACTCTCTGCATATTTACTTTTCTGTACTTCTAGGATGGATTCTTCTTTTCTGCCATTTTATATTTCTAGAGCTATGAACAACTAAACCCCTTTAATTGGGTTAGGGAGCTCTATTGTAATTTTATGGATCAATTATAGTTTTCATTCTTCTTCTTCTTTCTTTTCTCTTGATCTTGCTAGAAAGCTTTCGATCTTAATTCAATTGGTTAGTTGTCTTGGAAAAGAAACTCTCCATAATTGGATCTCCTTTGAACCTTAGAAAAGGGATGAAAAAATCATGCTAGAAATGCTTTCTCATGTTGGACCAAATTGGGGTTTGGATGGATATTGTGACATTTAATCCTCCCAACACTTTGATTTGGAAATACATGTGGTATAATCAGTGACCACACTTTCATCTCTTCCCATGAGCAATTAAATCAAGGAATTGGGCAATTGTTCAAGCTTATAGAGATTGGATTGCCAAGGAATTGGGATCCAATCACTTAAGATTTCCAAGGAGATTAATGAATGCATTGATTAAGGAAGAGATGAGAATATACTTGATCCGGAGAATGCAACATCTCCTAAACCCAATGATCTCCCTTTTTCTGATCTTACCCATTCTATTTACTTTCTGCCATTTAATTTCCTGCTCATTATCCCAACTCGCCATTTAAGATTCTGCACTTTAATTTCTTTTATTTACTTTCTAGTCATTTAAATTCCTGCATCTCAATCTCAATTCTGTTTAGCTCAACTAGCATATTCTTCTAACTAAAGTTGCTTGACCAATCAATCCCTGTGGGATTCGACCTCACTCTATTATGTGTTTTACTTGATGATAATTCGGTATACTTGCCGAAGGGAAATTTGTTGAGAGACAAGTTTTCATGCATCAGGCACCAATGACCTGATATTTGGATATATGCATGTGATGCTCTTGTACAAAGATAAGCTTGGATAACTAGGCTCTAAGGGGTGCTTCATCACTTGGTAACTTGGGTTAAGTAACCCGAGATTACCAACTGAAAGTCCACCATTAAGAGCTACTTTGAGATAAAGCATTTAGTGACCCAAAAAGGTGCTGGGCACTAATGTCCAAGCAATAAAACAAGCTAAATGCTTGTGATGTGTGTGTGATAAGGAGAGGCTTGAGCAAGTAAGCCCTTAGGGGTGTGATAAACCCCAATTTTGTGGTTTATCTTGTGGTTAATTTGGGGGTTTTTGTCAATATTTCTCGCACTTATCCACAAGAAATGCATGGTTTTGTGTTCACTTCCTAACATTGCTCCATGATAGAAAACATGTTTATTTTGCCTTAGAATTGCTATATTTTGATCCTCTTTATTGCCACTCAATGCCGTGACGTATTTGTCGAGTGATTTCAGAATTAATAAGGTAAGAATGGCCTAGAAGAGAGAAAGAAAGCATGCATAAGAGGAAGGAACATGAAGATTTGGATTTTGGGAACTGCAGCACCGACGCGCACGAACACATCACGCGCACGTGTGGATGATGATAGCTGGAAGCGGCGTGCAAGGATGGATGCATCCGCGTAGGGCAGAGAATTCCAACCGACGCGCACACGCACTTGGCGTGCACGCATGGATCACAAAAGCAGTCGGCGTGCACGCCCGCATGGCGCGCACGCACGGGAAGCTACACATGACCTCATTAAAGTAAAATCGTGCCTGGTAATTTCTGAGGCTCATGAGGCCTAATTTCAAGCTGTTTCTGCATGGAAAAGGACCCAAGGATGCTAGGGAGAAGGGGGGATCAATCATTTTTACCCTAAGACACATGTTCTAGTTTTTTTTTTGTTCTTTGTACTTCTAGAGAGAGAAACCCTTGTTCTTCTCTAGATCTAGCTTTAATTTGATCTTCCCTTGTTAGATTCTAAACTGGATCTTGTTAATTACTAGTTTGATTGTTTAATTTGAATCTCTTAGTATAATTTTGCTTGGATCTTGTGTTAGTTTTATGGATCCTTGTCAATTGTCACTTTATACCCATTGCATGAATGTTGTGAATCTTGACTTGTTGATGTTACATTGATGATTCCTATGGTTAATTGTGTTGTTTGAGTGATTGTAAGTTGATATTTGTTAGTGGGTATTTGTTAATTTCAATCCAATTGCAATTTGAATATGTCTTTTGTTAATGCTTACCACGTGTTTGATGAATTGTTTACCTTGATTATGGAGTAGTTCTTTTTACTCTTGGCTTAGGCCAAGGGAATTGGATAAACTTGAGTCATTGGGTCTAATGAATTTGATGATTTGGGAACCCTTAGTGGTCAATTTGATAGCCATTGACACTAGCCTACTACTAGGTTAATTAGTAGTGAGGTTAGACCTTATGCGTGGATGTTGACCAAACCATTTAACTTCAAGTATAGAAGTAGATTTAATGACTTTAGCTCCTCATAATTGTCAAGATATGGTTATTAGACAAGGATAGTGACCCCAATTCCCATGTCTAGCCAAGAGTTGTTTTTATCATTATTATTTGGAAAACCAAAAATCTTTATTGCCTTGCCTTAGTTATAGTTATTGTTTAGTTGAGAGTAGAATTAATTTGAATGTTGTCTTCTTAGTTTGAAATTGCTCACATCTTGCTTAGTTATTTGGATTAGTTCCTTGCATTTTAGATTACTTGTTTGCAAAGATTCCTAGTTTACTTTCTTGCTCATGACATGCAACCCCGGATTTCTAACCAATGTTGAAGCACATGTTTGCCCATTCCTTGTGAGACAACCCGATGTTTGAATACTTCGGTTACTTTGTTGGGGTTGAACTTGTGACAACCAATTCCTTTCTAAATTTGATCCTCGAGGATTGTTGTTGGTAGAGCTATACTTGCAACGCAACTTCTTTGAGAAATTCTCTTCCGACTCAATTCCCGTGCGCATCAAATTTTTGGAGCTGTTGCCGGGGAGTGGTTGCAGTATATTCCTTGATATTGGTTACGTGAATATGTGAATATTGTAGAGAGTTTGTTTGCTTTCAATACTTAGCTATAGTTTAGCTTCTTTTATTTTTGTGCTATGACTCTCTAGTTTGATGACTCAGTCTCAACCGAATTCTAGCTTAGCCGATTTTGATCCTGAGATTAAAAGAAATTTGTTACACACTCGACAAGCTAGACGGTGGTTGGATTATACGGCTAGTACTTCGGCCTCTCTTGAGGAACATACCGAATCACTAGACGATACCGAGAGTGACTTGGAGTCCGCTACTTCATATTCTTCTGTTGGCACTACTAATACATC
This sequence comes from Arachis duranensis, assembly GCF_000817695.3. NCBI lineage: Eukaryota > Viridiplantae > Streptophyta > Magnoliopsida > Fabales > Fabaceae > Arachis > Arachis duranensis. Next base: position 38,866,990 of record NC_029775.3, read on the forward strand.
TTTGCATCCTATAGGTGAACCATACATGGCGGAGCCACGCCGGATCACTTTGGATGAGCAAGGAACTCCGGATATTGTACTTCAACCATTGCAAGCAAGGTATCCTAACCTTGATCCAAACTTTGAATTGAAGAGTAGCTTGATAAATCTACTACCTAAGTATCATGGGTTGCCGGGTCAAGACCCCATCTGACATCTAAAGGATTTTCAAGTTGCTTGTTCTACGGCTCGAAGGCATGGAGCCGATGAGGTAGCTATCATGGTTTTTGCCTTCCCTTTCTCTCTTGAAGCGCAAGCAAAGACATGGTTTTACTCACTACCGGATGAGATTGCTACCAATTAGGATTTCTTGAGAAGAGAGTTTCTAGATAAATTCTTCCTACCAGAGAAGACCGACTACATCCAGAAGGAGATTTTGGGTATAATACAAAGAGACCAAGAGAGTTTGTACGAGTATTGGTCTCGGTTCAAGAGGCTACTAGAATCTTGTCCACACCATGGAATGAACACTCACTTGCTCATTATCTACTTCACCCGAGGTCTTTGTGTGGAAGATAGAAGATTACTCACCACTTCTAGCGGTAGTTCCCTTTCAAAAAACAAGACGGAGGGAGAAGCTTGGAGTTTGATAAAGGATGTTGCCGAAGCTACACAACATACAAGGGTGAGAAGTAATCCTCTCAAGGGTGTGGTAGAACTGTCCCTTTCCGAATCAAGCCTAACCAAAGCACTTGGGGATATGACCACCATCCTCACGCAAATATAAAAGGATCAAAAAGAATTCTACTCCATCCAAGCCGTCCAACCTCCACCTCTAGTTGCTCAACTTGAAGGCCCTTATAGGATTTGTGGTTTGTGCTCTAGCACTACACATTACACCGATCAATGCCATCAAATTCAAGAGGAACATGCTCTTATAGTGGCCAATGTAAATTACAACAACTGTGCACCCTATCCTTCTTAAGGCCAAAACCACTACCCTCATGGTAGTAATCAATATCAAGGGTGGAGGGATAATGCACAAGGGAGCAATCAAAACCAAAGATGGAACAACCCTTCTTCTCATCACAACAATAACCAATCTTTATCCCAATACCACCACAACAACAACAACTACCAAGCCAACCAAAACCTCCACAAGCAAAACCAAAACAACTACACCAAGTACCAAGCACCACACCATAGACAACAATCTAACCAAACCTCTCCATCTCCCACCAATCAAGTTGACGAGCTTAGAGCCACTGTGGATAAACGGGATGAGGGCTATAAGGCTCAATTGGCCAATCTTACCGACATGCTTTCGAAGATGTCCATGTCCTCCTCCAATAACACCAACCAACCCTCAAGTTCTTCTAACCTTCCATCCCAACCCCAACCAAACCCAAAGGGCGGTCTCAACGCCATCACTCTACGGTCGAGAACTATATTGGAGGAGATACCTCCAAGTGTCTTGGAGGACATTCATGAGGAAGAAGTGATTGTTGAAGATCCACATGAAAAGGGGGAGGTAGACAAAAGGCACGAGGAAGAAGGAGTAAACCTCAAGGAACCCAAGAGGAAAGCTCTAGCGGATGAGTCCATCCCTATTCCATTCCTTTCCATGGTGAAGAAAGCAAAGAAGACACCGGAATTTGATTTGAACATGCTTCAAGTGTTCAAGAAGGTTGAGGTAACCATACCACTTCTTGATGCTATTCAACAAATTCCAAAGTATGCAAATTTTTTGAAAGACTTGTGCACACACAAGGATAGGATAGGAGAATTGGAGACATTATCCTTGGGAAGTTCAATTTCTTCCTTGATGGAACCTATTCCAAAGAAATGTGGTGACCCTGGGCCTTGTTTGGTGTCTTGTTGTATTGGTGGACACACTTTTCATGATTGTATGTGTGACCTTGGAGCTTATGTAAGCATCATGCCACTTTCTACCTTTGTGCTGTTGAAATTAGCTCCGTTAAAGAAGTCGACGGCGAGGTTTGCCTTAGCCGATAAAAGTCTGATCTCAGTAACAGGAATAGCCGAAGATGTACTTGTGGCGATCAAGGATTTGATCTTTTTGGTTGACTTTTACATCCTTGAAATGCCTCCAACAGAAAATAGAAGCTCATCCTCTGTTTTACTTGGTAGACCCTTCCTTAAGACTTCTTAATTCAAGTTAGATGCCTTCACCAGCACATATTACTTTGATGTTGGAGACAAGACTATCAAGTTCAATTTAGAATAAGCCATGAAGCATCCTCCAGAAGAGCATTCCATTCTCCGATGTGATGTAATTGATGAAGTGGTAGCGGAAGTGCAAGAAGAAGACCATAACAAGTTGTGCTACCATATTGTTGAAGAGACGGATGACCAAGTGGGTGAACATGAGAGAGTTGTTGAGAATGAACTCTGTGAGCTTGATGAAAAAGAACCTCAGCTTGAAGCAAAGAGTGAATTGAAGCCTCTCCCATCTTATTTGAAGTATGCTCTCTTAGAGGACAACCAAAAAATTTCCGGTCATTATTGCTAGTGAGATTTCTAGTGAAGAAGAAGAAAAGCTCCTAGATGTTCTTAGAAAGTACAAGAAGGCAAATGGTTGGAGCCTAGCCGATATTGTGGGAATTGACCCTCGCAAGTGCATGCATCGTATATTTCTCCAAGAGAGAGTTAGGCCGGTTAGGCAACCGCAATGGAGGCTCAACCCAACCATCCTCGATGTGGTAAAGAAAGAGGTCACTAGGCTACTCGATGCAGGTATCATGTACCCGATTTCTGATAGTGAATGGGTGAGCCCGGTCCAGGTTGTTCCCAAGAAATCAGGCATCACTACGGTTACAAAGGATGATGGTGAAGTGGTCACCAAGAGAGTACAAAATGCATGGCGAGTGTGCATTGACTATAGAAGGTTGAATGCCGCTACAAGGAAGGACCACTACCCTTTGCCCTTTATCGATCAGATGTTGGACCGTTTGGTGGGTAAATCCCATTACTGCTTTCTTGTAGATTCACTGGTTACTTCCAGATTCACATTGCTCCTGAAGATCAGGAAAAGACCACATTCACTTGCCCTTTTGGCACCTTTGCCTACAAAAGGATACCATTTGGACTATGTAATGCACCTGCTACATTTCAGCAATGCATGACCAATGTCTTTTCTGATCTAATGGAGAATTTTCTGGAATTCTTTATGGATGACTTTAGTGTTTATGGAACTTCATTTGATTGTTGCTTAGCAAACTTGGCCAAGGTCTTAGCTAGATGTGTTGACACTAACCTTGTCTTGAATTTTGAGAAATGTCACTTCATGGTAAGACAAGGTATAGTGTTAGGACATGTAGTATCTAGTGAGGGAATTTCTGTAGACCCAGCCAAGGTCGATATTATCACCACTTTATCTCACCTCTCATCTGTGAGGGAGGTCCACTCGTTTTTAGGATATGCAGGATTCTATAGGCGCTTTATCAAAGATTTCAGTAAGATCGCTTTGCCATTGTCGCGCCTATTCCAAAAAGATGTGGACTTTAAGTTTGACAGTGAATGTGTGAAAGCTTTTGAAGAGCTAAAGAGAGCTCTTACCACGGCACCGATTGTGTGAGGCTCCAACTGGACGTTGCCATTTGAGATAATGTGCGATGCGTCAAACCAAGCTATAGGTGCCGCACTTGCACAGCGCGATGGTAAACTCCCTTATGTCATTGCATACTCTTCTAAAACACTTGATGCAGCACAATCCAACTATACCACTACTAAAAAGGAACTCCTAGCTATTGTTCATGCTTTAGATAAATTCAGATCTTATTTGCTAGGATCAAAGATAGTGGTCTACACGGATCATGCAGCTTTGAAATACTTATTGACAAAGAATGAGTCAAAACCTATACTCATATGTTGGATCTTACTTTTGCAAGAATTCGACATTGAGATTAAGGACCAGAGTGGATCTCAAAACTTGGTTGCAGATCATTTAAGCCACCTTGAGAATTTAAAATTTGATCCATTTCCGATCAATGACTCATTCCCATTGGATAGTTTGCATGCTATGTCAGATAGCTTTCCTTGGTTTGCCCCAATGGCGAACTACTTGGTTGCGAAACTCTTCCCTCCCAACTTTTCTAAACACCAAAGGGATAAATTGATGAGTGATTACAAATACTACATTTGGGATGACCCTCACTTGTGGAAGAGGGGGGTAGTCCAAGTAATTCGAAGATGTGTCCCAGAGTCCGAGATCCAACCCATTCATGAAGCTTGCCATTCGTCCGAATGTGGTGGCCACTTTGGCCCACAAAGGACCGCAAAAAAGGTGTTGGATTGTGGATTCTGGTGGCCAACCTTATTCAAGGATGCTAACCGGTTATGCGTGTCTTGCCATCAGTATCAGAAGTCAGGAAACACATCCCAAATGGATGAAATGCCTCAACAACATATGTTGTTCTGTGAGATATTTGATGTATGGGGTATTGACTTTATGGGACCGTTTCCCAACTCAAGTGGGTATCTATATATTTTGTTAGCAGTTGACTACGTGTCAAAGTGGGTAGAAGCAATACCTACCCGCCTTGACGACGCCAATACCGTCATTTCTTTTATTAGGAATAACATCTTATGCCGTTATGGGTCGCCACAAGCAATCGTGAGCGACAAAGGTTCCCACTTTTGTAACAGGAAAGTAGAGGCATTGCTCAAGCACTATGGAGTAGTGCATAAGGTTGCCATTGCTTATCATCCGCAAACCAACGGCCAAGCGGAAGTGTCCAACTGGGAGATTAAGAGAATCTTGGAGAAAGTGGTCAATCCACAAAGGAAGGATTGGAGCCTCCGATTAGGAGATGCGCTATGGGCGTATAGAACGGCCTACGAGACTCTGTTGGGGATGAGTCCCTTCCGAATCGTCTATGGTAAGGCATGCCACCTTCCGGTGAAAATTGAGCACAAAGCCTATTGGGCAGTAAAGCGGTGCAACATGGATTTGACCCAAGCCGGAGTAGCCAGAAAATTGTAGCTAGAGGAGCTCAAGTGTTTGAGGAACGAAGCGTATAAGAATGCCCAGATTTACAAGGAAAAGACTAAAGCATTCCATGACCATCACATCTGGAAGAAGGACTTCCAAGAAGGTGATGAGGTTCTCCTCTACAATTCGAGGCTTTGTTTTATGCCTGGCAAGCTCCGCTCTAGATGGGAAGGACCTTTCAAGGTGAAGGAGATAAAGCCCTATGGAGTGGTGGAGTTGTTTGATCCTAAAAGTGAAGCAACTTTCAAGGTGAATGGACATAGAGTGAAGAAGTACCATGGCTATAAACTTCCAAAAGAGCTAGAGGTGTTCCAATTGGCGGATGCACCAGAGAAGGAGAAGCTTGAGCAACTGACCGTCCAACTTAAGGACGTTAAAGAAAAGTGCTTGGTGGGAGGCACCTCACCATGGTAAGATCTTCTTTGTGTATACCATCTTGATTTTAGCTTTAGATTCTTGTGAATTTTGTGACTTCTTGAATGTTGTTGATTGCTTAGGAATTCTAGTTTGTTGATCTTGCTAGATAACTAGGATATTTAGATAGATTTCATCATTTTGGTATGGAAGAATTATTGAAGTGGAGAGAATGCTATGTTTTGAATGGTGCATGAATTTGTGAAGTGTTCTCTTGCCTACTAGCTTAATCACCTTCCAAAAATGTGTTAGAATAGCTTCTTCTATGCTTTAAAAAAAACAACAAGGAAAAAAAGGGCATCCGCGCACAAGCGCACTGTGCGCGCGCACGCTGGTAGCACATTTTTACTCCTGGGCCAAGAATCCGAGAGTTATGCCCACCTTGTGCCCACTTCATGTCAGGCACCCACGCGCCAGCGTGCATGCCGCCTGCGCGCACCCCTTGCAACTTGACCATCGACGCGCAAGCGCACTTTGCGCGTGCACGCCGATGGTGCCCTGGAAACTCCCTGGTATAAAAATCCGAGAGTTGTGCCATATTTGTGCCATTCTTGTGCCTAATATGTGCCCGCACCAACGCGTCCGCACACTGCGCGCGTCCACGCTGGTAGGCAACCCCATCAGGCACGTGTCAGCGTACTATGCGCGTTTGTACACCTGTGCCGTCTCCCAACTCTGGTATAAATGACCCGAGACTTGTGCCAACTTTGTGCCAGTTCGATGCCAGAGGCACAGCAATACTCACGCGTTCGCGCCAATGACGTGCACGCGTCCCTCGCTCCACCTTCACCGACGCGCCAGCACATTGTGCGCGCGCGCGCCGGTTGCGCGAATCAGCTTTAAAGCTGCGCCCTGCTTCTCTCCCACCTCCTTTTTTATCTACTCCTTCTTCTTTCTTCATCACCTCTCTTCTCTTCCTTTCCTCCTTCCATACTCTACCACCACTTTCTCTGGTTACTCACCGGCAGCCACCACCTCTTCCGGTGGCACTCTATCTCTTCCCTCTCTTTCTCATCTTCAAAAAGAAAATTCACCTTGTTCTTTTACACTTCTCAAGGTTCTACTCCCTTCATATCTCATCTATTACTTTCTTTGCATCACTTCTTTCTCTAGTTAGTCTTCTTTTTCTTGTTATTTACTTATTTTCACTTTTAGTTACTTGATTATACCACTTGCTTTTTGCTTGTTTACTTTTTCTTCTTTTGTTTTTCCCATGGATGTTGAACTTGAACTTTGATTACTTTGATGGATCTTCTTGATTGTTCTTCATTTTCTTTGTGAATGGATGATGTTGTATGATGATTGATGCTTCAATTTGGGCTTCTAATTTGTTGAGTATCTCATAATTGCTCATTGCTTGTTATATGCATACCAAGTGTTCAAGGAATTTCACATATGCCATCTTGGTTTATTCTAGTCATATATCTTTAATTTGGTGCTTCCCTCTCATTCACTTGCTCTCTTCTAAGTTCATTGAACACATTTTGCTTACTACTTGCTCATTAGATACTCATTAAACATGACTTGCTCTTTGTTTTGGATGCTTGAGATCATTCCTCTCATGCCATATTGCATGCTTTACTCCCTCTCGCATCCCATGCCAAGTGTTGTGACCCATGCTTCTATGACTACTTTGTTGTACTATTTCTTTTGGGCACACCTCTCACTTGCATGTTTGTTGAGTTGATCCTTTGGGCTTAACATTTTCCTTCTTTCCATTCCTTTTTCAGGATGGCCACCAAGAAAGGTAGAGAGAAAGCTTCAAGGAAACCAGCCACAAAGAGGGCACCACCAAAGTCACGCTCTAAGGCACACTCCTCATTAGAAGCCAGACCTCTATCTAAGAAGGTGAAGGCACCCGCTCCTATTGATGACAATGAGAAGAGAAAACCGGCAAAGGATTTTTCAAGATTCATCAACCGCTTCTGTGAACTTGTGTTCCGCACCATGGTTGAGAGAAACTATCATGCTGAGTATCTACTCACTCCACCGGACAAAGTTGCTCCTTATATTCTAGCCCGCATTGAACAGCGATGATGGGAGTTTCTTCTAAGAAAACCACAAGAGGTCAACCTCTCATGGGTGGTAGAATTCTACACTAACTACCATCTTTCCTCTCTTCAATCGGTATACGTGCGCCAAAAGCAAGTCTCAGTGTCAGAAGAGGCTATTTAGCAAGTGCTCAATGTCTTACCAGTACCGAGTGACATGGATGGCTACCAAGAGGTCTTACGTCAGCGAGAAAAGTCTGGATTTGACTGGGACTCGATCCTCTAAGTCATTACTGAACAAGAAGCATTTTGGACCCATGGTCAACTTTGGATGCGACCCAAGTGCATTGACGCACATTTTCTCCCTGTAGAAGCTAGAGCTTGGGCCCAGATCCTATCCCACTATGTCCTACCTAGCAACCACAAGTCGTTCTTCATGGCGGATCTCGCTTTGCTTGTTTTGTGTGTTCTCAAGGGAAGACCGGTGAACATTTCGCTTCTTGTCAAGCAAGCGATGGGTCAAATCCACGACCGGGACAATTTGCCATTTCCAGCATTGGTATCTGATTTAGTTTTTGCTGCGGGTGTTCCTTGGGAAGCCATGGACACGAAAGCTATAATTCCGGCTAAGGGCGATGTGGTCCCAAGTGGAAAATACTTACATCTTCCCATGACAAACCAAGCCTTGACGTAGCCCCACCATCTATTATTCCTCCCACCTCATCATCACCACCGCAGCAAATATCCACCCATTAAAGGATAGAAGATCTACACCAGAAGATTGATAGATATGAGCGGCGCAACCAACGCCGATATACATACATCAAGAAGCTTATGCGTTGTGTTACCCCTAGCATGGAGGAACCTGAAAAATTCACATCCACCTCCAACCAAAGTGATGGGAGCTCTGATGAGGGGGATAGTGAAGGTTCTGGTCCCGACCGTCCTTTGCGCATTATTTGTAGCACAGAGGACCGTGCTAAATTCTAAGTGTAGGGAGGTCGTTCGACCGATCTCCATGGGTAACAATCTCTTCCTTTCAATACCCATGGACTTATCTCTTGCTCAGTAGTTAGTACATTGCATGTGTAGTTAGTCTTGCTTGTAAATGTTCCTTGCATGGTAGTTAGTCTCTATGGAGTTGCTTGGTCAAATAATAACTTCTTCCCTAAGAAATTGTGTTTTGGGGTACCCTACCAATTTGAAAAAATTTTTGTGTTGAACTTGCTTCCAGAATGTATTTTGGAACATAGTGATTGAGCTAAGAACACAACCATGTAAGTTTTAAGCCTATTGTATGGTTATATGTTCTAACCATTAATTCCCATTATTGTGTGCATTATTCTCTCTCTATGATTTCAATCCTTGCTTTGTCTGATTCTATATGTCCATTACTTGTGTATGAATGCATTTACATGATCGAGGCCATCATTTCAATAGTCACTTTTCCCAAACGGACTTAACCCTTTTATCTACCATTGCTAACCAATTTTGAGCCTATGATAAACCCTCTTTGTTCCTAAGAAGAGCACATCAACAACCCTAAGCGAAAAACCATGAATGTCCCTATATTTGGATCCTTGATTAGCTTAGGTGAGTTAGGATGTTTATAATTCAATTGGAAGGGTATACCGGGGAACTTGGGTAGATATAGAGGTGTATTGTAATTGTAATTGAAAACTCTGGGATTTGGGAACATAGTCATGTATTGAATGATTGAACCATATGCATTGAAACTTTTGTACATGAACCCCAAGAAAAAGGGGACCGAAAAAAAGAGAAAAATTTCATGTGTATATATGAGAATGAATGAAAAAGAAAAGAAAAGAAAAAAAAAATATATATATATATATATAAAGAGTCAAAGGCTATGAAAGGGGACAAAAGTTCCCAAGACAAAGTAATTAAAAACAATGCATAAGGGATGCGAATTGAAAAGAATGCATGAGTATGCAAAAAAGTGAAACTCAAGGGTAGCTAGGTAATGTATTATAGTTGTATAAGTTGCTCTATGTGTCTAGTGGGATTCTAGGTTAATCAATGACTCAAATTTTAAGCTCACTTGACCATATACATCCTTACCTTCACCCTAGCCACATTACAACCCATAAATAAGACCTCATGATACTTGTAAGCATGCATTAAGTAATTATTAATTGTTAGATGAAAGACAAATCTTGGAAAGCATGATTAGGAGAGGATTGAGTGACGAACCCTATACACTTGAGCGCATAGAGCGGATACACGTCCAATGAGGGTTCGATGCTCACCTCTTTGTTCCCGGCTTTCACAAACGTTCATTTATGCTCACATGTGTTCTTGGAGGATGGATTTACCCTTAACCAAGTAGATAGACAAATTTTACATTAGTTGCATGCATTCACTTAGGTAGTTTGCATTTCATAAACCCCTTCTCACCATGATCTTTAGTCTTTTTATTTTAAGCATAAGGACATGCTTGGTTTAAGTTTGGGGAGATTTGATAAACCCCAATTTTGTGGTTTATCTTGTTGTTAATTTGGGGGTTTTTGGCAATATTTCTCGCACTTATCCACAAGAAATGCATGGTTTTATGTTCACTTCCAAACATTGCTCCATGATAGAAAACATGCTTATTTTGCCTTTAGAATTGCTATATTTTGATCCTCTTTATAGCCACTCAATGCCGTGACGTATTTGTTGAGTGATTTTAGAATTAATAGGGTAAGAATGGCCTAGAAGAGAGAAAGAAAGCATGCATAAGAGGAAGGAACATGAGGATTTGGATTTTGGGAACTACAACACCGACGCGCACGCGCACATCACGCGCACGCGTGGATGAGGATAGCTAGATGCGGCGCGCAAGGATGGTCGCATCCGCGCAGGCCAGAGAATTCCAACTGATGCACACGCGCACTCTGCGCGCATGTGTGGATCACAAAAGCAATCGGCGCGCACGCACGCATGGCGCGCTGAAGAACGAAACTATCGCGCGATCTAGAATTTTCACAAATAAATTCCCGTTGCAAGTATAGCTTCTAGACTAATAAGAATTCCTTCTTACAAAAGTTTTGGTTGTCACAAGTAACAAACCCAGTAAAATTTATAAACCGAAGTATTCAAACCTCGGGTCGTCTTCTCAAGGAATTGCAGGGAAGTATGATTTATTATTGGTTATGTAAAAAGATATATTTTTGGGTATTTGAAAGGGTTGAACAAGAGAAATAAATTGTAGGAATTAATAAATCAATAGCTAAGAAAGCTCTTGGCAAGGTTTGAAAACTGGAATTTCTATCCTAGTTATCCTTATCAGGTGTGATAAAATTGGGTTTTGATCCCGCGTAGTTATCCCTTATTAAATAAAGGAAAGTCAAGTGGACTAATTAGATTGATCCTTAAGTTCTAGTCAACTTTAGAGCAATCCAAATCAATTAGTAATTTCCAATTTCAACCACTGCTGAGTTTGATAACTCAAGTGTTACCAATTAATTAACCAACACCAAAAGGGAAAATAAATCATAAACAGAGCAAAACAATCATGAGTCTGAAATACCTTAAATTATATTAATTAAGAAAAATCCTACCATGAAAAGTTCATAAGCCAATTTGGCAGCATAAATCAAATAAAAGCATTAGAGTATCTAAGAATGGAAGAGAAACATAAATTAAAGTAACATTGAACCTGTAATTGAAGAGGTCATAGTTTAAACATAATAGAAATCCTAAATCCTAATCCTAAGAGAGAGGAACCTCTCTCTCTCTCTCTAAACCTACATCTAAAAACTAAAATTGTGAATTATAAGCCTCCCCTAAGTATGGATGCATTCCCCCACTTTATAGCATATAATATATGTTTTCTAGGCTTGGATTTGGACCAAAAAGGGTCCAGAAATTGCTGGGGACAATTTCTACAATTTTATGCACGTGGAGTCCGTCACGCGTTTGCGTGGGTCACGCGTCCGCGTCATTTGGAGTTTTACTCTTCCACGGGTCCGCGTTACTCACGCATTCGCGCCAATTGCATTCTGCTCAAGGCATGCATCCGCGTCGTCCATGCACTTGCGTCAATGCTTTTTTGCGCTAAGCACGCGTCCGCGTCGTCCACGCATTTGCGTCGCTGATTTTCTTCAAAAACTCCATTTTGTGCATTCCTTCCATTTTTGTATGTTTCCTTTCTATCCTCTAAGTCATTCCTGTCCTATAAAGCCTGAAAATACTCAACACACAGATCACGACATCGAATGGTAATGAAGGATAATTAAATTTAATATTTCTAAAGCATAGGAACCATGTTTTCACATATGTCATATCATAAGGAAGGAATTGTAAAACAATGCAAATTCATATGAATAAGTGGGTAGAGAATTGATAAAATCATTCAATTGAGCACAAGATAAATCATAAAATAGTGGTTTATCAACCTCTCCACACTTAAACAATAGCATGTCCTCATGCTAAATCCAAGAGAAAAGAGTAAAGGTAAAATGGTGGAATCTTGTGTAATGCAATCTATTCTGAATGCAAGCTACCTACACGAGTCATGCAATTCTAGTTTTTTTTATCCACCTATTAAAGCACATTTACAATTGAGTTGGGTTAAGATAGGTCACAAACTTGCAAGACAATTAATAAACTAAACATGGATATATGAGAACAAGCTATTGAACCATCACTGGTTTTTGTGTTTTACTCTCTAATCACTCAGTGTTTGGGGTTAATCACTCTGTTATTTTCTAGTCATGCTTTCTAAAACTTTGTTTTTCATCTAACCAATCAGCAAATATTGAATATAGACATACAAAAATTATGAGGTCTTTTTCCAGGTTGTAATGGGGATGAGGTAAGGGTAATGGTGTATATATAAGGCTAAGTGAGCTAACAAGGTGAATCCTTGATTAATCTCAGATCTCACCTAACATACATACTCTATATAATTTCAAAGTTCTTCACCTAGCCACCCAAATTTTTTCCCACTTTTTGTGTTACATGCTCATGCACCAAATTTATTTTTGACTTTTGTCCCATGTGCATTGATTCTTTATAATTGCATTGGGGTAATTTTTGTATCCCCTTATTTAAATTTTTTTTTCAATGCACATGGTAATTTAATTGTTTTGATTTCTGATGAGCGGATAATTTGTACGCTTTTTGGCATTGTTTTTAGTATGTTTTTAGTATGATCTAGTTAGTTTTTAGTATATTTTCATTAGTTTTTAGTTAAAATTCACTTTTCTGGACTTTACTATGAGTTTGTGTGTTTTTCTATGATTTCAGGTATTTTCTGGCTGAAATTGAGGGACCTGAGCAAAAATCTGATTCAGAGACTAAAAAGAACTGCAGATGCTGTTGGATTCTGATCTCCCTGCACTCGAAGTGGATTTTCTGGAGCTACAGAAGCCCAATTGGTGCGCTCTCAACGGCGTTGGAAAGTAGACATCCTGGGCTTTCCAGCAATATATGATAGTCCATACTTTGCCTAAGATTTGATGGCCCAAACCGGCGTTCAAAGTCACCCTCAGAATTCCCAGTGTTAAACACCGGAACTGGCACCAAAGTGGGAGTTAAACGCCCAAACTGGCATAAAAGCTGGCGTTTAACTCCAAGAGGAGTCTCTACACGAAAATGCTTCAATGCTCAGCCTAAGCACACACCAAGTGGCCCGGAAGTGGATTTTTATGTCATTTACTCATCTCTGTACACCCTAGGCTACTAGTTCTCTATAAGTAGGACCTTTCACTATTGTATTTTCATCGTCGGACATCTAGTTCTTAGATCATTGGGAGGCTGGCCTCACGGCCATGCCTAGACCTTGTTCTTATGTATTTTTCAACGGTGGAGTTTCTACACACCATAGATTAAGGTGTGGGGCTCTGCTGTACCTCGAGTATTAATGCAATTACTATTGTTCTTCCATTCAATTCCGCTTGTTCTTGTTCTAAGATATCACTTGTTCTTCAACTTGATGAATGTGATGATCCGTGACACTCATCATCATTCTCACCTATGAACGTGTGACTGACAACCACCTCCGTTCTACCTTCGATTGGGTGAATATCTCTTGGATTCCTGATACACGATGCATGGTTGATCGCCTGACAACCGAGTGCTCACCTGACAACCGAGCCAGCCATTCCGTGAGATCAGAGTCTTCGTGGTATAGGCGTTGCTCGCCTGACAACCGAGCCAGCCATTCCATGAGATTAGAGTCTTCGTGGTATAGGCTAGAACTGATGGCGACATTCAAGAGAATCCGGAAGGTCTAACCTTGTCTGTGGTATTCTGAGTAGGATTCAATGACTGAATGACTATGACGTGCTTCAAACTCCTAACAGGCGGGGCGTTAGTGACAGACGCAAAAAAATCATTGGATTCTATTCCGGCCTGATTGAGAACCGAC
>NC_029775.3:38881345-38882523 GCF_000817695.3 Arachis duranensis
GCAAGCATTGCCCTCCACAAGGGCACACTGCCCTCTAGGAGGGCAACATAAGGGAACAAAGCATGAAAGGCAACTCTTCCCTGCCCACTACAAGGGCAGAGCACAAAATTGTGCCTTGGAACCAAGAAGAAGAGAACCTTGCCCTGCCCTCCACAAGGGCAGTATCGGGCTCACCAAGGAAGAAAATCAAAGGAAAAATGTCACCCATGCATGCCACAAGAATCGAACACGGAACAAGGAAGAAGCAAGGAACTAAGGTTGAGTGCCGTGCCAAGAAACCAAGGAAATTAATTGAGCGTGTGTTCCAGCCGTGTTTCGAACACGGGACATCAAAGTGGAAACACTGCCCTGCCCTCCGCGAGGGCAGGGCAGCATTTTGTTGGTGCATGGATCTGGCGCACCAAGAGACATTTCTGGCGCACCAAATCACTCTCCTGGCAGCACCAGCGCGCATCACAGCTCAATCCTGGCAGCACCATATTTTTCTGCCCTGCCCTCCGCGAGGGCAGGGCAGCTTCCTATGCACCAAGGCAATTTCTGGCGCACCAACTTTTCCTGCCATGCCCTTGGCGCGGGCAGGGCAGCATTCTGCGCACCAAGGCTGCACCACGCCGCACCAACAACGCACCAAACTCCAAATCCTGCCCTGCCCTCCGCAAGGGCAGGGCAGCCTCCTGGGAGCTGATGTGTGGAAAACGATCCAACACAAAACTCACCGGCAAGTGTACCGGGTCGCATCAAGTAATAATAACTCACATGAGTGAGGTCAATCCCACAGGGATTGAAGGATTGAGCAATTTTAGTTTAGTGGGTGATTTAGTCAAGCGAATCAAGTTTTGGTTGAGTGATTTGTGTTTAACAGAAAGTAAATGACAGTAAATGTAAAGGGGAAAAGGAGAAGTGCAGTAAATTGAAGAACAGAATTGTAAATGTGCAGAATCTTAAAGAGCAAGAAAGTAAATGACTGAAACTTAAAGTGCAAGAAACTTAAATTGCGGTAACTTAAATGGCAAGAAAGATAAACTGCTAGAAAGTAAAAGGGAATTCAGGAATGGGATTGCAAGATCTAAACAAAGCAGAAGTAAATTGTAGCAAGAGATTGAGCAGAATTTAAAGCAGAAGCAAGTAGCATTCAAACAGAATTGAAATAAAATGCAGCAGAGGTTCACAGAAGAACC
>NC_029775.3:38885271-38887871 GCF_000817695.3 Arachis duranensis
TCCTCTTTGAGTTAAGATGCATAATGTCTTCAATTATTGACTCTGTCCTGCATAATCCTCAAAGTTGCTTGCTTCTCAAGCCCTTAATTATATGGTTAGTAAGCATAATACTGAGTGTGGTTTTAGGATTTGTTTTGGTGTGTGAACACCAAACTTAATTGTTTTGCCACTGTCTCAGATGTACCAAGTTAACCACATTTGAAACCATGTATTCTTGCTAAAGGTTAATGGAATTAGAGCTAGAAAACAATTCAACAGTTGAATAATAGGTTTGATTACTTGGAGCTAGAATCATGCAAGAGGTGAGAATGTGTTAATTGATATTTTTGGTGGAACACCAAACTTAGAAGTTTTCATTATCCCTCAAATTGTTTTTGGTGTGCAACACCAAACTTAGCTCCTTGTAATGCACAACAATTACTCAACATTTTTATTGAAAAGCTATGAAAAGAAACTACCTCTTGGGTTGCCTCCCAACAAGTGCTCTTTTATTGTCATTAGCTTGACATCTTCATTTTTGCTTATCATGGGGGTTGGAAATCACAGTGCCTTAGCCTGTTTGTCTTCACTATGAATTTCCTTCCTGTTTCCTCTTTGATGACTTCTATGTACTCTTGTGGAAGTATCTTAGTCACAGTGTAGTGACCAGACAACTGTGGGGACACCTTCAAGGGTTGAGTATTGATCATCACTTGATCCCCTAGTGAAAACTTTCCAGTGGAGATTTTCTGTTTGTCTTTAGTTTTCTCCGCTGTCTCTCTTTGAAGGAATTCTCTGTTGTGTTTTTCTTGGCTGGTACTTCCTTTTTCATTGTCTCCTATGATCCTTTTCCATCCTTCCTTCTTTGTAGCATCTTCGTTATTGGTTGGTTTATCCTCACTGGTTTGGAAGAAAGTATTTGGTTTTTTTTCACCTATTTCTGCAAAGTGCTTTGCCACTTGAGCTATCTGCTTCTCAAGTCCTCTCATTAACATCTCTTGGTTCCTAGTTGTTTCCTCTTGATGTTTCATCATTCTCTCCATTAGGATCTCCAAGTTTGTGATTCTCTGAGAGTCTTGTAGGGTCGGATGGTTATGACATGTTGAAGATAGGAAGGGTGAGTGTGGTGGCGGCATGCAGTGGTTGTTATTGCTGTAATGGTGTTTTTGATGGTTTATGAAGTTCGGGTTGTTGTAATGGAATTCTCTTGGTCTGTGATTTTGGTACTCACTCCTTCTCCAATTAAGATGGGTTTGGAAGTGTCTGTGTTGTGGGTATTGGCTTTGGGTGGTATTAGTGGATGGGGGATGTTGATCGGTTGTGGTCATGGAATTGTCCTGGTGGAAACTTCCTTGTTCTTGATGTTGAGGCTCCCTCATTCTCAGATAAGAATGAGGTCTCCATGGTGGAAATTTAGCATTTACTGCAGCAGAAAACTCTATGTTTTGCTGTGGTTGATGGTGCATTTGTTTGTTTTGGTCCTTGAACGCATTCACCTCTTCAATATTTTCCACTTCTTTTTCTGAGCTTGCATTATGTGGTTTCTTAGATGGATGTTGGTTGTTGTCTCCTTTGTCATTGAAGTCTGTGATTCCTTGAGCATTTGTTGTTGCTTTGAGTAGGCCATCTGAGAAGTAGTCCACTGCTTTTCTTGTTTCTGGGGTTAATCCTTCGTAAAAAGCTCGGAAGCCCACTTTGTCAGTTGCTTTCTTGTATCTTTCCCAAGCCTTGAAGAGTGGTTCTTCGTCCCCTTGTGTGAATAGACGTCCCTCTTCTTTCAGCTGGGTGAATAGATGTTCCTCCTCTTTCAGCTGGATGATCTGTTTGGATGAGGTAAATTTGGCCAGAAATTTGGTGACCAAATCATCCCAACTAGTGATACTTCCTTGGGGAAAAGTTTCATACCATTGTGCAGCTTCACCTTTCAATGAGAAAGGGAATAACAGGATCTTGTAAGTGTTCTGATCTGGGCCATCAGTTTTGACTGCATTGCAAGTTCTCAGGAAAGTAGATATATGCTGTTGAGGATCCTCTGATGGACTTCCATCATAAGAACAATCGTTCTTGATGAGTGTAATGAGTGGTGGCTTCATGTCATGATATCCCTTGTCTGTAGAAACTTGATTTCCTGTGATATACAAACAATCAGAATGACCAAACAACAACACACTTGAGAGTTAAATGCAGTTATTTGAGATAAATTGTTAGTGAGTTAGTAGAGGCAATTTCTCAAACAGTTAGTGTGTTAGTAAGAGTTAGAATAACAGAAAAGTAAAATGCTTAATCTAGACCTCCACTTCACTTAATCATTGTCAATCTATTTCAATCCCCGGCAACGGCGCCAAAAACATGATGTGTGGAAAACGATCCAACACAAAACTCACCGGCAAGTTCACCGGGTCGCATCAAGTAATAATAACTCACATGAGTGAGGTCGATCCCACAGGGATTGAAGGATTGAGCAATTTTAGTTTAGTGGGTGATTTAGTCAAGCGAATCAAGTTTTGGTTGAGTGATTTGTGTTTAACAGAAAGTAAATGACAGTAAATGTAAAGGGGAAAAGGAGAAGTGCAGTAAATTGAAGAACAGAATTGTAAATGTGCAGAATCTTAAAGAGCAAG
>NC_029775.3:38889222-38890605 GCF_000817695.3 Arachis duranensis
TGTTGCCCTTCTAGAGGGCAGTCTGCCCTTGTGGAGGGCAAGGTTGCTTCTCCATTGTAATGCGGCACGCTTCCCCTTTCATTTGCCACGCTTTCCTTTTCTTGCGTCACACTTCTTAGGCCACGCTTTTCATTTTCTTTTCTTTTCTTCACCTAAAATAAACCAAACAACCACTCAAAGTATCACTAAATTCAAGAGGCTTATAAATCAATTAAATGCAATTAAAATTAGCTTAAACCTCATGATTTAACATTAATTTCATCGTGGTTGCTTGATTTAGAGAAGTTGTGCATTTTCACTCCAAATCACTTACTTAGGATGCAAGAAAGTGCATAAATGCTAACAAAACAAGTGAAATTAGCTTGAAAAATGGGTATATGATGACTTGTCATCAGGAGCAACTTCTCATGGGCCGAAAATTCAAATTAAATCCCCATTTTAATTCATTTCTTCACCAAATCAAAAGCCCATCCAAATCCCAAAATCCAAGAATAGAAAATGTATATATAGAAGCTAGCTTGAGGTAATTAGGATCTTTTTACCTTCTTTTGAATTTTTACCTTCTGACTTACTCTTGTCTTAGCTTTGGAATTTCATTTTTCTTTGAGCTTTCTTGAGAGACTTGTCCGAGCACTAAGAGGATCAAGGGAGAATTGATTGATCTCCTTCCTCATTTCCCTTGGGCAATTCTACTCTTCTGTTTCTGAGTTTTGGGTGTGTGAAATTGGGGAAATTCTGTCCCAATTCCCATTCAAACTCTTTGCCCTTTGTTTTCTGCATAATTCAATTTCAATTCTGTTCTTCTATTACTTCTTCATTAATTTTCTGTCAATTGCTTAGTTAATTCAGATCTGGGAAGGAAATTGGGTTTTAGGCTCTGCTACCTAAGCCCTTGGGATCCTGAGATCATAATTCACTCTTGGTTCTTCTGTGAACCTTTGCTGCATTTTATTTTCTTTCTGTTTGAATGCTATTTGCTTCTGATTTAAATTCTGCTCAATCAATTGCTGCAATTTACTTCTTCTTTGTTTAGATCTTGCAATCCCATTCCTCAATTCCCTTTTATATTCAAGCCATTTATCTTTCTTGCTATTTAAGTTACTGCAATTTAAGTTTCTTGCACTTTAAGTTTCAGTCATTTACTTTCTTGCTCTTTAAGATTCTGCAAATTTACAATTCTGTTCTTCAATTTACTGCACTTATCCCTTCCCCCTTTACATTTACTGTCATTTACTTCCTGTTAAACACAAATCACTCAACCAAAACTTAATTCGCTTGACTAAATCACCCACTAAACTAAAATTGCTCAATCCTTCAATCCCTGTGGGATCGACCTCACTCATGTGAGTTATTATTACTTGATGCGACCCGGTACACTTGCCG
>NC_029775.3:38891214-38891757 GCF_000817695.3 Arachis duranensis
TTATATGAAGCATGGGAAAGATATAAGGCATTATTGAGGAAATGTCCACCCGAGATGTTCACTGAGTGGGACAAGTTGCAGAACTTCTATGAGGGACTCACTCTTAAGGCTCAAGAAGCACTTGATCATTCAGCTGGAGGCTCTTTGCAACTCATGAAAACTACAAAGGAAGCTCAAAACCTCATTGATATGGTGGCCAACAACCAATATTTCTTTGCTCATCAAAGACAACGCCAACCATCACAAAGAAGAGGAGTAATGGAGTTGGAAGGAGTGGATTCCATTATGGCTCAGAACAAGATAATGCAGCAGCAGATTCAACAACAGTTTGAACAAATGGCCAAAAGAATTGATGGCTTGCAAGTTGCATCAGTGAGTGCCACAAGCCAACCACCAACTACTTGGGTGCAAGGTGAAGAAACTCAAGAGGAACAACAGCAAGAGCAAGTCCAGTACATGCATAACCAAAATTCTGGAACAAATGAAGTCTATGGTGATACTTACAATCCATCTTGGAAGAACCATCCCAACCTCAGATGGGGA
>NC_029775.3:38895886-38897309 GCF_000817695.3 Arachis duranensis
CAATGCTTGCCACAAGAGTTGAACACGGGACCATGAGGAAGCAAGGAATTAAGCCTCACTTTGGTGCCAAGAAAGCCAAGGAAATTGAATAAGCGTGTGTTTCTGCCAGGATTTGAACGCGGGACTTCAGTTTGGAAACACTGCCCTGCCCTCCGCGAGGGCAGGGCAGCATTTTGTCGTGGCATGAATCTGGCACACCAAGGCACGATTCTGGCGCACCACAGCACAATTCTGGCGCACCAACATTTTCTGCCCTGCTCTCCGCGAGGGCAGGGCAGCATCCTGCGCACCAAGGCACCATTCTGGCGCACCACGCACGCACCAAGCACCAAATCCGGCCCTGCTCTCCACAAGGGCAGGGCAGCCTCCTGGAAGCTATTATTTTTGGGCCGAAAATTAAATTAAAAATCCAATTTAATTCATTTCTTCACCAAATCAAAAGCCCATCCAAATCCCAAAATCCAAGAATAGAAAGTGTATAAATAGGAGCTAGTTTGATGTAATTAGGACCTTTTTGACTTACCTTTGGCTTAGCTTTTGAATTTGGCACTTTCTTTGAGCTTTGAATTTTTGTGACTTTGAGAGACTGAACCGAGATTTCAGAGAATTGGGGAGGAGAATTGATCTCTCTTATTCCTTGTTCTTGCTTGGGTCTTTTTAATTTCTTTGTTTTGATTCTTGGGTGTTAAGAATTGAGGAAATTCTGTCTCAATCAGCAACATTTAACACCAAACCTCCAAAAGAATAATAAGCTTATTAAGCATTATAAGCCAAGAAAAGTTAGCAAGGGAGTAATAAAAAAAGTAAGTCTTCTAACAGCAAGTTTAGCAAGCCTTTGAGGAAAGATGTGTATTATGTAGCAGCAACAATAATTGAGTTATCATTGTCTGCATAATGACCCCATAGATTAAGTTCTGCTATCTGCCTAATAAGGATATGTATTCTTTTCTTATTCATTTCAATTTCTCTTAGTTTTGATGCTTGCTTGGGGACAAGTAAGATTTAAGTTTGGTGTTGTGATGACAAGTCATCGTATACCCATTTTTCAAGCTAATTTCATTTGTTTTGTTAGTCTTTATGCACTTTCTTGCTTCTTAAGTAAGTGATTTGGAGTGAAAATGCATAACGTCTCTAAATCAAGCAACCACCATGAAATTAATGTTAAATCATGAGGTTTAAGCTAATTTTAATTGAATTTTAATTGATTTATAAGCCTCTTGAATTTAGTGATACTTGGAGTGGTTGTTATGGTTTATTATAGGTGAAGAAAAGAAAAGAAAAGGAAAAGCGTGGCCTAAGAAGTGTAGCCGAAGGAAAGGAAAGTGTGGTCAAAGCAAGAGGAAGTGTGCCGCATGCAATGGGGGAGGCAAACATTGCCCTCCACAAGGGCACACTGCCCTCTAGGAGGGCAACATAAGGGAAC
>NC_029775.3:38901509-38902279 GCF_000817695.3 Arachis duranensis
AGCAACAGACAGAGAGTTCTAAGCAGAATACCTCTGACTTAGCAACCATGGTCTCTGATCTAATCAAAACCACTCAAAGTTTCATGACTGAAACAAGGTCCTCCATTAGAAATTTGGAGGCACAAGTGGGTCAGCTGAGCAAGAAAATCACTGAACTCCCTCCTAGTACTCTCCCAAGCAATACAGAAGAAAATCCAAAAGGGGAATGCAAGGCCATCAACATGGCCGAATTTTGGGAGGGAGGAGAGGCAGTGAACGCCACTGAGGAAGACCTCAATGGACGTCCACTGGCCTCCAATGAGTTCCCCAATGAGGAACCATGGGAATCTGAGGCTCAAAATGAGACCATAGAGATCCCATTGGACTTACTTCTGCCATTCATGAGCTCTAATGAGTATTCTTCCTCTGAAGAGGATGAGTATGTCACTGAAGAGCAAGTTGCTGAATACCTTGGAGCAATCATGAAGCTAAATGACAAGCTATTTGGAAATGAGACTTGGGAGGATAAACCCCCTTTGCTCACCAAAGAACTGGATGACTTGTCTAGGCAGAAACTGCCTCAAAAGAGACAGGATCATGGGAAGTTTTCAATGCCTTGTACCATAGGCACCATGACCTTCAAGAAGGCCTTGTGTGACTTAGGGTCAAGGGTAAACCTCATGCCTCTCTCTGTAATGGAGAAGTTAGGAATCTCTGAGGTGCAAGCTACAAAAATCTCACTAGAGATGGCAGACAATTCAAGAAAACAAGCCTATGGACTTGTAGAGGAT
>NC_029775.3:38903852-38904402 GCF_000817695.3 Arachis duranensis
CTAGAAGGGTCAACTTTGATCAAAGGTTGGACCAAGTCCTCACAGTCATATGTGAAGAGGGCGCCCAATGGAAGAGAGATTAAAGAGGGAAGCCGGTTCAAAAAAAGAACCAAGAAGCTTCAATGAAGAACTTGGAAAGGCAAATTGGGCAAATCTCCAAGCAGATTTCTGTTGAAAAACCATTAAGTTCACTACCTAGTGACACCATTCCCAACCCAAAGGAAGAATGCAAGGTCGTGCAACTAAGAAGTGGAAAAGTGTTATTGGATGGCAACCAAGGAGCAACCAAGCATAATGACAATGAGCCAACAAAGAATGATGAAAACATCAACAAAAACGTGATAAGCAAGAATGCTCCAGAAAAACTCACAGAGGAAGACAACAAACCACAGAATTTGAAGAAAGGAAAGCAAATCTTGGAAGAAACAATTCCAAAACAGCATCAAGTGGAGAAGAGCTCAACACCACCACTGCCTTATCCACAGAGATTTCACAAAGAAACAAAGGATCAGCATTTCCACAAATTTCTTGAGACTTTCAAGAAGTTGGA
>NC_029775.3:38909021-38909573 GCF_000817695.3 Arachis duranensis
GTAAGGTTTATTACTTGGACGACCCAGTGCACTTGCTGGTTAGTTGTGCGAAGTTGTGTTTATGCCATGGTATTGAACACCAAGTTTTTGGATTCATTACCGGGGATTATTTGAGTTGTGAAAAGTATTGATCACAATTTCGTGCACCAAGTTTTTGGCGCCGTTGCCGGGGATTGTTGAGTTTGGACAACTGACGGTTCATCTTGTTACTTAGATTAGGTATTTTTTTTTCGGAATTCTTGAAGATGAATTCTAGAGTTTCATGATGATTTGTTGAAGTCTGGCTGGCTGTGAAGCCATGTCTAATTTCATTGGACCGAGGTTTCAACTTATCATCACAAGAGCTTGTTGATTTCTATCAATCTTGCTTTTTGAGCAGTGATCTGCTAAGGCTTGGCTGGCCATTGGCCATGTCTAGTGTTTTGGACCGAAGCTTTCCTTGAAAGCTTGGCTGGCTGTGAAGCCATGTCTAATTCCTGGACCGGAGTCTTAGACTAAACATTGCATGATTCCTGGAATTCTCATTAAGAATTTTGATACCTTTTTCCACTT
>NC_029775.3:38909652-38910559 GCF_000817695.3 Arachis duranensis
TTACAATAAAAATATTGTATGTTTCTTGTTTGAGTCTAGTGTTTCATTTTAAGTTTGGTGTCAATTGCATGCATTCATTCATGTGTCTTAAGGATCTTCAAATAATTCTTGATGATTTCTTACTCTGATCTTTGAATTCTCTTGACTTTTGAGTGTTTATGTGTCTCATATGCATTCCTATTAGTGTCAGTAGTATACAAACTGCTAAGTTTGGTGTCTTGCATGCATTGTTATTTGATTCTTGTTGCATTTTGATATCTCCTTATTATTAAAAATCCAAAAATATTTTTAATTTGTGTCTTTTCAAGTCAATAATACAGAGAATTGAAGGTTCAGAACATACAGTAGAGGAATTGCACAGAAAAAGCTGGGCGTTCAAAACGCCCAGTGAAGAAGGACAGACTGGCGTTTAAACGCCAGCCAGGGCACCTGGTTGGGCGTTTAACACCCAAAAAGGTATAGTTTTGGGCGTTAGACGCCAGAATGTGCACCATTCTGGGCGTTTAACGCCAGGATGGCATAAGAGGGAAGATTTTGTTTTCAAATCAATTTTTTTTCAAGATTTCAAAGTTTTTCAAAATCAAATCTTTTTCAAATCATATCTTTTCAATCATATGTTTTCAAAATTGATTTCTTTCTATTTTCAAGGATACTTGCTATCAATTAACGATTTGATTCAACATATCAAGTATGTTGCCTTTTCTGTTAAGAGAGGTTTAATGTCTGAATCATATCTTTTCTTGTTAGCCAAGTCATTGATTTTCAAAATCAAATCTTTTTAAAATGTTTTTCAAATCATATCTTCTCAATCACATCTTTTTAAAACCAATCATATTTTCTTAACCACATCTTTTTCAAAATAGTTTTCAATCAGATCTTTTTGATTTCTAATTTCAAAATCTTTTTC
>NC_029775.3:38913402-38914417 GCF_000817695.3 Arachis duranensis
TGGGCGTTTAACGCCCAGTCTGGCACCATTCTGGGCGTTTAACGCCAGAAAGGGGCACCAGACTGGCGTTAAACGCCAGAAAAGGGCAAGAAGCTGGCGTTAAACGCCAGAAATGGGCACCAGCCCGGCGTTTAACGCCAGAAATGGCTAAAAACGCATTTTTGCATGCCACTTGGTGCATGGATGACTTTTCCTTGACACCTCAGGATCTGTGGACCCCACAGGATCCCCACCTACCCCACCACTCTCTCTCTTCTTCACCCATTCACCAATCACCTCAACACCTCTTCCCCAAAAAAACCCTTCACCTATCAAATCCCATATTTCTCTTCACCACTCACATCCATCCTTCATAAAACCCCACCTACTTCACCATTCAAATTCAAACAACATTCCCACCCAAACCCACCATCAATTGACCGAACCCTACCCTTCCCCCACTCCTATATAAACCCTCCTTCACTACTTCATTTTCACACAACCTAAATACCACTTCTCCCCCCATTTGGCCGAACACAAAGCCATTCCCTTCTTCCTCATTTTTTCTTCTTCTACTCTCTTCTTTCTTCTTTTGCACGAGGACGAGCAAACATTTTAAGTTTAGTGTGGTAAAAGCATTACTTTTTGTTTTTCCATAACCATTTATGGCATCCAAGGCCGGGGAAACCTCTAGAAAGAGGAAAGGGAAGGCAAAAGCTTCCACCTCCGAGTCATGGGAGATGGAGAGATTCATCTCAAGGGTGCATCAAGACCACTTCTATGAAGTTGTGGCCTTAAAGTAGGTGATCCCCGAGGTCCCTTTTTCACTCAAAAAGAGTGAATATCCGGAGATCCGACATGAGATCCGAAGAAGAGGTTGGGAAATTCTTACCAACCCCATTCAACAAGTCGGAATCTTAATGGTTCAAGAGTTCTATGCCAATGCATGGATCACCAAGAACCATGATCAAAGTGTGAACCCGGATCCAAAGAATTATCTTACTATGGTTCGGGGGAAATACTTGGATTTTAGTCC
>NC_029775.3:38914659-38915545 GCF_000817695.3 Arachis duranensis
TATAAGGTGGCGGACAAGTCCTCTACCTTGGCAAGGTTAGCCTTTCCTCATCTCATTTGTCACCTCTGTTATTCGGTTGGAGTTGACATAGAGGGAGGCATCCCTATTGATGAGGACAAGCCCATCACTAAGAAGAGGATGGAGCACACAAGATATCCCACTCATCATGAGATTCCTGAGATTCCTCAAGGGATGCACTTTCCTCCACAAAACTATTGGGAGCAGCTAAACACCTCCCTAGGAGAATTGAGTTCCAACATGGGACAACTAAGGGTGGAGCACCAAGAACACTCCATCATCCTCCATGAGATTAGAGAAGATCAAAAAATCATGAGAGAGGAGAAACAAAGACAAGGAAGAGACATTGAGGAGCTCAAGCACTCCATATGATCTTCAAGAGGAAGAAGGAGCCGCCATCACTAAGGTGGACCCGTTCTTTAATCTCCTTGTTCTTTACTTTCTTGTTTTTCGAATTTTAGTGCTTATGTTATCTATGTTTGTGTCTTGTGATCATTAGTGTCTTAGTGTCTATGCCTTAAAGTTATGAATGTCCTATGAATCCATCACCTCTCTTAAATAAAAAAAAATATGTTCTTAATTGAAAAAGAAAAGAATTGCATGAATTTTGAATTTTATAACAGTTTAATTATTTTGATGTGGTGGCAATACTTTTGTTTTCTGAATGTATGCTTAAACAGTGCATATGTCTTTTGAATTTGTGGTTCATGAATGTTGGCTCTTGAAAGAATGATGAAAAAGGAGACATGTTACTGAGGATCTGAAAAATCATAAAAATGATTCTTGAAGCAAGAAAAAGTAGTAATTTTTTTTTAAAAAAAAAGGAGAAAAACGAAAAAAAGAGGGAAGAAAAGAAAACGAAAAAAAA
>NC_029775.3:38915946-38916339 GCF_000817695.3 Arachis duranensis
TTTTTAGTATGTTTTTAGTATGATCTAGTTAGTTTTTAGTATATTTTCATTAGTTTTTAGTTAAAATTCACTTTTCTGGACTTCACTATGAGTTTGTGTCTTTTTCTGTGATTTCAGGTATTTTCTGGCTGAAATTGAGGGACCTGAGCAAAAATCTGATTCAGAGACTAAAAAGGACTGCAGATGCTGTTGGATTCTGACCTCCCTGCACTCGAAGTGGATTTTCTGGAGCTACAGAAGCCCAATTGTCGCGCTCTCAACGGAGTTGAAAAGTAGACATCCTGGGCTTTCCAGCAATATATGATAGTCCACACTTTGCCCAAGATTTGATGGCCCAAACCGGCGTTCAAAGTCACCCTCAGAATTCCCAGCGTTAAACGCCGGAACTGGCAC
>NC_029775.3:38916413-38916850 GCF_000817695.3 Arachis duranensis
AAAAGCTGGCGTTTAACTCCAAGAAGAGTCTCTACACGAAAATGCTTCAATGCTCAGCCCAAGCACACGCCAAGTGGGTCCGGAAGTGGATTTTTATGTCATTTACTCATCTCTGTACACCCTAGGCTACTAGTTCTCTATAAGTAGGACCTTTCATTATTGTATTTTCATCGTCGGACATCTAGTTCTTAGATCATTGGGAGGCTGGCCTCATGGCCATGCCTAGACCTTGTTCTTATGTATTTTTCAACGGTGGAGTTTCTACACACCATAGATTAAGGTGTGGAGCTCTGCTGTACCTCGAGTATTAATGCAATTACTATTGTTCTTCTATTCAATTCTACTTGTTCTTGTTCTAAGATATCACTTGTTCTTCAACTTGATGAATGTGATGATCCGTGACACTCATCATCATTCTCACCTATGAACGTGTGACT
>NC_029775.3:38916942-38923425 GCF_000817695.3 Arachis duranensis
GGTGAAACCCTTGCATTAAGCTTGCCATGGAAAGGAGTAAGAAGGATTGGATGAAGACAGTAGGAAAGCAGAGAGACGGAAGGGAAGGCATCTTCATACGCTTATCTGAAATTCCTACTAATGAATTACATAAGTATCTCTATCTTTATCTTTATGTTTTATTTGCATATCACCATACCCATTTGAGTTTGCCTGACTAAGATTTACAAGGTGACCATAGCTTGCTTCATACCAACAATCTCTGTGGGATCGACCCTTACTCGCGTAAGGTTTATTACTTGGACGACCCAGTACACTTGCTGGTTAGTTGTGCGAAGTTGTGTTTATGCCATGGTATTGAACACCAAGTTTTTGGATTCATTACCGGAGATTATTTGAGTTGTGAAAAGTATTGATCACAATTTCGTGCACCAATTTCACATGAGCATGCTTCCCAAATTTTTTAAATAACTTGTTCAATTTAATTCCCCTTTCTCCTATCATCCCATGTTCCCACAAAATTCCCCATACTTAAATTATGCACAATATCTATCTTAAGCTAATCAAGGATTTAACTTGGGATTTTTATCTTATTTTTCTTCTTAAGGCTAGTAATGTGGTTATAAAATAGAAGAGGGGGTCAAAAAGCTCAAGGGGGTTAACAAGGGTGATTGAAAAGGTAGGCTATTTGGGATAAGTGCACAAAAACAACTAATGGCCTCAATCATCTCTTGGTATGTATCTATATTCTATATTGGACATATAGATTAAAACAAAGTAAAGGTTGCAAGCATAGAAAAGAAGTGTGAAACACACAGGAATGAAATTTATGGTTTGATGTAACCATACAATTAAGCTCAAAACTCACAGGTTGAGTGTTCTCTAGCTCAGAAATCATACATCAGTTATAAATGTCATACAAGTAAAAATCAAGAGTTTTCATTCAACTCAATGTAAATCTTAAGGTGGCCCTTGAAATCTTAGTGTTCCTCCTTGAAAAAATGTTGTTAACTAACTCAAATTTGTTGCTATATATATACAAGGTGTGTGGATTGTTTTGATTCACTAAAGTTTCTAGTTTACTCTTTTATTTTCAATTAAACCAACTTATCATATGCTAAAAGGGCAAACTATACTAATTAATCCACATATTCTATAACTAATAAGCTAAAAGTGTAGATTAAGCTAAATATCTAACATATGTACAGCCCAAAGTGCAAAATGCAAAAATAAAATAAAAATACAACAAAAGCAAAAGAAAAATGTGCAAGTACTAAAAGATAAAATAAAATACAGAAAATGAACAAAATAAGATAGAAGAGTCTTATAGTGGTTCACCAAAAAAATATGCCAGAGATGGCAGCCTCCCCACACTTAAATAATAGCATCGTCCTCGATGCTCACTCAAACTGGGTGTGAAGAAGTGTCATCTCTGGAAGGATGGGCTGTCAGTGTCTCTGCGAGTGGAAGGGGGTCTGTCTGCTGAAGGGGAGGCTCAGTCTGTAGAGGGATCTCCAGGTCAGCTGGCTAGATCGGATGGGGCTCCTCATGGCGTGGTGCAGCCTGCTCAGGTGCTTCCTGCGCAGCCCTGGTATGTGCCTCCTCTTCATGGTCGCTCGCCTCCTCCTCAGATGTCTCTGACGGTGTGTCGGGCTCGAAGGGGATGTCGCCACCGAATCAGATCATCAACTTGAGGTGCTCATAGCGTCGCTTGTGGCGACGTTTAGATCTCTCATAACGTCGCCTGTTGCGACGCTCAGACCTCTCAAATTACTGCTGGTGGCGGCGCTCCATCTGGTATAAGCGGTCAAAGAGTCGATGCACCAGAAGATAAATGGGCTCAGGAGCAGGTGGGGGTGCAGTGGATGGAGCTGGGGCAGTAGATGCTGAAGGGGCAGTTGAAGACATAGCTGCCTCAGTAGAGTCACTGAGAAAAGGAGGTCGGTAGCCTAGAGCCTGAAACTTCCTACTGTGAGGGATAATCTTTCTGCAGTCTGCGGCAGATGGCTTTTCATCAGTAATTTCCCAAGGCACCTCAGCTTGGCGACCCAACTGAGTAATCAGGAATAGAAATGGGAGGGTGCCTCTGAAACAGACCCTAGCCATGTAATACCGGATGAAGCGGGGCAGATATAGGTCCTTACCCTCCATCACACACCAGATGAGGGTAATCATAGCAATTGGCACCTCGTCTCATGAGTGCTCGGCATTACGTAGTGACTCAGAATATGCTGCCAAAGTCGAGCCTCATCATTCAGAAACATCAGCCTGATTCCCTTAGGTACCACTGTACTCTTTCCTATGACCATGTGACAGTAGGATCAAGAGCTATAGTCCGTTTTACTGCATCCCAGTTAAATCTCATGAATCTCATATCCTCTTCAGCCCTTTGGTAGCTGTCTAGCTGATCTGATTTAGGTGGGAGCTAGAGAATGTCTTCTATGGCTTCCTCAGTAACCAGAATTTGTTTGCCTCTGTAATGTACTGCATCCAGGGATGTTTTAAAGTAGTTACAGTAGAATTTTCTGACCCAGAATGAGTTGATCTAAGTTAAGTTTCTCTCCAGGAAGAACCAGTCTCTCTATTTAATTTGGTCTGAAGTGTATTGCTTGAGTTCTTCTGGAATTTTGAGTGTCCTTTCCAGGTATAGGATCATGGATGTGGCAAAAATTAGGTACTTCAGCTCACAATATTTATTTGCAAAATTTACCGGGTCAGCCGTAGGTACCAACTGATTAGCCTTTTTCTGCGGGGTAAAGTTCTTCTCCCGCCAGGAATCATCATGCAAAATGTCGAGGATAGTC
The DNA here is from genome assembly GCF_000817695.3 of Arachis duranensis. Lineage (NCBI taxonomy): Eukaryota > Viridiplantae > Streptophyta > Magnoliopsida > Fabales > Fabaceae > Arachis > Arachis duranensis. The sequence goes on from NC_029775.3 coordinate 38,919,726, forward strand.
ATAAAGGATTCACCTTTTTTCCATTTGCCAGTGATTGCTTTGCCTTTTCCTTTGCTTTGAGGGTCAGACATCCTGAAAAGCAGAAATTCCAAGATATAATTGAAGAACAAAAGTAGGAAAATAAGTAGGCAAATAGAATAATAGCAATATAAGCACAGAGTGGCAAAAGATAAAGAGAAGCATGAAATGAGTTAAATATATGTGCATATTGGATTGTATTCGAGTGAAAAAGTCTAAAAAGAAAAGTACAATCCAAAATATATGATAAGCGAAATTCAAGTTAATTAGAAAAAATAATGATCATGCCCTGAGTTAGAAAGTTAAAGTAGTCAGGTAAAAAGAGAAGTCAGAAAGTTGAAATGGTTAATAGGTGAAAAGGAAGCCAGAAAGTGAAAGCAGTGAATTAGTAAAAAGAAAGTTAAAGTAAGTGGCAAGATAATGGGTTTCCTAGGTAACAAGAGATTCACAAATTTAAAAAATAATAAACTCATATTCAAACAAAGATTTAAGTTTATTGATGATAATCCAGATAGATACAAGAGTTGCAAATTAAAATAAAATCATCAATAATGCAGTCTATTAACCAGGGAACCAGAAAGAAATAAGAATGTTAGCCCATGCATTCATGAATTTGTTTGGTTATAGCTAAGTAGTGCAAAATCTAAATCGCCAAAACCAATATATGAATGGGGTAAAAATGAAACAATATGCAGAAAATTGGGCAGTATTCCAGCTAAAATTGGATGTTCCCGGGAAATAAATATCAGGAAAAATCAGTTCATATGAGATTAAAAAGTGCTGCAAAGAGTCACAAATAGTAGGAACATTAAAGAACAGTGTAACAGTAGCACGAAACATGAAAGAACAGCATATGAACAGCATCATCATTACAGCAAATTTAGAATTACAAAATAGATAAAATAGGTAACAAGAACGGCACAATTATCAGGCCTAAATCCACTAACCACATCCTAGCTACCTAACCACCTAGAATCCACTATAATCATGCATCTCTAACTATCCTAATTTGAATAGAATCTGAAAAATATGCAACTAACTAACTAATGATAGAGGAATCGGTGTTCGGCGGAACCTGGTATTTGTATGAACAGAGGTATGGATTAGAGAGATGGTGGGAGTGTGGTGGTGGTGGCGGCGACACGGCAGCGCAGGTAGGCAGCGTGGTGGCGGTCCGTGGTGGAGGCAGAGGTGGTTTGGTGGTTGGATTAGGGTCAAAGGAGGTATGGAGGGGAAAAGAAGGGGGTGACGGGTTGGGGGTGGTGGATTGTGGGTGACCGGTGGTGATGGAAGGCGGCTCGAGTAGGGGCAGTGGCGGAGGGGGGTGGAAGAGAAGGAAAGGAGGTTAGGGGAGAAGAAGAGAAGAAAGAAGAGAGAGGGGGTGTCGCGGTGGAGGCGACGTGGTATGGTGCGGCAGGATGGTGGCTGGTAGGTGGTGGTTAGTTGCAGAGGGGGGGTTTGGGAGAGAAGGAAGGAAGAGGGGGTTTGGGTATGCGTGGTTTGGGTTTAGGGATTTCAAATCCACGCAAACGCGTGGAGCACGTGATCGCATGATTGGGGCGAAAATGGGATTGATGCAGTCGCGTTATTGACGCGATCACGTTAGTTGAGTTGAGGATAGGTGACGCGGATGCGTAAAGCACGCAAATGTGTCGCTGTGAATTGTGCTAGACGCACAGTTCCAGCGTCGTTTTAGCGCAACTCTCTGTTCAATATGGTCCAACCACGTGACATAGACGCGTCACTCACGCTTTTGCATGGGATGAGTGTTGTGCAAGTGACGCGTTCGCGTCAGGGACGCGAACGAGTGGGCCGTGTTGTGCTAAATGCACACCAGCCACACGATTCCAGCCCAACTTTCTGGGCATTGGATCTTTACGCTGATTTCCATTCGACGCCCACACGATTCCAGCCCAACTTTCTAGACCGATAAGAATTCCTTTCTTACAAAAGTTTTAGTTGTCACAAGTAACAAACCCAGTAAAATTTATAAACCGAAGTATTCAAACCTCGGGTAGTCTTCTCAAGGAATTGCAGGGAAGTATGATTTATTATTGGTTATGTAAAAAGATATATTTTTGGGTTTTGGAAAGGGTTGAACAAGAGAAATAAATTGTATGAATTAATAAATCAATAGCTAAGAAACCTCTTGGCAAGGTATGAAAACTGGAATTTCTATCCTATTTATCCTTATCAGGTGTGATGAAATTGGGTTTTAATCCTGCTTAGTTATCCCTTATTAAATAAAGGAAAGTCAAGTGGACTAATTAAATTTATCCTCGAGTTCTAGTCAACTTTAGAGCGATCCAAATCAATCAACAATTGCCAATTTCAACCACTGCTGAGTTTGATAACTCAAGTGTTACCAATTAATTAACCAACACAAAAAGGGAAAATAAATCATAAACAGAGCAAAACAATCATGAGTCTGAAATACTTCAAATTATATTAATTAAGAAAATCCTAACATGAAAAGTTCATAAGCCAATTTGGCAACATAAATCAAATAAAAGAATTAGAGTATCTAAGAATGGATGAGAAACATAAATTAAAGTAACATTGAACCTGTAATTGAAGAGGTCATAGCTTAAACATAATAGAAATCCTAAATCCTAATCCTAAGAGAGAGGAGAGAACCTCTCTCTCTCTAAAACTACATCTAAAAACTAAAATTGTGAATTATCAGCCTCCTCTAAGTATGGATGCATTCCCCCACTTTATAGCCTCTAATTTGTGTTTTTTTGGCTTGGATTTGGACTAAAAAGGGTCCAGAAATCGCTGGGGACGATTTCTGTAATTTTCTGCACGTGGGATCCGTCACGCGTTCGCGTGAATCACGCGTCCGCGTCATTTGGAGTTTTGCTCTTCTGCGTATCCGCGTTAGTCACGCGATCGCGTCAATTGCGTTCTGCTCAAGGCATGCGTCCGCGTCCTCCATGCGCTCGCGTCGATACTTTTTTGCACTAATCACGCGTCCGCGTCGTCTATGCGTTCACGTCGCTGCTTTTCCTCAAAAACTCCATTTTGTGCGTTCCTTCCATTTTTGTATGTTTCCTTTCTATCCTCTAAGCCATTCCTACCCTATAACGTTTGAAAGTACTCAACACACAGATCACGGCATCGAATGGTAATAAAGGATAATTAAATTTAATATTTCTAAAGAATAGGAACCATGTTTTCACATATGTCATATCATAAGGAGGAAATTGTAAAACCATGAAAAATCATATGAATAAGTGGGTGGAGAATTGGTGCACAAAATTGCAATCACACTTTTGCAATCCCGCACAACTAACCAGCAAGTGCACTGGGTCGTCCAAGTAATACCTTGCGTGAGCAAGGGTCGATCCCACGGAGATTGTCGGCTTGAAGCAAGCTATGGTTATCTTGTAAATCTTAGTCAGGATATCAGAAATTATCAGGATTGATTGTGAAAAGCAAAAGAACATGAAATAATTACTTGTTTTGCAGTAATGGAGAATAGGTTGAGGTTTGGAGATGCTCCATCTTCTGAATCTCTACTTTCCTACTGTCTTCTTCTTCAAACATGCAAGTCTCCTTCCATGGCAAGCTGTATGTAGGGTTTCACCGTTGTCAATGGCTACCTCCCATCCTCTCAGTGAAAATGTTCAACGCGCTCTGTCACAACACGGCTATTCATCTGTCGGTTCTCGATCATGTC
>NC_029775.3:38927881-38928284 GCF_000817695.3 Arachis duranensis
CCCCATCACTGATTAGTACTCTGGGAACACCAAATCTGCTGAAGATATTTTTCTGGAGGAATTTCAGCACGGTCTTGGTATCATTAGTGGGTGTAGCAATTGCTTCTACCCACTTAGATACATAGTCCACTGCCACCAGAATGTAGGTGTTTGAGTATGATGGTGGGAATGGTCCCATGAAGTCAATTCCCCATACATCAAACAATTCTATCTCTAATATCCCTTGTTGAGGCATGGCATATCCATGAGGCAGGTTGCCAGCTCTTTGGCAACTGTCACAGTTACGCACAAACTCTCGAGAATCTTTATAGAGAGTAGGCCAGTAGAAGCCACATTGGAGGACTTTAGTGGTTGTTCGCTCACTTCCAAAATGTCCTCCATACTGTGATCCATGGCAATGCCA
>NC_029775.3:38935989-38936582 GCF_000817695.3 Arachis duranensis
TGAGCATCTTTGAAGATGTCCTCAAGCTCTGATTCTAGGCTTTCAGCCATATTGATCTCTTCTACCAGAGAGTCAATAATGTCAGCGCCCATGTAGTCATTTGGTATGTCTGGATGCTGCATAGCTTTTACAGCATTCAACTTGAACTCATCCTCATTGACTCTCAAGGTGACTTCCCCTTTTTGCACATCAATGAGAGTTCGTCCAGTTGCTAGGAAGGGTCTTCCTAGAATGAGAGTTGCACTCTTGTGCTCCTCCATTTCCAGCACCACAAAGTCAGTGGAAAAGGAAAATGGCCCAACCTTGACAATCATGTCCTCAATTATGCCTGATGGGTGTTTAATGGAGCCATCAGCAAGTTGGAGGCATATCCGGGTTGGTTTGACTTCTCCAGTCAACCCAAGCTTTCTGATAGTGGATGCAGCTATTAGATTGATGCTTGCTCCAAGATCACATAGAGCTGTCTTAGTGCAAGCACCTTCTAATGTGCATGGTATCATAAAGCTCCCTGGATCTTGAAGCTTTTCTGGTAAGCTCTTTAATATGACTGCACTGCATTCTGCAGTGAGAAACACTTTTTCAGTTTCTCTCCA
>NC_029775.3:38937674-38938322 GCF_000817695.3 Arachis duranensis
TTTATGCTTGCTGTAGGTTGGTTATTCAACCACCTTTTAGCTTGATCTTTTACAGCAAATGGAAACAGTAATAGTCTGTAGACATCCTGATCTACCTCTTTATCATGTACTGTGTCAGCAATTTGTAAAAACTGTGCCAGAAACTCAGTGGGTTCTTCCTGTGGAAGACCGGAATACTGGCAATTTTGCTGCACTATGATAATGAGTTGAGGATTTAGTTCAAAGCTGCTTGCTTTGATGGGAGGTGTACAGATGCTACTCCCATATGCAGCTGTAATAGGGTTAGCATATGACCCCAGAGTCCTTTTGGACTGATTGATCCCACTTAAGTCCATAATGGACAAAAGGGAAATGATAATGATTGCAAAGAGATAAATTTTTTTGTTTTTTTTTTGAATTAACGAAAAAAATAGAATAAAATAAAATAAAATAAAAATAAAAATTCGAAAATCAAAAAGAAAATAAGATCAAAGCAAATTGAAAACTGAATCAATGAGTTAATTAAAAAGATTTTGAAAATAGCAATTAGAAAGATATGATTGAAAAATTTTATGAAAAAGATTTGATTTTTGAAAAGAGGAAAGAGAAAAACACAAAAAGACACCAAACTTAAAATTTTTAGAAAATCAAGCACACAGTTTTCGAAAA
>NC_029775.3:38939471-38944018 GCF_000817695.3 Arachis duranensis
GTTTGGGCCATCAAATCTTGGGCAAAGTATGGACTATCATATATTGCTGGAAAGCCCAGGATGTCTACTTTCCAACGCCGTTGAGAGCGCGCCAATTGGACTTCTGTAGCTCCAGAAAATCCATTTCGAGTGCAGGGAGGTCAGAATCCAACAGCATCTGCAGTCCTTTTTGGTCTCGGAATCAGATTTTTGCTCAGGACCCTCAATTTCAGCCAGAAAATACCTGAAATCACAGAAAAACACACAAACTCATAGTAAAGTCTAGAAAAGTGAATTTTAGCTAAAAACTAATAAAAATATACTAAAAACTAACTAGATTACACTAAAAACATACTAAAAACAATGCCAAAAAGCATACAAATTATCCGCTCATCAAGAATTGATAAAATCATTCAGTTGAGCACAAGATAAATCATAAAATAGTGGTTTATCAGGTGCACGCGCGGGAAGCTGCACGTGACCTCATTAAAGGAAATCGTGCCTGGCGATTTCTGAGGCTCATGAAGCCCAATTTCAAGCTGTTTCTGCATGGAAAAGGATCCAAGGATGCTAGGGAGAATGGGGGTGATGTGTGGAAAGCGATCCAACACGAAACTCACCGGCAAGTGTACCGGGTCGCATAAAGTAATAATAACTCACATGAGTGAGGTCGATCCCACAGGGATTGAAGGATTGAGCAATTTTAGTTTAGTGGTTGATTTAGTTAAGCGAATCAAGTATTGGTTGAAGTGATTTGTAGCAGACAAAAGATAAATTGCTTGAATGTAAAGGGAGAGGGAAGAATTGTAGTAAATTAAAGAGAACAGAAAGTAAAAATGCTGAATCATAAAGAACAAGTAAATTAAATTGCAGAAACTTAGATTGCAAGAAAAGTAAATGACTAAAGCTTAAAATGCAAGAAATATAAATTTCTTGAATTATAAAAGGAATTGGGAATTGGGATTACAGAATTTAGACAAGAACAAGTAAATTTCATTAAACAAAAGAGTAGAATAGGAATTGAATTGAAGTAGATCTCAAATAGTAAAGGTAGAATGCTTTGAAATGTAAAACAGAAAATGACATGTGCTTAATTACAACTAAATAAAAGATGATTAAAGATCTCAGGAGTGGAAGAGACTAGAAAACAAGTCTAGATCTCAAATCCTTCCTTGATCCAACAAGAACAATTGCAAAAGAAATAAAGAAAAGTAAATTGCAGAAGAATAGAAGATGAAGCAGTAAACAGAAATTTAAATTCAATTATGCAGAAAGAGTAAACAAGAGATCTCAAGGTGAAATTAAAACAGAAGTTCTTCAATTCTCCACCCAAGATCCAAAGCAAGAAAAATAAAAAGTGCTCAAGCAAGAACAAGGAAGAAGAGAGATCAATTCTCCTTCCCAATTCTCTAAGATCTAGATTCAAAAGTAAAAGCTCTAAATGAAAGTTTTTTTGAAAGAAAATTCTTAAGTAAAGTCTAGAGGTGTCTAAAGAGAATGTCCAGCTCCTAACTAAATCAAACTAGCCTATATTTATACACTTTCTATTCTTGGATTTTAAATTTGGATGGGCTTTCAATTTGGTAAAGATTTGAATCTAATTAGATTTTTTATTGAATTTCAGCCCAAGTTGCTCCCAAGAGGATGCTCTGCTCTTGTGGAGAGCGGAGCAGTGGCTTATGATGGAGATCCTTGTTGCACCAAGGCTTGGAGAGGCATCAGGAGATTGCCCTGCTCTTGTGGAGAGCGGAGCAGTGGCCTGTGCGTGTGTCTTGCGCGCTCCAAGTCCGTGTTAGTGTGTGCGCCAAGCTTCCTGGACCGTATGATGCGCGCACCAAGCACCAAGGGGAGTGCTCTGCTCTCCTTGTGAGCAGCACAGTAGTGCTTCCAAGGGGAGGTCCCTGGTTCGATCCTGGCTGAAGGCATGCGCTGACCCTTTTTCTTTGTGAGTGAAGTAGTGCCTCTCTCCTCCTTTCCTTGAGGTGCTTGGTTCGAACCTTGGAGGATGCTTTTAGCAAATTTTTGGCTTATTTTCCTTGTGAGTAGCGCTCCCCACTCCCCCTTAGGTGCTTGGTTCGATCCTTGGGGAGGGCATTTGGCAAACAATTTCCCTTGATTTATTTTGGTGGAAGCCCGATAATGCTCCCAAGGAGAGCAGAGCAATGTTTTTGCTCTTCCTTGTTTTTTGGCTTAAATTTGTGCTCCGCTCTCAAGGGGAGCAGAGCATTCAGCCTTGTTTCCTTGGTCCATTGTTGTGCTTCCTTGAAAGAGTGCTCCGCTCCTGAAGAGAGCACTATGCTTCCTCCTTCCATGCGCCATGCTTCATTGTTTCCTTTTCCACACTCTTTTCTTTCTTGGGCCACACTTCTTAAGCCACGCTTTCTTGTTTTCTTCTTTTCTTCACCTACAAATAATCAAAACAACCAAAGTATCACCAAATTCACAAGGTTTATAAATCATTAAAAATCAATAAAATTTAGCTTGAACCTCATGATTTAGCATCAATTAAATGGTGGTTGTTTGATTCAAAGAAACCATGCATTTCCATTCCAAATTACTTCTTAGAATGCAAGAAAGTGCATAAGAACTAGTGAAACAAGTGAAAAACTTTTGTTACTAGATACGGAAAAACTTTTGTTACTAGATACGGACCTGTCCATTGGACATGAGCTTGACAGGGAAGATCTTGAGCCTTGAGTTATACAGGAGCACTTGCTGACCTGGCTTGAACTCTTTCTTTGAGATCTTCTTGTCATGCCACCTCTTAGTTCTTTCCTTGTATATCTTAGCACTCTCATAAGCTTCTAGTCTAAACTCTTCCAACTCATTTAGTTGTAGCAGCCTTTTTTCTCTTGCTGCTTGAGAATCAAGGTTGAGGAGTTTAGTGGCCCAAAAAGTTTTATGTTCAAGCTCTACAAGGAGGTGACAAGATTTTCCATATAATAGCTGAACGGGGGACTTTCCAATGGGAGTTTTGAAAGCTGTCCTGTATGCCCAGAGTGCATCTTCTAACTTCCTGGCCCAATCTTTCCTTGTGCTTTCTACTGTTTTTTCTAAAATTTTCTTTAACTCTCTATTTGCCAATCCAGCCTGGCCATTAGTCTGAGGGTGGTATGGTGTGGCTACTTTATAGATTACTCCATATTTGTGGAGGAGTTTCTCCATTTGTTTATTGCAGAAGTGACCACCACCATTGCTGACAAGACCCTTGGGTACTCCATACCTAGTGAAAATATGCTTCTTGAGGAATTGAAGGGCAATCTGCGCATCACAAGTGGTTGTGGCTATGGCTTCCACCCACTTTAAGACATACTCCACTGTTACCAAGATGTATCTAAAAGAGTAAGAAGGGGGAAAAGGTCCCATGAAATCAATGTCCCATAGGTCAAATAGCTCTATTTCCAAGATAAAATTCTGAGGCATCTCATTCTTCTTTGTTAATCCTCTAGCTCTTTGGCATTCATTGCATTGGTGAACAAACTCTCTAGCATCCTTGAAGATAGTTGGCCAATAGAAGCCGCTTTGTAGTACCTTTGCAGCTGTTCTCTCTGGTCCAAAGTGTCCAACGTATGCTAAACCATGACAATGCCACAATATGTCCTTCATTTCATTTTCAGGGACGCACCTCCTAATCATTCCATCAGAGCACCTCTTGAATAAAAAAGGTTCTTCCACAAGAACTTCCTTGCTTCATTAAGTAGTTTTTTTACTTGTTGCTTGGAGAATTCTTAAGGTATCTTCCTTCCTACTTTGTAATTTGCTATGTCAGCAAACTAAGGTGCTTGTTGAACTTGGAACAGGTGCTCATCAGGGAAATTCTCATTTACTTGCTGTGGTCTATCTTGATAGGCTTCTTGTGGTACTCTTGATAAATGATCTGCCACTTGATTCTCACTTCCTTTCCTGTCTCTCACTTCAATATCAAACTCTTGTAGCAGCAGCACCCACCTGATAAGCCTTGGCTTTGAATCCTGTTTAGACATTAAATACTTGAGAGCTGCATGGTCAATGTACACTATAACTTTTGAGCCAATCAAGTATTGCCTAAACTTATCAAATGCATAAACAATTGCCAAAAGTACTTTCTCAGTAGTGGTATAATTTTTCTGTGTTTCATTTAATACTTTGCTGGCATAATATATGACATGGTGTAACTTATCTTTCTTTTATCCTAGCGCAGCACTAATAGCAAGGTCACTTGAATCACACATAAGTTCAAAAGGTAAGTTCCAATCAGGGGGTGTGATGATGGGTGCTGTTCCGGGGGTTACCTGAAACGAGTAGCTCGGACGTCTTGGTGAGGCCCGAGGTGGGGGTCAGGGACCCGAGCTTGATATGTGGAGTGGTTGGTGGTTGTACCTGCAATGACACTCCGATGCTTAAGTTAGCATGGGTCCAAGCAGATATTGAGTAGAATTAGAATATGAGTTATACCTGGGTGCTCCAGTGTATTTATAGTAGTTGGTCGTGATCTTCCCTGGATAAGATATTTCTTATCTTATCTTATCTTTTGGGAGTTTTATCCCTATCTTTGTGGAACCGCCTTTCTTTAGGCCTTTTCGGCCTTT
>NC_029775.3:38945312-38945760 GCF_000817695.3 Arachis duranensis
TCTTTTTTAGTATTTTGGTTTTGCTTTGTTTTTGGTGGAATTTCTGTTGTGGTAATCCCTTCCTTTTTATTTCTGCAGAGATGTCTTCTCAGGCGGATTCCATGAAGTTTCTTCGTCGGACAAAGAAGTCGGTGGCTGCTCGAAATCTCGAGGCCGGGGATGCTTCTGCCCGATCTTCTCCACAGAAGACTACTATAGGTGTTCAGACTCAGTCGAAGACTATTCCGACTCCCCAGTTCCGAGCTATAAGTCAGGATCCTCCGACCTCTGGGCCTGCTACCTCTTCTCCTCCTCCGTTCTCGGGTCCTCCTCCTAAGAAGCAGAAGACCTCTCAAGAGCTTGCCGGTTTCAACGATAAGGACTTTGATGCTCTTGGTTGGATTGAACAGCATATTCTCCCTCAGACCTTTATTTCTACTGATGATGTGTCTATGGAGCATCATTTTCA
>NC_029775.3:38946633-38948024 GCF_000817695.3 Arachis duranensis
GCTTGTACTTTTTAGCTGCTTTTTGTAAAGCAACTTTTTAGTAAGCGTTTTTCGAAATCTTGGTTCTTGCCGTTTTGAGGCTTTCTTTCTTGGGTCCGAGCTTTTTCTCGGATATCGGGTGCTTGAGTACCTCCTTTTTGTTAGGTCCGACTTTGTCGTCGGTCGGCCCTTTTGAGTTATTTCTGTAATCTCTTTTTATTTGGCTTTTCGAGCCATTTCAGAGTTACTTTATAACTTTCCCTTGGTTGGGTCCGACTTCGTCATTTGGTCGGCCTTTTTAAGTTATTTTTGTAATCTCTTTTTATTTGGCCTTTTGAGCCTTTTCAGAGTTACTTTATAACTTCTCACATTAATTTGAACCTCGTCGCTTCATCTTTGCCGACCTTGTATGGTCTCTTGGCAAATGATTTTTTGCGTTTTGCCGAGTATAAATTAATGCGCCTTGGTGGGGTACTTTCTAGGATTTGCTTCATCATGAGGAGGAGAAAATAGAGAAATTTGATTAGTATTAAAAAAGAAAGAATATTTACAGAGTGTTTACCCTTTGACTAGGTCGGGTGTCTTACTTAACTGGGTGTCTCATTAAAAAACCCTCGTAGGGAAAAAGAGTACACCTCGGGTTAAGTTTTTCTAGCTGTAGTACCGCCTTAGGTTACAGGCGTGCCAGGCCCTGGGCAGCTCTTTGCCTTCTAGGTCGGATTTTTTGTAGTAGCCTGTCCCTAAGACTTCTGTTACCTTGTAGGGCCCTTTCCAATTTGCGGCTAGCTTTCCTTCTCCCGACTTTTGTGTTCCGATGTCATTTCGGATTAGAATCAGGTCGTGAATGGAGAAACTTCGCTTTATTACCTTTTGATTGTATCTGAGGGCCGTTCGCCGTTTTAAGGCTTCTTATCGGATTCGGGCTCTTTCTCGGACCTCGGGGAGGAGGTCGAGTTCTTCCCTTTGTGCCTGTGGGTTGCCTCCTTCGTTGTAGAAGATGACTCTGGGCGACCCTTCATCTATTTCGATAGGAATCATTGCCTCCATCCCGTAAGCTAGTCGGAATGGGGATTCTCCCGTTGTAGAGTGCGGGGTTGTCCGATAAGCCCATAGTACCTGGGGGAGTTCTTCGGCCCATGCCCCTTTGGCCTCTTGGAGTCTTCCTTTTAACCCGGCCAAGATGACTTTATTTGCAGCCTCTGCTTGTCCATTGGCTTGTGGGTGCTCGACCGATGTGAATTGCTGTTTGATTTTTAGTTCGGCCACCAAGTTCTGAAAACTTGTGTCCGTGAACTGTGTTCCATTGTCCATTGTGATGGAGTAGGGGACTCCGAACCTCGTGACAATGTTTTTGTATAAGAATTTACGGCTTTTCTGAGCCGTAATAGTGGCTAAGGGTTCAGCTTCGATCC
>NC_029775.3:38952614-38958373 GCF_000817695.3 Arachis duranensis
GACGTCTTGGTGAGGCCCGAGGTGGGGGTCAGGGACCCGAGCTTGATATGTGGAGTGGTTGGTGGTTGTACCTGCAATGACACTCCGATGCTTAAGTTAGCATGGGTCCAAGCAGATATTGAGTAGAATTAGAATATGAGTTATACCTGGGTGCTCCAGTGTATTTATAGTAGTTGGTCGTGATCTTCCCTGGATAAGATATTTCTTATCTTATCTTATCTTTTGGGAGTTTTATCCCTATCTTTGTGGAACCGCCTTTCTTTAGGCCTTTTCGGCCTTTAGGTTTTGGGCTTCGTTCCTTCTGATGGGCCTTCTTAGCTTATTTGTCCGAGGTCCGACCTCAGGCGTGGGCCTTGGGACGAGGTCGGACCTTCTATGAACTTTCCGAGTTTGGGGAACTCGGTCAGGGTATGAACAGGTGCTGTGATGAGTTTTCTCTTTAAAGTTTCAAAGGCATGCTTACAGTTGCCATCAAAGATGAAAGGGTTGTTAATCACTAGCAAATTGCTCAATGGATTTGCTATTTTTGAGAAATCTTTGATGAACCTTCTGTAGAAACCAGCATGCCCAAGAAAACTCCTTACTGCTTTCACATTAACGGGTATAGGAAGTTTTTCAACAATTTTTATTTTGGCTTTATAAACTTCTATACCTTTGCATGACACTTTATGCCCAAGAACTATCCCTTCAGGAACCATGAAATGGCATTTTTCCCAGTTCAAGACCAAGTTAGTTTCTTGGCATCTTTTAAAAACAAGAGTTAAAGGATGCAAACAAGTATTGAATGAATTACCAAAAAACAGAAAAATCATCCATGAAGACTTCTAAAAATTTTTCAACCGTATCAGAGAAAATGGAAAGCATACACCTCTGAAATGTGGTGGGGCATTGCATAGCCCAAAGGGCATCCTCCTGTATGCAAAAACTCTAAATGGACATGTGAAGGCAGTCTTCTCTTGGTCCTTGGGGTCCACCACGATTTGATTGTACCTAGAATACCCATCTAAGAAGCAATAATAGGTGTGGCCGGCCAATCTTTCCAGCAGTTGATCAATGAATGGGAGAGGAAAATGATCTTTCCTTGTGGCATCATTCAATTTTCTATAATCTATGCACATCCTCCACCCAGTCACTGTTTTAGTAGGGATCAACTCATTCTTCTCATTGGTGATGACCGTCATTCCTCCTTTTTTTGGTACAACTTGAACCGGGCTTACCCATGAGCTGTCAGAGATTGGAAAAATTATTCCAGCATTCCATAACTTCATGACTTCTTTTTGAACTACCTTCTTCATGGCTGGGTTGAGCCTTCTTTGGGGTTGAACCACAAGCTTTGATTCTTTTTCCAGCAAAATTTTGTGCATACAAATGGCTGGGCTAATGCCTTTGATATCATCAATTGTCCACCCCAAGGCTGCTTTGTGAGATTCCAGCACTTCAATCAACCTTGTTTCTTCTTCCATATTCAAGGAGGAGTTAATGATCACCGGTAGGGTCTCTTCTTCTCCCAGTAACACATATTTGAGGTGAGAGGGGAGAGGCTTCAACTCTTGTTTTGGCTTCTCTTCTCCTTGTCATCACGGGAGATTTCTACCACTTCTTCTTCCTGTTCCTCTTCCATTTCTTCATCCTGTTGCTCATGACTAGTGGCCTCTAACGTTTCCTCTACCAGGCTTTCTATCATATCCACCTTCACGTAGTTCTCTTGCTCAGGAGGATGTTGCATTGATTTGAAGACATTGATGACCATTTGCTCATTATGCACCCTGAAGATCATTTCTTCTTTTTCCACATTGATAATAGCTCTTTCAGTTGCTAAAAATGGCCTTCCTAAGATGATTGAATTGTTTCCTTCTTCTTCGGTGTCTAAGATTACAAAATCCGCAGGGAAGATAAACTCCCCAACCTTCACTAACAAATTTTCCACAATTCCATTGGGTGTTTTGACTGATCTATCAGCCATGACTAGTGACATCCTGGTGGGTTTAAGCTCTTCTATGGCAAGCTTCCTCATCATGGATAGGGGCATTAAGTTGATACTAGTGATGAGCGGATATTTTATACGCTTTTTGGGGGTAATTTCATGTAGATGTTAGCATGTTTTTATTAGTTTTTAATAGAATTTTATTAGTTTTTAAGCAAAAATCATATTTCTGGACTTTACTATGAGTTTGTGTGTTTTCTCATGATTTTAGGTATTTTTTGGCTGAAATTGAGGGAGCTGAGCAAAAATCTGAGTTAGGCTGAAAAAAGACTGCTGATGTTGTTGGATCCTGACCTCCCTGAACTCGGAATGGATTTTTTGGAGCTAGAGGAGTCCAATTGAAGCGCTCTTAATTGGATTGGAAAGTAGACATCCAGGGATTTCCAGAAATATATAATAGTCCATACTTTGCGCGAAGATAGACGACGTAAACTGGCGTTCAACGCCAGTTCCATGTTGCAATCTGGCGTCCAGCGCCAGAAACAGGTTACAAGTTGGAGTTCAACGCCCAAAACACGTTACAACCTGGCGTTCAACTCCAGAAACAGCCCAAGCACGTGAGGGGCTTAAGTCTGAGCCCCAGCACACACCAAGTGGGCCCCAGAAGTGGATCTCTGCACCAATTATCTTAGTTTACTCGTTCTCTGTAAACCTAGGTTACTAGTTTAGTATTTAAACAACTTTTAGAGACTTATTTGGTGCCTCATGACATTTTTAGATCTGAATTTTATACTCTTTGACGGCATGAGTCTCTAAACTCCATTGTTGGGGTGAGGAGCTCTGCAGCGTCTCGATGAATTAATGCAATTACTTCTGTTTTCCATTCAAACACGCTTGTTCTTATCTAAGATGTTCATTCGCACTTAACTATGAAGAAGGTGATGATCCGTGACACTCATCACCTTCCTCAATCCATGAACATGTGCCTGAGAACCATCACCTTTCTACATCAGATTGAATGAGTATCTCTTAGATTCCTTAATCAGAATCTTCGTGGTATAAGCTGGATTGATGGCGGCATTCATGAGAATCCGGAAAGTCTAAACCTTGTCTGTGGTATTCCGAGTAGGATTCTGGGATTGGATGACTGTGACGAGCTTCAAACTTCTGAAAGCTGGGCGTTAGTCATAGACGCAAAAGAATCATTGGATTCTATTCCAACCTGATTGAGAACCGACAGATGATTAGCCGTGCTGTGACAGAGCATTTGGACCGTTTTCACTGAGAGGATGGGAAGTAGCCATTGACAACGGTGACACCCTACATAGAGCTTGCCATGGAAGGAGCCTTGCGTGTGGGAAGAGGAATACAAGAGAAAAACTGAAATAAAGCAGACAAAGCATCTCCAAAAACTCCAACATATTCTCCATTATTAAAGTAACAATTATTTATTTTTTGCTCTTTTATTCTTCTAATAATTCAAACTGATAATTTTAATTGATATCCTGACTAAGAATAATAAAATAAACATAGCTTGCTTCAAACCAATAATCTCCGTGGGATCGACCCTTACTCACGTAAGGTATTACTTGGACGACCCAGTGCACTTGCTGGTTAGTGGTACGAGATCATAAGAAATCTTGATTTTGATATTGGGATTCAAAATTCGTACATCAAGTTTTTGGCGCCATTGCCAGGGATTATTCGGGTTTGAACAACTAAAGGTTTATTTTGTTGCTTAGATTAGGAATAATTTATTTTTGTTGCTATAGAGTCATTAAATTCTGAGTCCTTTATTCCCTTTTCAAAAATTTTTTTTCAAAAATATTATTTTTCTTTATCAAATTTTAATTTTTTTCGTGAGTTTAGTGTCTTGTTCTAAGTTTGGTGTCAATTGCATATCTTGTATTTTCCTTTAAATTTTTTAATTATAGTTATTTGTTTTTCTTTGATCTTCAAATTGTTCTTGTCAATTTTTCTTGTTTGGTCTTTGGTTTGTCTTGTTCTGTGTTTTTTCTTGTTTTTCTTGGGCTTTTTTCAAAACATTAGTTTTCAAGAATTTATTTTTATCTATAATTATAATACATCTTTAAAAACACATTGAGTTTATAGCTCAGTTGGCTAGAGCGTTGGCTTATGCTCTTGGCAATTGGGTATCTTCTTTTTAAATCTTTTTCAAAAATAATTTTTCTTGATTTAATCTTGTGCCAAACATTAAGTTTGGTGTTTTCTTGTTAATCTTTTCAAAATTTTCGAAAATCTTATTAAAGTTTTCTAAAAATTTGAAGTTTGGTGTTTTTTCTTTTGTTCTTGTTGTTCTTGTGAATCTTTAAAGTGTTCTTGAGTCTTCTTTGTGTTTTGATCTTAAAATTTTTAAGTTTGGTGTTCCTTGGTGTTTTCCCTCCAAAAATTTTCGAAAACAAGGAGCATTAGATCTAAAAATTTTAAGTCTGGTGTCTTTTGTGTGTTTTTCTCTTTCATCATAAAATTTAAAATTCAAAAAAAAAATATCTTTTCTAACTATTTTTAAGCATATTTTCGAAATTTTTTTTTTCAAATTTCAATTTCAAAATTTTATCTTATCATATCTTAGTTGTCAAGTAAAAAAAAATTATTATCTTTTTCAAAAATATCCTAACCACTTTCTCTCTCTCCCCAATTTTTTCGAAAATCTTCACAAAACATTTTCAAGTTTCTATTTTTATTTTTATTTCTTTTTTTATTTTATCTTATTTTACTTTATTTTACTATTTCGAAAATAAATTTTTATATTTAATAAAATAAACAATATCAACATCCATACCATCTCCCTTGTTTGGATTCTTCACTTTTCTTTCTTCTATCCCCTTCTTTTTCTACTAACATAAAGGAATCTCTATACTGTGACATAGAGGATTCCTCTTTCTTTTCTTTTTTCTTCTATTTCATATGAGCAGGAACAAGGAAAAAGGCACTCTTGTTGAAATTGATCCTGAACCTGAAAGGACTTTGAAGAGGAAACTAAAAGAAGCTAAATTACAACAATCCAGAAGTAACATTTCAGAAAATTTCGAACAAGAGAAGGAGATGGCAGCCGAACCCAATAATGATAATGCAAGAAGGATGCTTGGTGACTTTACCTAACCCACATCCAAATTTGATGGAAGAAGCATCTCCATTCCTGCCATTGGAGCAAACAATTTTGAGTTGAAACCTCAGCTAGTTGCCTTAATGCAACAAAACTGCAAGTTTTATGGACTTCCATTTGAAGATCCTTATTAGTTTTTAACTGAATTCTTGCAGATCTGTGAGACTGTTAAGACGAATGGAGTAGATCCTGAAGTCTACAGGCTCATGCTTTTCCCTTTTGCTGTAAGAGACAGAGCTAAAATATGGTTGGATTCACAACCTAAGGATAGCCTGGACTCCTGGGAGAAGCTGGTCACGGCCTTCTTGGATAAATTCTTTCCTCCTCAAAAGCTAAGCAAGCTTAGAGTGGATGTTCAGACCTTCAAACAAAAAGATGGTGAATCCCTCTATGAAGCTTGGGAAAGATACAAGCAGCTGACCAAAAGGTGTCCATCTGACATGTTTTCAAAATGGACCATATTAGATATATTCTATTATGGTCTATCTGAGTTTTCGAATATGGAGAAATCATCCAAATTTCTCATGGAAGGATCAACAAAAGCCTCAACAAGGCTTTAACAATGGTGGACGCAATAGGCTGAGCAATAGCAAGCCTTTTCCATCATCTTCTCAGCAACAGACAGACAATTCTGAACAAAACACTTCTAATTTAGCCAATTTAGTCTCTGATCTGTCAAAGGCCACTTTCAGTTTCATGAGTGAAACA
>NC_029775.3:38958489-38965346 GCF_000817695.3 Arachis duranensis
TCTCCCAAGCAATACAGAAGAGAATCCAAAAGGAGAGTGCAAGGCCATTGATGTGCTTAATATGGCCGAATGCACAAGGGAGGAGGAGGACGAAAATCCTAGTGAGGAGGACCTCCTGAGACGTCTCTCAAGCAAGAGGGAGTTTCCTATTAAGGATCCAAAGGAATCTGAGGCTCAAATAGAGACCATAAAGATTCCATTAAATCTCCTTCTGCCATTCATGAGCTCTGAAGACTATTCTTCCTCTGAAGAGGATGAATATGTGACTAGAGAGCAAGTTGCTCAATATTTAGGAGCTATCATGAAGCTGAATGCCAAGTTGTTTGGTAATGAGACTTGGGAAGGTGAACCTCCCTTGCTCATTAGTGAACTAGATACCTGGATTCAGCAAATTTTACCTCAAAAGAAACAAGATCCTGGCAAATTCTTAATACCTTGTACCATAGGCACATTGACCTTTGAAAAAGCTCTATGTGATCTGGGGTCAGGGATAAATCTTATGCCACTCTCTGTAATGGAGAAGCTAGGAATCATTGAGGTACAACCTGCCTTGTTCTCATTACAATTGGCAGATGAGTGTATCATCCTTGGAAGACCTTTCCTAGCCACAGCAGGAGCTGTGATAGATGTCAACAGAGGTGAATTAGTCCTTCAATTGAATGGGGACTACCTTATGTTTAAGGCACATGGCCATCCCTCTGTGATAAAAGAGAGTAAGCATGAAGAGCTTTTCTCAATTCAGAGTCAAGAAGAGCCCCCACAGTCAAACTCTAAGTTTGGTGTTGGGAGGCCACAACTAAACACTAAGTTTGGTGTTAAGACCCCAAATCCAAACTCTAAGTTTGGTGTTGGGACTATACAACATTGACCTGATCACCTTTGTTGCTCCATGAGAGCACAATGTCAAGCTATTGACATTAAAGAAGCGCTTGTTGGGAGGCAACCCAATTTTATTTATCTAATTTTTATTTTATTTTATTGTTATTTTGTGTTTTATTAGGTACATGATCATGAGGAATCACGAAAAAAATCATAAAAATTAAAAACAAAATCAAAAATAGCAGAAAAAATTCACACCCTGGAGGAAGGACAGACTGGCATTCAACGCCAGTAAGGAGCATCTGGCTGGCGTTCAACGCCAGAACAGAGCATGAATTTGGCGCTGAATGCCAGAAATAAGCAACATTCTGGTGTTTGAACGCCAGGAATGTGCCTTGAGGAAAGATGGCGCTGAACGCCAGTAACATACATGGAACTGGCGTTCAACACCAGAAACATGCTACACATAGGCGTTGAACGCCCAGAACATGCTTCACAAGGGCGTTGAACGCCCAGAACGTGCATCACCTCGGCGTTTAAACGCCAGAATGGTATGCAAAGGCATTTTACATGCCTATTTGGTGCAGGGATGTAATTCCTTGACACCTCAGGATCTGTGGACTCCACAGGATCATCTCAGGATCTATGGACCCCACAGGATCACCTCGGGATCTGTGGACCCCACAGGATCTCCACCTAACATATTCCCACCTTACCTCCTAATCCTATTTCACTCTTCCCCATGTCATACTTCCCATCACCTTCAATCTCTCTTCCCAATTACCCCCTTCACCACTCACATCCATCCACTCTTCCCCAAAAACCCCACCTACCTTCAAAATTCAAAAACACTTTCCCACCCAAACCCACCCTAAATGGCCGAACTTACCATCTCCCATTTTCCTATATATACCCTTCCATTCTACTTCATTTTCACACAACACAAACCCCCTCTTCTATACCTTGGCCGAAGCCTACACTCCCCCTTCTCCTCCATATTTTCTTCTTCTTCTTCTTCTCTTCTTTCTTCGATTGCTCGAGGACAAGCAATATTTTAAGTTTGGTGTGGTCAAAGCATAATCTTTTTTGTTTTCTATTACCATCAATGGCACCTAAG
Source organism: Arachis duranensis (assembly GCF_000817695.3). NCBI lineage: Eukaryota > Viridiplantae > Streptophyta > Magnoliopsida > Fabales > Fabaceae > Arachis > Arachis duranensis. Next base: position 38,960,426 of record NC_029775.3, read on the forward strand.
GCCGGAGAATCCTCTAGAAAAGGAAAAGGGAAGACAAAAGCTTCCACCTCCGAGTCATGGGAGATGGAAAGATTCATCTCCAAAAGCCATCAAACTAGGAACCATGATCAAAGTATGAACCCGAGTCCAAAGAATTATCTCACAATGGTTCGGGGAAAATACTTAGATTTTAGTCCGAAAAATGTGAGGTTGGCGTTCCACTTGCCCATGATGCAAGGAGACGTACGCCCCTACACTAGAAGGGTCAACTTTAATCAAAGGTTGGACCAAGTGCTAATGGACAAATGTGTGGAAGGAGCTCAATGGAAAAGAGACTCCAAAGGCAAGCCAATTCAACTAAGAAGACTGGACCTCAAGCCTGTGGCTAGAGGATGGTTGGAGTTCATTTAACGCTCCATCATTCCCACTAGCAACCGATTTGAAGTTATTGTGGATCGGGCCATCATGATTCATAGCATCATGATTGGAGAGGAAGTAGAAGTTCATGAAGTCATCTCCAATGAATTCTACAAAATAGCCGAAAAGCCCTCCACCATGGCAAGGCTAGCTTTTCTTCACCTTATTTGCCATCTATGTTACTCAGCTGGAGTTATCATAGAAGGAGACATCCTCATTGAAGAGGATAAGCCCATCACCAAGAAGAGGATGGAGCAAGCAAGAGAGACCCCCCACGGATCTCAAGAGATGCATGAGGAAGGTCATCATCAAGAAATCCCTGAGATGCCTCAAGGGATGCACTTTCCTCCCAATAACTATTGGGAACAACTCAACACTTCCTTAGAAGATTTGAGCCACAACGTGGAACAATTAAGGGTGGAACATCATGGGCACTCCATCATTCTCCATGAAATAAGAGAAGATCAAAGAGCAATGAAGGAGGAGCAACAAAGGCAGGGAAGGGACATAGAAGAGCTTAAGGACATTGTTGGTCCTTCAAGAAGAAGACGCCACTAAGGTGGATTCATTCCTTGTTCTTATTTCTTTCTGCTTTTCGGTTTTTATGTTGTGTTTATCTATGTTTTGTGTCTCTACTTCATGATCATTAATAGTTAGTAACTATGTCTTAAAGCTATGAATAAATTCCATTAATCCTTCACCTCTCTTAAATGAAAGATGTTTTAATTCAAAAGAACAAGAAGTACATGAATTTCGAATTTATCCTTGAATTTAGTTTAATTATATTGATGTGGTGACAATACTTTTTGTTTTCTGAATGAATGCTTAAACAGTGCATATTTTTTATCTTGTTGTTTATGAATGTTAAAACTGTTGGCTCTTGAAAAAATGATGAACAAAAAGAAATGTTATTGATGATCTGAAAAATCATGAAATTGATTCTTGAAGCAAGAAAAAGTAGTGAAAAAGCAAAAAGCTTGCAAAAAAAAATAATTGGCAAAAAAAATATAATAGAAAAAGAAAAAGCAAGCAGAAAAAGCCAATAGCCCTTAAAACCAAAAGGCAAGGGTAAAAAAAGGATCCATGGCTTTGAGCATCAATGGATAGGAGGGCCCAAGGAAATAAAATCCAGGCCTTAGCGGCTAAATCAAGCTGTCCCTAACCATGTGCTTGTGTCATGAAGGTCCAAGTGAAAAGCTTGAGACTGAGTGGTTAAAGTCGTGATCCAAAGCAAAAAGAGTGTGCTTAAGAGCTCTGGACACCTCTAACTGGGGACTCTAGCAACGCTGAGTCACAATCTGAAAAGGTTCACCCAGTCATGTGTCTGTGGCATTTATGTATCCGGTGGTAATACTGGAAAACAAAGTGCTTAGGGCCACGGCCAAGACTCATAAGTAGCTGTGTTCAAGAATCAACGTACTTAACTAGGAGAATCAATAACACTATCCGAAATTCTAAGTTCCTAGAGAAGCCAATTGATAAAAATTTATCAAAATTTTGTTTATCACGGTTGCCCTAAAGTATTAGTTTCCTAAAAAGAGTTTCATTGTTCCAACCAAGTAGACTTATCATGCAATTGGTGTCGAAGAGAACCTAATCGTGCAACCTATCCTAACTACAAAGGAGTTCAAAAGAAAAAAAAAAGAAGAGCAATAAAGGGGACAAAATGTCCCAAAGTGAAGCTCAATAAGAATCAATGCGTAAGTGTTGTGTGATGATCAAAGGAAAATACATGAGTATGTGAAAAAGTGAGAAATGGGTAGTTAAGGTAGCTTTGAAATTGTATAGAATGTCATAGGTTAGGTGGGAAGTTTAAGCTTATCAAAAGATCCAAATTTCAAGCTCACTTAGCCAAATATGCATCCTACCCTGACCCTAAACCCATTACAACCTAAAGACAAGACCTCATGATATTTGTATACATGCTTGGAATAAATGTTGATTGTTAGATGGAGAACAAATCTTGGAAAGCATGATTAGGAGAAAATTGAGAGAATCAACCCTAGACACTTGAGCGAATAGAGTGTAAACACTTCTGGTGAGGGTTCGAAGGCTCTAATTCATGATTCCTGGCTCTCACGAGCATTCTTCATGCAAAGTTGTGTATATTGCACTTGATGCCTGAAAAAAATTGGTAAGTTCCATATGTTGGCCACTATCGTACCCTATATGGTTGCATGTATCTTAGGAAGGTTGATTTGTCCCTAACCAAGTAGATAGTAACATTAGTCGTAGTTGCATTCATGTAGGTAGGTTGCACTTCATGAGTCTTATACCTTTATGATCCTTCGATCTTTTGCATTTCTTTTGCATTTCTCTAAGCATGAGGACATGCTAGAATCTAAGTGTGGGGAGGTTGATAAACCCTATTTTGAGGGTTTATCTTGTGTCGATTTTAGGGGTTTTATCAATGATTCCACACACCTTTCACATGAAAATACAAGGCTTTGTGTTCCTTTCCTAATTTTGCCTCATGAATGAAAACATGCTTATTTTGCACTAAATTAGATAAATTTCTAATCTTCTCTTGGTACCATTCGATGCCGTGACCTGTGTGTTAAGTGGTTTCAGGATATAGGGCAGGGATGAACTGGAAGAGAGAAGGAGAATGGGCGCAAAGGAAAGGAGCATGAGAAATTGAGTTTTGGGAACTTCAGCAAGGGCGCGGGCGCGCCAAAGTCAAAGCCAGAAGCCAAGCCACGAGCCGGCATGTGTAGCGGCTGGGCCCTAATCTCCATGGGCGCGCACGCGTACGTTGCGCCTCCGCTCGCATTGCAAGATATCCCAGTGGCGCGCACGCGTGCTTTGCGCGTGCGCGCCGATGCTCGAATATGATTTTTTTTAGAAGTCACGTGATCTGGGTGTGGAGACAGTTGGAGATCTCATCTTGAGAAGTGCCTTGGCGAGAAGAGCTTAAGAAGACCAAGGGTTGAAAGGTTAAGGGACTTTTTGCTCATTTTAGATGTTTCTAGATTTTTTTGTTATTGGTAATTACACTCTTGGGGGTAGAGAGAGAGATTCCAAGCTTTCATTAGGGTTCATCTTCTTCCATTTTTGAATTCTCAATTACTCTTTGGTGAGATCTATTGCAATTCTCAATTTACTTTGTTCATGTTATAGATCTTCTTCGCTAATCTCAAGTAGTGCTTGTAATTGCTCAAGTCTCATAGATCCTAGATTCAACTTTGTAGTTTTGGTTAATTTCTTGAGAAGTTTATTTCCATTGTTGTTCTTGGTTAATTGTTGTTAGTTCCTTGTGTTGAAGCACTTTCAATTCTACTTTCTTCTCATTTTTACTGTGCCTTTCATTCTTGCTCATCAATTGTTTGATAAAATGCCAACACTAGTTATGGAGTAAAAGTTCTTACTTGGCATAGGGTTTGGACCATTAGGAAGAGTTGAATAGTTTATGTCAATTGTTGATTTGGAATTAGAAATTGCTAATTAACTTGGAGTGCACTAGAGCTAGATTTCCCTAAGGTAAAACTAGGACTTGTGACTCAAGTTAGTTACTCTCATTTGACTTTCCTCTATACCTAGGGGTTAACTAAATGAAGCAAGGTCTAATTGTTATCATTATTGAAGGAACTATAGGGATAGAATTTCTAATGCCAACCCTAGGCCAAGCTTTCTAAAGATTGATTGTTTGTCACCTATTTTGCTAAACCTTCAAAGAATCATAACAAGACTTCCTAATCATTAAGATGCATTCTCTAGCAATTCCAAGGGAGGACGACTCGGGAGACTAGTACTCTCGGTTATAGATTGTAGGATTGTTTGATGCGAAGTTTAAGTGTTGGTTAGACTATACTCACGATCATATTCATCATTGAATTCTAAATCGACATGCAAAAATTTCGTTTATCACCAATCATTCTAAACTTCAAGGGAAAAAGTGAGATGCCAAAACTGTTCAGAAGCAAAGAGCTACAAGTCCCGCTCATCTAATTATAATTAATATTCATTGATATTCTGGAATTTATAGTATATTCTCTTCTTTTTATCCTATTTGATTTTCAGTTGCTTGGGGACAAGCAACAATTTAAGTTTGGTGTTGTGATGAGTGGATAATTTATACGCTTTTTGGCATTGTTTTTAGGTAGTTTTTAGTAAGTTCAAGCTACTTTTAGGGATGTTTTCATTAGTTTTTATGTTAAATTCACATTTCTGGACTTTACTATGAGTTTGTATGTTTTTCTGTGATTTCAGGTAATTTCTGGCTGAAATTGAGGGACTTGAGCAAAATTCTGAAAAAGGATGGCAAAAGGACTGCTGATGCTGTTGGAATCTGACCTCCCTGCACTCAAAATGGATTTTCTGGAGCTATAGAATTCCAAATGGCGCGTTCTCAACGGCGTTGGAAAGTAGACATCCATAGCTTTCCAGTAATATATAATAGTCCATACTTTATTCGGGAATTGATGACGTAAAGTGGCTCTCAACGCCAAGTACATGCTGCTGTCTGGAGTTAAACGCCAGAAACACGTCACGACCCGGAGTTGAACGCCCAAAACACGTCATAACT
>NC_029775.3:38965554-38989805 GCF_000817695.3 Arachis duranensis
ACGTTTCATCTTTGGTCTCAGTTTTGTTTTATTCTTCATCTTAAGAGGCTATTGATCACGTTTTAGGGGGCTAGCCATTCGGCCATGCCTGAACCTTTCACTTATGTATTTTCAACGGTGGACTTTCTACACACCATAGATTAAGGGTGTGGAGCTCTGCTGTACCTCAAGTTTCAATACAATTACTATTATTTTCTATTCAATTCTCTTTTATTCTTATTCCAAGATATACGTTGCACTTCAACTTGATGAATGTGATGATTAGTGACACTCATCATCATTCTCACCTATGAACGCACGTGACTGACAACCACTTTCGTTCTACCTTAGGCAGGGCGCATATCTCTTAGATTCCCCAACAGAATCTTCGTGGTATAAGCTAGATAGATGGCGGCATTCATGAGAATCCGAAAATTCTAACCTTGTCTGTGGTATTCCGAGTAGGATTCCGGAATCGAATGACTGTGACGAGCTTCAAACTCCTGAAGGCTGGGCGTTAGTGACAGACGTAAAAGAATCAATGGATTATATTCCAACCTGATTGAGAACCGACAGATGATTAGCCGTGCTGTGACAGAGCATTTGGACCATTTTCACTGAGAGGATGGGATGTAGCCATTGACAACGGTGATGCCCTACATACAGCTTGCCATGGAAAGTAGTAAGAAGGATTGGATGAATGTAATAAGAAAGTAGAGATTCAAGAGGAGCACAGCATCTCCATATGCCTATCTGAAATTCCCGCTATTGATTTACATAAGTATTTCTATCCCTTTTTATTTTATTTATTTTTATTTATCCAATCTAATCACATTTGACTTTATGAGTCCACTTAACTGAGATTTACAAGATGACCATAGGTTGCTTCATACCAACAATCTCCGTGGGATCGACCCTTACTCACGTAAGGTATTACTTGGACGACCCAGTGCACTTGCTGGTTAGTTGAATGGAGTTGTGACTTCAAATAGAGCCAATTATTAAATTTCATACAAGTACAAGAAGTATGGATCACAATTTCATCCACCAACAGTTTGTTGAGTTTTAATTTTATCTTTAACTCTGTGATAGTGCTATTATAGAAGTTTACCTTAGAAGTTATATAGGAGTAGTAGTAATTAGCATATCTATTTTGGTTTTATTTCCAATTAAGTTATAATTTATTTTTCTCATCATCATCAAACATGAATAAAATAGTAGATTTTTAGAATAAATAAGTAATTTATATTTTTCGAGTTCTTAATAAGAAAAAAATTACAATTAATTATATGTGGTGGCAATACTTTTTGTCTTCTGAATGAATGCTTGAACAGTGCATATTTTTTATCTTGAATTTCATGAATGTTAAAATTGTTGGCTCCTGAAAGAATGAGAAACACGAAAAATATTATTGATGATCTGAAAAATCATGAATTTGATTCTTGAAGCAAGAAAAAGCAGTGAAAAAAAAAGCCAATAGCCCTTAAAACCAAAAGGCAAGGGTGAAAAGGATCCAAGGCTTTGAGCATCAGTGGATAGGAGGGCCCAAGGAAGTAATTCCAGGCCTAAGCGGCTAAATCAAGCTGTCCCTAACCATGTGCTTGTGGCATGCAGGTCCAAGTGAAAAGCTTGAGACTGAGTGGTTAAAGTCGTGATCCAAGGCAAAAGAGTGTGCTTAAGAACTCTGGACACCTCTAATTGGGGACTTTAGCAAAGCTAAGTCACAATCTGAAAAGGTTCACCCAATTATGTGTCTATGGCATTTATGTATCTGGTGGTAATACTGGAAAACAAAGTGCTTAGGGCCACGACCAAGACTCATAAAGTAACTGTGTCCAAGAATCAACATACTACACTAGGAGAATCAATAATACTTTCTGAACTCTGAGTTCCTATGGATGCCAATCATTATGAATTTCAAAGGATAAAGTGAGATGCCAAAACTGTTCGGAAGTCAAAAGCTACTAGCCCCGCTCATCTAAATAAGAATCTGAGCTCCACTTAAAACTCTTAAATATTATTGCTTCTTAATTTCCTTTCATCCTATTTTATCTATCTCGTTGCTTGAGGACAAGCAACAGTTTAAGTTTGGTGTTGTGATGAGAGGATATTTTATACGCTTTTTGGGGGTAATTTCATGTAGATGTTAGCATGTTTTTATTAGTTTTTAATATAATTTTATTAGTTTTTAAGAAAAAATCATATTTCTGGACTTTAGTATAAGTTTGTGTGTTTTCCCATGATTTCAGGTATTTTCTGGCTGAAATTGAGGGAGCTGAGCGAAAATCTGAGTTAGGCTGAAAAAGGACTGCTGATGCTGTTGGATCCTGACCTCCCTGCACTCAGAATGGATTTTTTGAAGCTACATGAGTCCAATTGATGCGCTCTCAATTGGGTTGGAAGGTAGACATCCAGGGCTTTCCAGAAATATATAATAGTTCATACTTTGCACGAAGATAGATGACGTAAACTGGCGTTCAACGCCAGTTCCATGTTGCAGTCTGGCGTCCAGCGCCAGAAACAGGTTACAAGTTGGAGTTCAACGCCCAAAACACATTACAACCTGGCGTTCAACTCCAGAAACAACCCAAGCACGCGAAAGGCTTAAGTCTCAGCCCTAGCACATACCAAGTGGGCCCCAGAAGTGGATCTCTGCACCAATTATCTTAGTTTACTCATTCTCTGTAAATCTAGGTTACTAGTTTAGTATTTAAACAACTTTTAGAGACTTATTTGGTACCTCATGACATTTTTAGATCTGAATTTTATACTCTTTGACGGCATGAGTCTCTAAACTCCATTGTTGGGGTGAGGAGCTCTGCAGCGTCTCGATGAATTAATACAATTACTTCTGTTTTCCATTCAAACACGCTTGTTCTTATCTAAGATGTTCATTCGCGCTTAACTATGAAGAAGGTGATGATCCGTGACACTCATCACCTTCCTCAATCCATGAACATGTGCCTGACAACCACCACCGTTCTACATCAAATTGAATAAGTATCTCTTAGATTCCTTAATCAGAATCTTCATGGTATAAGCCAGATTGATGGCGGCATTCATGAGAATCCGGAAAGTCTAAACCTTGTCTGTGGTATTCCGAGTAGGATTCTGGGATTGGATGACTGTGACGAGCTTCAAACTCCTGAAGGCTGGGCGTTAGTCACAGACGCAAAAAAATCTTTGGATTCTATTCCAACCTGATTGAGAACCGACAGATGATTAGCCGTGCTGTGACAAGCATTTGGACCGTTTTCACTGAGAGGATGGGAAGTAGCCATTGACAACGGTGACACCCTACATAGAGCTTGCCATGGAAGGAGCCTTGCGTGTGGAAAGAGGATTACAAGAGAAAAGCTGAAATAAAGCAGGCAAAGCATCTCCAAAAACTCCAACATATTCTCCATCGTTAAAGTAACAATTATTTATTTTATGCTCTTTTATTCTTCTAATAATTCAAACTGATAATTTTAATTGATATCCTGACTAAGAATAATAAAATAAACATGGCTTGCTTCAAACCAATAATCTCAGTGGGATCGACCCTTACTCACGTAAGGTATTACTTGGACGACCCAGTGTACTTGCTGGTTAGTGGTACGAGATCATAAGAAATCTTGATTTTGATATTGAGATTCAAAATTCATGCATCAACTAGCTCCAAGATCACACTGAGCTTTGTCTATAGGCATTTTACTTATGGTGCATGAAACTACAAAGCTCCCTGGATCTTTAAGCTTCGATGGGATTCCTTTTTGAAGCACGGCGCTACATTCTTCAATGAGAAGCACAGTCTCCTTCTCACTCCAACTTCTCTTTTTGTTGATCAGATCTTTTAGAAATTTGGCATATAGAGGCATCTGCTCTAATGCCTCGGCTATAGGGATGTTTATCTCCAGTTTCTTGAAAGTCTCAAGGAATTTGTGGAAATGTTGATCCTTGGTTTCTTTGTTGAACCTCTGTGGATATGGCAATGAAGGAGTGAAGGCTTTCTCCTTTTGTTGTTGTCCTTGAATTAATTTCTCCTCTCTCTCTTGTGAATTGGTTGGCTTGTCTTCTTTCTTTTTTTGCTTTTCTGTGTTCTTGTTTGGCATCACATCTTGATCATTGGTTTCTTCTATGTCTGTTGACTTTTCCATTCCTATTGGCCCTTTGCTGCTCTCCACTGGCTTCTTTGTAGTGTCATTGTTGCTTATTAATGTTCTCCCACTTCTTAACTGCACAACCTTGCACTCTTCCTTAGGATTGGGAATTGTGTCACTTGGCAAGGAACTTGATGGCTTCTCTGTTGCAAATTGTTTAGAGAGCTGGCCAATTTGCCTCTCCACATTCTTTATGGAGGCTTCTTGATTCTTAGCTACCATCTCTTGGTGCTTCCATATTTTGTCCATCAAAGCTTCTAGGTTGGTGATTCTTTGAGATTCTGGTGATGCTTGTGGTTGGTTGTGAGATGTGGGTGGTGGATGGTAAGCATTTTGTTGGTGGGCTGGTTATGAGCTGGATAATGGTTAGAGTTATGGTAAGTATTTTGTGGTTTTCTGAATGAATTTTGGTTGTTATTTTGCTGGTTATTCCTTGAGTTGTTTTGGTTTGTGTTTCTTTGCCATGGCTGTTGTCTTTGGTTATGGTTATCTCCCCACCTAAGGTTGGGGTGGTTCTTCCAGGAAGGATTGTAAGTATCGCCATAGACCTCATTCTATCTAGAACTTTGGTTATGCATGTACTATACTTGCTCCTGTTGCTGTTCTTCTTGGCTCTCTTTATTTTGCACCCATGTAGTTGATGATTGGCTTGTATTCACAGCTGCTACTTGAAGACTGTCAATTCTCTTGGCCATTTGCACCCAAAATGGAGTCCACTCCTTCCAGTTCTAGTACTCCCTTCCTCTGTGATGGTTGTCGGGTTCTTTGATGAGCAAAGAAGTATTGGTTGTTGGCCACCATATCTACAAGATTCTGGGCTTCTTCAGCAGTTTTCATCAGTTGTAATATGTTGGGATTTCAATGTTAAGCCTTCATAGAAATTCTGCAGCACATCTCATTCGTTGAACGTCTTTAGAGGACACTTTCTGATCAAAGCTTTGTATCTCTCCCATGCTTCATACAAAGATTCAGCATCTAATTGGGTGAATGTCTGCACCTCAGTTTTCAGCCTGATAATCCTTTGGGGTGGGTAGAATTTGGCTAGAAATTTTGTTACCAAATCATCCCAACTAGTGATACTTCCTTGGGGGAAGGCCTCAAGCCATTGTGTAGCCTTGTCTCTCAATGAGAATGGGAATAGCAGAAGCTTGTAAGTTTCTGGATTCACACCATTGGATTTGACAGTGTCACAAATTCTCAAGAAGATGGATAGGTGCTGGTTTGGATCTTCCAATGGGCTTCCTCCATAGGAGCAATTATTCTGGACAAGTGTAATGAGTTGTGGCTTCAACTCAAAATTGTTTGCATTAACATTGGGAGTGAGAATGCTACTCCCACAGTGTCTTGGGTTTGCAAATGTGTAAGAAGCTAGAACTCTTCTTTGAGGAGGATTATTGTTGGTCACTCCCACTGTTGGATTCGAATTTGAGGGATTCCCTTCCATTTCGTGATACTCTTCTTCCTCTGAACCTTCTTCTCCAAAAAAACTCTTTCCTCTTTCTCTTCTCAACCTCCTGAGAGTTCGTTCGTCTTGCTCAGAGAAGTGAGGATTCTCTCTTCTTACCTGTGACATACACACAATCACAAGAAACAAACAGCAGCACTCTTGAAAATTGAATGCAGTTAGTTGGGACAAAATCTCAAACAGCTAGTAAATTAATCAAAATTAAAGAAAAAGTGCTTGATCTAAACTACCACCTCACTTAATCATTGTCAATCTATTTCAATCTCGGTAACGGCGTCAAAAAGTTGATGTGTGGAAGGTGATCCAACACGAAACTCACCGGCAAGTGTACCAGGTCACATCAAGTAATAATAACTCACATGAGTGAGGTCGATCCCACAGGGATTGAAGGATTGAGAAATTTTAGTTTAGTGGATGATTTAGTCAGGCGAATCAAGTATTGGTTGAAGTGATTTGTAGCAGACAGAAGATAAATTGCTTGAAATGTAAAGGGAGAGGGAAGAATTGCAGTAAATTAAAGAGAACAGAAAGTAAAAATACTGAATCTTAAAGAACAAGTAAATTAAATTGCAGAAACTTAGATTGCAAGAAAAGTAAATGACTAAAGCTTAAAATGCAAAGAATGTAAATTGCTTGAATTATAAAAGGAATTGGGAATTGGGATTGCAGAATTTAGACAAGAACAAGTAAATTTCATTGAACAAAAGAGTAGAATAGGAATTGAATTGAAGTAGATCTCAAATAGTAAAGGTAGAATGCTTTGAAACATAAAACAGAAAATGACTTGTGCTTAATTGCAGCTAAATAAAAGATGATTAAAGATCTCAGCAGTGGAAGAGGCTAGAAAACAAGTCTAGATCTCAAATCCTTCCTTGATCCAACAAGAACAATTGCAAAAGAAATAAAGAAAAGTAAATTGCAGAAGAATAGAAGATGAAGCAGTAAACAGAAATTAAAATTCTATTATGTAGAAAGAGTAAACAAGAGATCTCAAGGTGAGATTGAAACAGAAGTTCTTCAATTCTCCACCCAAGATCCAAAGCAAGAAAAATAAAAAGTGCTCAAGCAAGAACAAGGAAGAAGAGAGATCAATTCTCCTTCCCAATTCTCTAAGATCTAGATTCAAAAGTAAAAGCTCCAAATGAAAGTTTTTTTGAAAGAAAATTCTTAAGTAAAGTCTAGAGGTGTCTAAAGAGAAGGTCCAGCTCCTAACTAAATCAAACTAGCCTATATTTATACACTTTCTATTCTTGGATTTTTAGAATTTGGATGGGCTTTCAATTTGGTGAAGATTTGAATTTAATTGGATTTTTGATTGAATTTAATTGGATGCTCTGCTCTTGTGGAGAGTGGAGCAGTGGCTTATGATGGAGATCCTTGTTGCGCCAAGGCTTGGAGAGGCATCAGGAGATTGCCCTGCTCTTGTGGAGAGCGAAGTAGTGGCCTGTGCGTGTGTCTTGCGCGCTCCAAGTCCATGTCAGTGTGCGTGCCAAGCTTCCTGGACCGTATGATGCGCACACCAAACACCAAGGGGAGTGCTTTGCTCTCCTTGTGAGCAGCGCAGTAGTGCTTCCAAGGGGAGGTCCCTGGTTTGATCCTAGCTGAAGGCATGCGCTGACCCTTTTTCTTTGTGAGTGAAGTAGCACCTGTCTCCTCCTTTCCTTGAGGTGCTTGGTTCGAACCTTGGAAGATGCTTTTGGCCAATTTTTGGCTTATTTTCCTTGTGAGAAGCGCTCCCCACTCCCCTTTAGGTGCTTGGTTCGATCCTTGGGGAGGGCATTTGGCAAACAATTTTCCTTGATTTATTTTGGTGGAAGCCCGATAATGCTCCCAAGGAGAGCAGAGCAATGTTTTTGCTCTTCCTTGTTTCTTGGCTTAAATTTGTGCTCTGCTCTCAAGGGGAGCAGAGCATTCAGCCATGTTTCCTTGGTCCATTGTTGTGCTTCCTTGAAAGAGTGCTCTGCTCCTGAAGAGAGCACTATGCTTCCTCCTTCCATGCGCCATGCTTCATTGTTTCCTTTGCCACACTCTTTTCTTCATTGGGCCACATTTCTTAAGCCACGCTTTCTTGTTTTCTTCTTTTCTTCACATACAAATAATCAAAACAACCAATCAAAGTATCACCAAATTCACAAGGTTTATAGAGCATTAAAAATCAATAAAATTTAGCTTAAACCTCATGATTTAGCATCAATTAAATGGTGGTTGTTTGATTCAAAGAAACCATGCATTTCCATTCCAAATTACTTACTTAGAATGCAAGAAAGTGCATAAGAACTAGTGAAACAAGTGAAATTAGCTTGAAAAAATGGCGTATGATGACTTATCATCAGGGGGATCAATCATTTTTACACTAAGACACATTTTCTAGTTTTTTTTTTGTTTTTTGTTCTTCTAGAGAGAGAAACCCTTGTTCTTCTCTAGATCTAGCTTTAATTTGATCTTCCCTTGTTAAATTATGAATTGGATCTTGTTAATTACTAGTTTAATTGTTTAATTTGAATCTCTTAGTATAATTTTGCTTAGATCTTGTGTTAGTTTTATGGATCCTTGTTAATTGTCACTTTATATCCATTGCATGAATGTTGTGAATCTTGACTTGTTGATGTTACATTAATAATTCCTATGGTTAATTGTGTTGTTTGAGTGATTGTAAGTTGATATTTGTTAGTGGGTATTTGCTAATTTCAATCCAATTACAATTTGAACATGTATTTTGTTAATGCTTACCATGTGTTTGATGAATTATTTACCTTGATTATGGAGTAGTTCTTTTTACTCTTGGCTTAGGCCAAGGGAATTAGGTAAACTTGAGTCATTGGATCTAACGAATTTGATGATTTGGGAACCCTTAGTGGTCAATTTGATAGCCATTGACACTAGCCTACTACTAGGTTAATTAGTAGTGAGCTTAGACCTTATGGGTGGATGTTGACCAAACCATTTAACTTACTTCAAGTATAGAAGTAGATTTAATGAGTTTGGCTCCTCATAATTGTCAAGATATGGTTATTAGACAAGGATAGTGACCCCAATTCCCATGTCTAGCCAAGAATTGTTTTTATCATTCTTATTTGGAAAATCAAAAATCTTTATTGCCTTACCTTAGTTATAGTTATCGTTTAGTTGAGAGTAGAATTAATTTGAATGTTGTCTTCTTAGTTTGAAATTGCTCACATCTTGCTTAGTTATTTGAATTAGTTCCTTGCATTTTAGATTACTTGTTTGCTAAGATTCCTAGTTTACTTTCTTGCTCATGACTTACAACACCGGATTTCTAACCAATGTTGAAGCACATGTTTGCCCATTCCTTGTGAGACGACCGAGGTTTGAATACTTTGGTTACTTTATTGGGGTTGAACTTGTGACAACCGATTCCTTTCTAAATTTGATTCTCGAGGATTGTTGTTGGTAGAGCTATACTTGCAACGCAACTTCTTTGAGAAATTCTCTTCCGACTCAATTCCTGTGCGCATCAGGGTGTTTCAACACCTAGCATCTTGAACTAACTGGGGCGGGAATGCTGGCTAAAAGCTTACTTTAAAGAGCTACCTTAACACATAGCATTTAGCCTCAGCAAGCAATAAATCTCAATTTTTTGTGTATTTCAAGTAAGGATCCAAGGTAGCGTCCATACTTCAACCACAAATAAAAATCACTAAGATACCATGCATGAAAACCCCATTAACTAGAATTGAATGTCTTCCAATAAAGGCCTACACCTCTCTCTGTTTTCATTCATTCTCCTTATGTTTTCCAATCCACGCGTGCACAAATAGCACGCGTACGCGTCGCTGTGGTTTTTCCATTTTCCAGAAAGCATTTTACATGAACAACGTTGGGAGTAACGTTGGCTTGCCAACGTTCCCTCCAACCTAGGCACCACTTTTCCAATTTCCTCCCATGTTTGAGGTAGCGATGGTGGACCAACTTAGCCACCAACGTTACTTCCTCTGCTTGCTTCTTCCTTTGCTTTTTCTTCTTCTTTCTTGCTCCTTTCTTTCCTCATTTTCTCCTAAAAGAAAAAATTTGCCTCAAAGTTTTCTATAATCATGAGGTACTTGCATCATTCATATTATTCATTAAAAGTAGCTCAAAACCTTATGAAAAAGCACAATAACAACCATGCTTATTTGACTTAAGAGATGCATGAATTTCCAATCCAAACACTTACTTATTGCCTAAGAAATGCATGAAAAGCAAGTAAAATAGATGAAAATGGCTTGTGAAACTAGGCTAAGATGACTTGTCATCAAGCTCCCGTAAGTCCTGTGGGCATATCAGACAACCCCATACTCCACCACTGGGGAATCACCCTTCCAACTTGCTTACAGAATGGAGGCAATAATCCCCATAGAGATGGAGGAAAGGTCCTCTAGGGTGATCTTCTACAACGAGGATATCAGCTTCCAGGCACAAAGGGAGGAGCTCGACCTACTTCTAGAAGTCCGATAAAGTGTTCGGATTAGAGAAAAAGTGGTAAAACGTCGAATGGCTTCAAGGTATAACCCGAAAATAATCCAACGAAGCTTTGCTACCAACAACCTCATCCTAATCCGAAATGATATCAGAGAAGGTCGGTCAGTAGAAGGGAAGCTAGCAGCTAATTGGAAGGGGCCATACCAAATCACAGAAGTACTAGGAAAAGGTTATTACAGGGTAGCCGAACTCCAAGGGTGGGAACTCCCAAGGTCATGGCATGCTTGCAACCTAAGAAGGTACTAAAGCTAAGAAGAAGGTCTCAGGCCAGGGCGCACTCTTATTCCCCAAAAGGGTTTTTTAATGAGGCACCAAGCCAAGACCTAAAGGCTGCCCGACTAATAGGGTAAGCACTCATGTGTACATACTCTTATTCATATTTTTTTTTATCTTATTACTTGAATAAAATTTTAAAGATTCCCTAAAAATTTTCCTACCAAAACGCATTAATTTACGCATGACACAAACGAAAAATTCATCGCTTGATCGGGGAAGGTCATCAATATAACGACCCATGGTTACATAGTCACCAGCTAACTCGGGCTCGTCATGAATGATAGGCTCAGGTTCCACCACATTCAAAGGTTGAGCTGGTATAGGGTGTCCGGGACCATCAGGAAACGGATGTCCAGGTGCGTCAGGATGTAACCAGGATAAGGGAAAGTTATAAGGAGCATCGGGGTCAAAATGTGGGCTAGACAGAGGATGTTGAAAAGCTCGATTAGGTAACGCATATCATCTAATACGAGGCTCCAATCCCATAATGAAGTAACTGTGGTGTACCGGATCCTCGTACATGTAAGGGTCCTCAAACTCATAGAATATCACGCTCGTCTCAATCTGAGAGGGAGGAAGGGAGAGAAGGGGTAAGAACTGGGAAGTTCTTAGTAGGGTCAGGGTTATTAGTTACGTTCATTTACACGGTGTCGATTAATAGATGAGTAATAGGGTATAGCGAAGCAGTAAACAAAAGATAAAGATATATAGAGAAAATAGAGAAAACAGAAAGCAGAACACAAACAGCAGAATGCAAGACAATAAAGCACAGGTATAACACACAAGCAGACAAACATAAAGAAATAGATCACACACAAAAAGGAAGGCAACAAAGAATGATAAGCATACAAGAATGATGCATGTCTAGCCCTAGTACAGGCCATGAGCTCATGTGTCGGTTGGCTGCCCGCAATCCCGACATTTATCTAGTCACGAGTAATCCCAATTTCCCGAATATGATTTTCCGTTCCTAAATAAATGCGCATAAAATAATAGCTGCTCATTTGATACAGCCTCTACTTACTGCAGGAAAATGTATATATACTATGCTCTGCTCTGCTCTAGGGAAGCAGAAAATAGCTGTAGGTAGCTTAGTCTCCCTACAGAAGCTCTGGGTTGCATCAAGCAACTAATATATATATATATAGCTCTGGGTTGCATCAAGCACTAATACATATATATACAAATATCTCTTTATTATACTACTATTCTCTTTATATCTCTTTACCCTGTTCTGGTTTCTCTTTTCTCTGTATCTCTTTACTCTGCTCTAGTTACTCTGTTCTCTGTATCTCTTTACTCTTCTCTGATTACTCTTTCCTCTGTACTTATATTACTCTTTTTCTCTTTTTCTCTGTACTTTACCCTACTTACTCTATTTTCTGTGTTTCTCTATTCTACTCTGATTTCTCTGCTTAACGTATGTATTTAAAGATTATGTAAATTTCGGTATGAATAGTTAGCCTATCCCAAGTATAGGTTCATTAAGTCTATACTGAAACAGTTTAACTTTTCATATTATACCTAACCTTAGTTGCAACTCAAGGACTAACTATGTTGTCCTAATTCGTTCGCTAGTCTCTGTCTGTTTTTCAGTTGTTAAAACTTTACAGACTTTTCATTGGTACTTATCTTTTCTTTAGCTTTTTATCTTTCCTTTATCTTTACCTCACTAACATGTATTACCACTCCCTAAGTGTTTTATGAAGGTAATTATGAGATTCTGCGCTTAAAGTTGTCTTTCTAAAGCTTTTACAAAAATTTGCCTTTTCCGCATTATTTTATTATTTTTATTAAAATATTATTTTTAATTAAAAATTATTATTTAATATTTTATTATTATTTATTATTTTATCATTAAATTTTCAAAAATTACCCTACTTTAACTTTTAACCTTTAAAATTTATTTTTTACCACCCGTAACTTTTAATATTTCTACCATAACCACCCTAACTTTTGAAAATTACCAAATAACCCCTTAAACACCAAAATTTTACTTCCTTGCCCTTTTAAATATCTAAAGCCAGTTCTTCATTATTCTTTATCACACTCAAAGTGTTCTTCATGTTCTTCATAAATTCTTCAAATTCTTTCTCTGTTTCTACACGTTTTTTCAGTCCTTTCAGCAACCGATTTTTACTATAATTCATAATAAATTCCCAGTGACCAAAACCCCATCATTTCTACATGATTTCAACACAAATTGAACCTCAAATTAGGAGCTAGGGTTTCGTTTTCCAGCTTTTCCAAGAACACAAACTCAATGCTTGAATTTCATTAAATTTCATCAAAATTTCACCAAATTTTCACCAAGAATCAATCATGTATGCAACCAATTTTTAGCACAGCCAAACCATACAAAATTCACACAACTCAAACACAAATAATCAAGATTAATTGTGTCACACCCTACCTGGTTTTGCTGCTCCTAATTCGGTTTAGACTTTCACTAGGTCCCTAAGCACTTTTTCCTCCTAAATCACATTAAGAACAACTTTAAATCCAAAAACCCTCAACTAACCAAATCTCACTTAGCATGTTAGGAAGTGATTTCTATCCTTAGACTTGCTGGAAATTCATGTTTCTTGGCCCTAAAGTCAAGTTAAGCATGATTCCCAAGGAAGAACATCAAGAAAACACATGTTTAAGCATGTTTCTTTGAAACCGAATCAAAAGGGAGATGGTGCAGCCAACTCACCTTGATTCCAGTCTTGATAAATCATATGATCATGTAGAGAAAGAGGAGAGGATCATTTTGGTTCGATTGGAATTTTGATTTGAGTTTTAGTTCAATAGAAATCAAGCTTTGATGATTTGGAACTAAGAACTTTTCTCTCTTTTTCTCTCATGAAAATTTTGGCCACAAGGTGAAAATGAACCAGCCTTGGGGGTTTTGGGGTGTAGGATGAGTTGTGATTGGTTGGCTTGGAGGTGGGTTAAAATAATAATAAAATATCTCAGGTGTATAACTACTAGAACTAGATGTATCGGAACACTTGTAAAAACATCTCTAAAAAGTATTTTCTGAGCTACTAGCATAAATGACACTAGTAACATATTTATTATGAGAATAAAACATGTATAATGAGGCCTTAGCATTGCTAGAGTCATCAGAGGATGCTAGTGCTAAGCTGCACCAGTAAACTGTGAACCTGGTTAAACCGATTTTCTATTTTTAACTAAAACTGACCAGGTAACCTTATAATATCATTCAAGAAGCTTCTAATACTCATACAATGATAATATTATCCTATTATCTTTCTTCTCTCATTAATCAAGTCCGGTTCATCAAACTGAGATTATTTATGAAAAATAGGATCAAAACTCCTAACCGATACCATTCAAAAACTAAGTTCTTCGTGACTGCATTATCGAGCCTGACTCAAAAAAGGTTCTAGCTTAAAGATGACATAATGACAACGAGGATTGAGATACTTGATGATATATCAGAGGTTCTCCCCTTACTTTCAGAAAAGATCTCGCGTACAGGCAAGGTGAAGCGATAAAGCCCAAAGTTAATGTAAGAAGTTATAAAACGTAACCCATATAAAGCGACCTGATGAGGTCTAACTAAATTGGGATACTAGAAATAACTTAAGAAGGACCGACAGAGAAGTCGGACCAATAAAAGGATCACAAAAAAGGGAACAACACCGCATAAAAGGTAGAAAAACCTAGTTCCGAAGTGCTTACCTAAAAAGGTACAAGTCCAAAAAAGGACACTACTTAAAAAGTGATAGTGAAAAATCATTGTCGGTCTAGATTTTCTTCTTATAGAAAAGAATTACTTTTTTGTTAGCATAGCTCCAAACCAACAAATAACTCTCACATCAAATTAAATATGGTTTTGTCACAAGTACAAACCCCAGTGAAAAATTAACCGAAGTATTTAAACCTCGGGTCGTCTCACAAGGAATTTCAATAAAGTGAATGATTATTGGCTATGAAGGAACAAGGAGTTTGATTTATAAGGGGCATGAATTTAAATGACAAGAATTGTAAATCAAGAAGCAATTAATAAAGACAGACATTCATGGCAAAGATTGAGAATATAGGCTTTCTATCCTAATCATACAATGATTAATTCATCCTATTTAGTCAACTCCGGCAAATGGAAGAAGGTATCATGTTATCTTCACATAGGGAGAACGTCAAATAAGACTAATCAAACACAATAATAAACAAGAATTTATCTTATTATGTCATCCCCGACGATGGAGGAGGGTATCATGTTATCCTCATACTCGAAGAAAGTCTAATAAGACTAGCTAATCTCAATCCAAAAGTCCTAATCAACTTACTAATTGAATTAGGAAAAGATTAGTGTCATTGGAAACAACATTAGCTAACAACTCAAGATCACCAACATAGGTTGGGTTTTCATGACTCAAGATTGCCTAATTACTCTTTCCAAGCCAAGAATGCTCAAAGAGCTACCCTAACATCCAACCAAGAATTTTGTCAAACACTTGGAAGGCATAAAAGGAAAGCAAAATAAACGACAAGAAATAGTAAAATCTAACAGCTACCAATTGCAAGGAAAGTAAAATTAACAACTCAATTCAACAATAAAGGAACATCAAACATTAAATTTCATTAAAGGATATCCAAATCCAACATGAGTGCATGAACATAAAAGAAGCATAAAAGTAAAATTACAAGAGGATTAAGAGGAATGAAGTAATAGAAGCAAAAAATTCTAAAAGAAACACAAGATGAAATCAAGAAATTGGACTTAGATCTAAGATGCACAATACCCTGGAACACTAATTCTAGAGAGAAAAGGGAGCGTCTCTCTCTAGAAAACTAACTAAAGGCTCATCATGACTAAATAAGTGCTCCCCCCTTGCCCAAGCTTGAATTCTGCATGAAATAGCATCAGTAATGGGTTAGATTTGGGCCTGGGCAGCTCAGAAATTGCCTCCAGCATTTTCACTTTAATGAGGTCATGTGCGAGTATCGACGCATACGCATGGGTCATGCGTGCACGTTGCTTGGCATTTTTCCATCCACGCGTATGTGTCATGTACGCGTACGCGTTGCTATGCGACTTCATCTTAACGCGTGCGCATCTGCTACGCATGAGCGTCCATGAATAGACTCTAAATCCTTGTTTTTCTATGAGTTATCCACTTTGCAAGCTTTTCTTCTCACTCCTTTGGTCTGTTCCTAGTCTTTTCAACCTGAATTCACTAACAAACACATAAGGCATCTAATGGAATCAAAAGTGAATGAAAATTACCAATTTAAGGGCCTAAAAAGCATGTTTTTACACTTACGCACAAATTAAGGGAGAGATACAAAGACATGCTATTTCAATGAATGAATGTGAGAAAAGGTGATAAAATCCCCCAAAATAAGCACAAGATAAACCACAAAATTGGGTTCATCAAAAAGCAAAGCACGATCGTCAAAATAGGGCTAAAGGTCGTCCAAATAAACTTAAAAAAAATGTTCCATACTAGAACACTACCTAAAAAGTTGTTGGAAACCGACCAAGAAAGCCCCGATGACAAGGCCATAGGGACGAGATCGCCAAAATAGAAGGTTGCAGATACAACTAAAAGATGTAGTCCGTAAGGTAAAGGTAGAAGTTCATAAACGCGAACAATGCCTTAAAAGATGTTGGATCGCAAACAGACCGCACACCTGAATTCCAGGGGCACAAGAACCCGCAAAGGAATGTAATCACAAAAAGCATATAAGGGTTGAAAGAACAACCTCCAAATACATGCACCTCATCACAAGCTAAATCGATGCATCACTCAGACAAACTGAAATGCGAAAAATTAAAACCTTAAAGGCTCAAAGGCTGCCTAACAGCAACCGAAGAGATTGAAGTGTTTTGATTAAAAATAAAAGTTGCTAAGAAGCAACTAAATGTCAGGAAAAGTTACCAAAAGCATTACAAAATCGAAGTTCCAATGGTCCACAGATCGGACCATACGAGTACACGACAAAAAGAGATATAAAAAAGAACAGCACAAGGGGTTCGAATTCGCCCCAGAAGTTGCGTCTTTGGGAGAAGGAGGGATAACCGAGATCGGAGTGGCTCCGACCACACCATCAGGCCGATTCAATATCTCTAAATCAGGCTCCACCTCAGCCTCCAACGACTCGGTGGGAGAATCCTCACCATCATCATCAGGGGCAGGCACAATCTTGCCATCCTCCACAATATTATCCATGCGGAACAAGGAGAAATCGGCATCAGGAGCAAGAACTCGGGCCTGGGCCTTCAAGTTTTCATATAGCACAGTCATAGCATTCACCACATGACCCTGAAGCTTGGCGTAATCATCTTGAGCAGACTGAAGCCTCTCCCTAGTCTCCAACAGCTTGCCATAGGTCCGGGTATAGCTCTCCTTAGCCTTTTTAGCCATATCCTCAGACAGATTAGCAGCTGCCTCTGCCGTAATAGCTCGGGCCTTCTCTTTCTCCACGATAAGCTCCAAAACAACAATCTTGGCCTCAAACTCTTCCTTCAAACCCTTCATCCTATCATAATCGGCCTTGGCCTCCTCCAAAAAGGCCTTAGAGGCATGCACCGGAGACTCCTTGACAACCCAGGAAAAGGCTACACCGAGATTAGCCATCCGGGCACTATTGCTTGATATAAAATCAAGATGGTGGAGGATCTACACGTCATCAAGAGGGGCAATTAGCTCTGGGGCAAAGGCACGCCATCAAATTCCTTGTCATCCAGGTTATAAGGGCCGACAGTCCTCGACTTCTTCGGAGGAGGACCAGCTGAAGACTACTACATATACATATATTAATATACCCGAATCACGAAAGAAGATTACTATATGAATCAAACTTTAATTGTTTCTAGTTTTTGGTCAGACCAGTCCGATTGGCCAGTTCAATCCGATTTTTAGAACCATAGAATTAGTGAGGGAAACGGTAGCACTGGCTCATACATCTAAAGTATCAAAGACAAGTAGCCACTTGGTACAATTCATTGAATATATATGTTGGGTTGGGCTATATTACTACTACTTCTATCAATAAGCCTAGTTTTATTTACCCTGAAAAAATTTACCAATAAATTTAAAAAGACTAAAAGACCCAAGTTTAATTAACTTTCACCATCATTAATAATACTAATCATAATCACCTATCAAGATTACACAACCTTTCATGTAAGGGGATCACCTGCAAAAAATGCTCTGTTTCTTAACCAAATCAGAAATTGGCTTTTGGAAAAACATTTGTGACACTAGTATTGTGACAATATGCCTCCATACGTGTAGAATAAAATCTATTATCTACACCCAAAATTTTGCCTTAAAATAAATATTAGTTAAAACTCGTAATACAAAGGTACATTTCTTTTGCATATATTGTAGTATTTTTTAGTTAGCATATTTTTGTGTGTTGGTCGATGATACAGACTGCATTGACCATAAATTCTAAACCAGAATCTTTATATCAACTAGCTTGTTTGAGGATTATCTTTACATAGCGAGGAGAACTAGATAAGAGGATAAGCCAATTTGAATAGGAACAAATAACAAATTAAAATAAACCTGATACGTACTTCAAATCATCATAACATAAAAAATCTAAGTATTATTTAGTATTTATTAATTTATATTTTTAAATATTAGAATGTTTAATGTTTTGTGAAAATGTAGGCTAGATGACTATAGGATAGGTTGAAATGTGTAAGCATGTTGATATTAGTAAACCTAATAAGAAAATGTAATTATGTTGAGAATGAATTAAAGAATGATGATATTGATGATTTGGATGCGAGGAAGGCGGTAGGACGCTAATCCCTTGATTTATTCTCCTATATTCCTTGTGATTGTGTTGTGTGAGATGTGAGAAAGGTGGTACAACACTAATCCCCCGATATTTTTCCTCACATTCTCTCTCAGTCTGCAAGGTGGTAGAGCACTAATCCCCTAACTGGTATGGCACGGCCTCACAAGGGAAGGTGGTAGGGCACTAATCCCCCGATTCATTCCCCCTGGTGTATGGCTCCTAGAGAAGGTGTAGGGCACTAATCCCCCGATGTTATGCCTCCTGGAGATGCGCAGATGAGAGACGATATTCGGGTTAGCTATTGGGTGTGTCGGATTCTGGAAAATTTCTCGACACGTGAGCTCACAGCTAGTAGGAAAGGCATACATCATATACATTTGTCTGTCTTGTTTTAGTTTGCATTACTTGGGTTTACCTATTTGAATATCTATACTTATTTGCTATATGTTCTACCTGCTGTAATTGCATTCCATATGTGTTTTCTTTGTCTGTATTGTATGTATATGCAACTGAGAGAACCCTCGTGTTCATATCCTGGGCCGAGCTATAAGGTCCGGGTCAAACGAAGACAAAAATGACCGACCTCTTTTAAAGGTTGGCTCGTTACCGACCTCCTGCAAAAAGGTCGGCCAAATTGCCATAGAGGCACAAGTAGGCCCAAACAGAGGGACGTAGCCTACTCTAAAGGCGGTTGGTGATAAACCCCTATTTTATGATTCATCTTGTGCTTAAATTGAGTGTTTTTATCAACTCTTCACCCACTTATTCAAATGAATTTGCATGGTTTTACAATTCCTTCCTTATGACATGACATATGAGAAAACATGTTTCCTATGCTTTAAAAATATTAAATTTAATTATTCTTTATTACAATTCGATGCCGAGATTTGTGTGTTGAGTACTTTCGGGTTTTATAGGGCAGGAATGACTTAAGGGATGGAAAGGAAACATACAAAAATGGAAGGAAAGCACAAAATGGATTTATTGAAGAAATTGGCAGTGACGCGTCCGCGTGGACGACGCGAACGCGTGCTTTGCAAAAAGTGGCATCTGCATAAACGCCTGCATGGCGCGAACGCGTGGCTCATGCGAAACACAGATGACGCGGACGCGTGACTGACGCGACCGCATGGAAGAGCAACAATCCAAATGACGCGACCGCGTGACCCACGCGGACGCGTGACGTGCGCGATCTGCAGAAATTACAGAAGTTGGCCCCAGCGACTACTGGACCCTTTACGTCCAGATCCAAGCCCAGAGAACACAGATTAAAGGCTATAAATTAGGGAAATCCATCCATTCATCAAGGGGGATGATACAACATACATTCATACATAGTTTTAGTATTTAGATGTAGTTTTTAGAGAGAGAGGTTCTCTCCTCTCTTTTAGGATTAGGATTAGGATTTATCTTATTGGGATTCTTTCTTCATCACAAGTTCAAATGTTCTTTTTTTATTTTCTCTTTTATTTTTTTATGAATTTTTCCATGTTGGATTTGATATCTTTTATCTAATATAAATTGAGGTATTTCAGACATATGATTTTGATTTAGTTTTCAACATTCTTGGCTTTGGTTGATTGATTGGTAACTCTTGAGTTATCAAACTCAGCAGTTGATTAATATTTGATGTTTGCTGGTTGATTTGGATCCCTCTAAAGCTAGTCTTTCCTTAGGAGTTGACTAGGACTTGAGGAATCAAATTAATTGGTCCACTTGACTTTCCTTTATTTAGTAAGGGTTAACTAAGTGGGAGCAATAGACAATACTCATCACAACTGATAAGGATAACTAGGATAGGACTTCTAATTTTCAAACCTTGCCAAGAGTTTTATTAGCTATTAACTTATTAATTCTTGCAATTTATTTCTCTTGTTCAAACCTTTTCAAAACCCAAAAATACTATTTTCCATAACCAATAATAAATAATACTTTCCTGCAATTCCTTGAGAAGGCGACCCGAGGTTTGAATACTTCGGTTTATAAATTTTATTGGGTTTGTTACTTGTGACAACAAAAACTTTTGCACGAAAGGATTCTCTGTTGGTTTAGAAACTATACTTACAATGCAAACTTATTTTTATAAATTCTTCACCGATAGAAAATCCCATTCGTCAGCTGGCCAGAAAGATAAGGTGAATTTGCTCAAAGATAAGATAAGATAACTAACTTATCTCAAAGGAGGTCACTCGACACTACTATAAATACACTGGACCACCCAGGTATAACTCATACTTTGATTCTACAAAAAACCTGCCTAATGCACTTGCTAACTTAAGCATTAGAGTCTCTTGCAGTTACCACCACCCTACGGTGACGAAGGATCAGCAGCATCTCCAACTCTACCAGGTCAAACATAGCAGCACCGACCCGCACAGAAGATCTCGTTCGAGATCAACCTTCAATTTTAAGTAACCCTTAGAATATTAGCGCCATTGTCGGGGAACCTGGAAGTCATTCCATCATCATGGCGAACAACCTTGACAACGATCACAACTCCAGTTTGGAAAAAAGAACGCTGCTTAAAAACACAGATGCCATATCAAAGGATTCACCTCAGCCCAAGGGAGACAAGCAA
Organism: Arachis duranensis; assembly: GCF_000817695.3. NCBI lineage: Eukaryota > Viridiplantae > Streptophyta > Magnoliopsida > Fabales > Fabaceae > Arachis > Arachis duranensis. Next base: position 38,986,247 of record NC_029775.3, read on the forward strand.
TCTCCGAACAAAGAAATTCTGGATGCCCTGTGAGAACAACATGATCACCTCAAACAACTCGAACAAGAGGCAAAACATCAGTGGGAAGCAGAAAAAGACCTCCGGAGAGAAACAAGACGGCGTCGAGAGCTAGAGGACAAGCTCCTAAAGCTCGAGGCCGACCTCAAAACCAAAACCACTTGATCCAGTTATAAAGATAGCCCCCACAAGAACCAAGACCCATTCACTAAAGAGATCATGAAAGATAAAGTCCCAAAGGACTTCAAAGCTCCTGATATAACCCCATACAATGGTACGTCCGATCCAAGCCATCATCTCAGCAATTTCAGAAGTAGGATGTATCTCACGGATGCCTCAGATGCAATTCGGTGCAAAGCCTTCCCGACTACCCTAACTAGAACAGCAATAAAGTGGTTCAACAGTTTGCCTCCAAGATCAATCACAAGTTTCGACGACCTTGCCAAAAATTTCCTTGCAAGGTTCTCCATCCAGAAGGATAGAACCAAGCACGCTCCAAACTTGCTGGGAATTAAACAAAGAGTTTGGGAAAGCCTTCGTAGCTACATGGAAAGATTCAACAAAGCATGCCTTGACATACAAAGTCTTCCAACAGAAGCGGCCATCATGGGGCTCATCAACGGCCTAGCAGAAGGACCTTTTACCCATTCAATAACTAAAAAGCACCCAACATCTCTAAACGAGGTTCAAGAAAGGGCGAAAAAGTACATCAATATGGAAGAGAACTCCCGATTGGGAGATAACTCAAAAACTAGATTCTCCTATCCAACTCGGGACAAGGATAAAGAATCCACGAAGAAAGAAGACCAACCTACTGAGAAGCCTAGAAAGTACCATAACTACACCCCTCTTCGGGTGTCTCTTGTTGATGTCTACTAAGAGTATGCAACACTGAGAAGATCCCGCCGCCTCGCCTGATTTAACTCAAAAGAGGAGGAAGTCGGATAGAGTATTGTGAATACCACCGAATCTACGGACATTCTACTAACGACTGCTTCGACCTAAAGAATGTCATAGAAAAATTGGCACGAGAAGGGCGACTAGATCGGTTCTTAGTCGATAAAGCGGACGAGCCGAGAAAGAGAAGAAGGGATGAAGAGGTTAGATGCATTGAACGTCCACCTCACACCCCTGAGAGACATTTTCATATGATAAATAGAGGATTCACAGGAGGAGGGATCTCTACATCATCTCGCAAAAGACACCTTAAAGAGGTATATCATGTCGGAGAAGGGGACGGGTCACTCGACCTCCCCACTATTACCTTTACCCAAGAAGACACCACAGGCATTATCCTAGGGCATGATGATCCCATGGTCATTACCATCATACTCGCCAATGGTAATCTCCACCGAACATTGGTAGACCAAGGAAGCTACGTAGACATCCTGTTCAAATCCGCCTTCGACAAGCTCGGCCTGCAGAAGAAAGACCTTAGAGCATATCTGAACGGCTTGTTCGGACTTGGAGACACTTCAATTCATCCACTAGGATACATCTCACTACATACGACTGATGTGTGGAAAACGATCCAACACAAAACTCACCGGCAAGTGTACCGGGTCGCATCAAGTAGTAATTACTCACATGAGTGATGTCGATCCCACAGGGATTGATGGATTGAGCAATTTTAGTTAGGTGGTTGATTTAGTCAAGCACACAAGTGTTGATTTGAGTTATTTGTATTCAATAGAAGCTAAATTACATGAAATTTAAAGAGAGAGAGAGGGAATTGACAGTAAACTAAAGAGCAAAAGAAGTAAAAGAGCTAAATCTTAAAGAATAAGTAATGTAAATGACTGAAAATTAGATTGCAAGAAATGTAAAATTGCTGAAAAAATAAAAGGATCTGGGAAGTAAAAGATGAATCGAAATGCATCAAATCTCAAACATAAAAGGGAAATTTCTTAAAGAAGCAATACAGAAAGTGAATGCAACTCAATTATGAAATCTATAGGAGAAGTTGAAGATCTCAGGGGTTGAATGAGACTAGAAAACAAGTCTAGATCACAATTCCTTCCTTGATCCAACAGAGAATGATTGTAGAAGAAATAGAGATGAAAGTAGTAAAGGAAACATAGATCCAAATCACAATTCCTTGAAATTATGCAGAAAGTAAACAAACAGAGATCCCAGATCATGAATGAATAGAATTCCTTCAACTCTCAATCCAGGATTCAAAACACATAGTAAAGAGTGAAGAAGTAAGAACAAAGAGAAAGAGAGTGCAATTCTCAATCCCAATTCCCAAACCCAAAGCTAAAATCTAAAATGAGCTAAAAAATAAAAAATGAAAAGTAAAAGTAAAAGTGTAAAAAGGTAAAAGAAGGTAAGAAAAAGGTCCTCTCTAAATCAAACTAACTTCTATTTATAAACTTCCTATTTTTGAATTTTAGATTTTGGAGTGGGCCTTCCAATTTGGTGAAGAATTGAATTTAAATGGAATTTTAATTGAATTTTGGGCCATGGGTGTTACTCCCAGTAGAGTGCTCGGTTAACAGAGTGAACGCAGCACTCCCTCTTACCTTGGCCTTCCAATTTTGGTGAGTGACAAGCCTTCCTTGCGACAGCCCTTCAGAGCACTCGGTTAACACAAAGAGTGCAGCATCCAAACCTTGTCCGTGTTAATTTGGTGTGCATCAAGCCTTGGTGGTGCTGCCCCCTTCAAGCCTTGGCCGTGTCACACTCCATAGCACTCAATAAATTGGGAGAGCTGAGCGCTCCTTTGTTGTGGAATGAGGCTCACTTTTGAGCCTTGGTGGGAGCATTTGGCTTCAATTTGAAGAATAACCAAGGGTAGCGCTCCTCCAGCTCCCTGGTTCGAATCCTTGTGAGGCCATGTTGCCTATTTTCTTTGTGAAGGAGTGTGGCGCTCCTTCCTTGCTCTTCATGAAGCTCCCTGGTTTGAACCCTTGCCAAACCATTTTGGCTAATTTCTTTTGCAAGTAGCGCTTCTCTTGTCCCTCAAGTGCAAGGTTCGAACCCTATGGCCTCCACTCCTTAGTTTTTCAGTATGTTTTTTGGTGGCGCGAAATTGTGAACAATACTTTTCACAACTCTCATAATCCCCGGACATGAACCCCAAGAACTTGGTAGCTCAATACCATGGCATTACACAACTTCGCACAACTAACCAGCAAGTGCACTGGGTCGTCCAAGTAATAAACCTTACGCGAGTAAGGGTCGATCCCACGGAGATTGTTAGTATGAAGCAAGCTATGGTCATCTTGTAAATCTTAGTCAGGCAAACTCAAATGGATATAGTGATGAACGAAATAAACATAAAGATAAAGATAGAGGTACTTATGTAATTCATTGGTAGGAACTTCAGATAAGCGCATGAAGATGCCTTCCCTTCCGTCTCTCTGCTTTCCTACTGTCTTCATCCAATCCTTCTTACTCCTTTCCATGGCAAGCTCATGTAGGGTTTCACCATTGTCAGTGGCTACCTCCCATCCTCTCAGTGAAAGCGATTGCATATGCTCTGTCACAGCACGCGGAATTCAGCTGTCGGTTCTCAGTCAGGCCGGAATAGAATCCA